>NW_024573928.1:548715-1120950 GCF_900044065.1 Fusarium mangiferae
AAAGAAGGTCGGCGCAAGTAAAGGAAAGGAACTGTGGAACGTGCGGCAAGGTAGGGCATAATGCGAGAACGTGTCAAATAGTTGTTTCGATGTCTGGAGAAGAGGAAAGCGATTAGTTTTACTTGATTGCGTGATTTGTTGTGTTCTCATGACGATTCCTGTCTCAAGGGTTAAGATTTTTGTAACACTCGCTTGTTTGTAACACTCGCTTATCATGTACGTTATTTAATTAAAAGTAAATATAACTTTATAATAATTATTAAATCTTTAAATTTAAGGGGAAAACATGTCTTAACTGACTTAATATTACTAGCATGCTATATTTTACTCAAGTCATTTTATATACATTACGATAATATAACAGAATTCAATAGACTATGTTCTTTTACAGGAGGACCAGTCATCTAGGCGCGCAATAAACTGGAGATGAATCTTGCACACGGTGCGTCAGATGAGTGGGTCGACGAGCCTTTCCCCTCTGACTCATATTTTTAAGTTCATATCAAACAAGATAGAGATACTCAATCTGTATTGAACGGCATAGAAGTGCCAAACTTCCACGTGTGAATGGAGTTATTATTAGCTGCCCATGCGTAATCCCAGGTCTCCGCACGGCACAATCTGATGCCGAAGTTACATATTCTGCTCCTCAATCGGAGTGGTTACTCACTCACCCTATACGGATTCGCACTATTTCGGCGGCTTCATCGATCTGCGTACTGAGTATAAATTCTAAGCCAGGGGCAGGTCTCAATTACAAATAAAAAATCGTAACCGCATTACTATCCAATTTCAAACCATTCTTCATCAAAAACACCAACATGTCGCCTGTCGTAATCCATCTCCGGTCTGAGACCAAGCCGCTAGAGCGTCGCTCTCCACGTAGGAACCCTGCACAACTCTGACAATGGCGTCAACTAACGATTAAGTGTCACCTTCGACTGCTAAGGCTTTGCTCGACGCTGGCTACGTAGTTCGAGTGGAGGAATCTCCGGACCGTATCTACAAGAGCGATGAGTTCAGAGCTGTGGGGGCTGAGATTGTGCCTACTGGCTCTTGGGTCAATGCACCCAAGGGCGACATTATCCTGGGATTGAAGGAGATTGAAGCAGATGGAAGTATGTCTACCTATACGTGTCATTAGCCTGACTTGCTTACCGTATCCTCAGCACCGTTGCCTCACACCTACGTTCATTTTGCTCACGTATACAAAAACCAAACTGGCTGGGCTACTGAGCTGTCTCGCTTCTCAAACGCAGGTGGCTTGCTGTATGACTTGGAGTTCCTCACGGACCAAGATGGAAGACGAGTAGCTGCATTCGGACATTGGGCTGGATATGCCGGGACTGCACTGGCACTCCTATCTTGGGCTCATCAGCTGCTCAACCCTGGTGTACCCCAAGGCCCGGCTCCGGTTGTCGAATCTGCCTCTGCTTTGACTGACCTTGTCAAGGCCAAGGTCGACGCTGCAATTTCCGCCAACGACGGCGCGCATCCTCGACTGATCGTGATCGGTGCCCTGGGACGCGTCGGCAAGGGCGCCGTTGCAGCAGCTGAGGCCATCGGCGTTAGTGACATTCTGAAATGGGATGTCGCCGAGACAAGCAAGGGCGGCCCGTTTGCCGAGATCGCTGCGTCTGACATCTTTGTGAACTGCGTATACCTGGGCTCCAACAAGATCCCGCCGTTCACAACTCTCGAAGCTCTCTCAACACCCGACAGACGACTCCGGGTCATCTGCGACGTCAGTTGTGAAAACAGCGAGAACAATCCCGTTCCAGTCTACTCCAGCTACAGTTCGTTCGAGAACCCGACTGTTCCTACCTCCGGGCACATCGATGGACCTGAGCTGCGCATCATCGCCATCGATATCCTTCCTTCTATGGTTGCACGTGAGTCAAGTGATGAGTATGCCTCGCAACTTCTGCCAAGTTTGTTGACTCTGGACCGCCGGGATACTGAAGAGGTTTGGCGGCGAGCGGAACGAATCTTTCACCAGAAGGTTGCAGAACTGCCCTAATTCTTTGTATACTCTTTCTCAGTTTACATCCAGATTCGGGACTACTGGTACTCAGTGGGGTTTTCTAGAGACAATACCGTATAATCCATAACTAGCATCACCTTCACCTAACTAACTGTAACTAAAAGTACATTACATATCCTTGTAGGCACTGTCATCACTCAAGCCCGTTTCTTGCCCTTGAGAAACACATGCAAGAGGATATATGATACAGCACCAGTGAAGCACAGCCCGCTGATGACTCCAAATCCCTTGAGGTACTTTGGCTTCTCTGAAGCTGGGAACAAGTAGGCGCCATAGATCTGCGCCAGGTTACCCATTGCATTGACAAATGCCAGAGAAATAGCTCTTGTCTCAGTAGGCATGGAGCCAAAGGTAATTGAGGCGTAAGACAGCGACAAACCATTTGAGGCCCAGAGTGCTGCAGCCATAATGACAAGGAGAGCGTAGCGTGCTTTGAAGTTGTAGACGACGCAGATGATGATGGCGCACAACATGGCGATGCTCATCCAGGCGCACAGTATAACGCCTCGCCATTTGCTGTTCTTATCGGCGAAGTAGCCTGTGAGGGCGGTGACTACAAATGCGACGCCAAAGATGGGTATGGTCATATACTGGGCTGCCGTGGATTCATAGCCGAGACCTTTGACGAGAGTGGGGTAGAAGTAGGAGAGAGTTGAAGAGCCAACAATTGCCTGAGGAAGTCCACAGTCAGTCAAATACTCAGAAACAAGGCGGTCTGTGACTTACCATGTAACCAACAACAAAGAGCCAAGTGCGCCAGTTAGTCATGCTGAGTTTGAAGGCCTGCCAATGGCCCAGTTTCGATTCGTCTTCAGAGTGAACCTGTGGTCTGTCGTGCTGCAGTCTTCGAATAGCAAGATCAATCTCTGCCTGGCTGAACTTGAGCCTCGAAGTGTTTGCTGGGAAGTCAGGAAGAACAAAGTACGCAATAACAGCGACGCCCATAGTGGCAGCACCTTCAACAACAAACAACCATCTCCAACCAGCCTTGCCGTGTGCACCATCAAGACCGCTAGTGATAGAACCAGCCAAGAGACCACCAAATGCACCGGAGAGAATAGCAGCAGAGATATACACGGCGAATCTCTTGCTCTGCTCTTCACTCTTATACCAGGAGGAGAGAAGCAGAAGCACGCCAGGAGCAAATCCAGACTCAAGGACACCCATGAGGATTCTGAACCCGATCATATGTTCGTAGGTGCGCGTGAAAGCCATTGCGACTGTGACGCCGCCCCAGACAAACATGATGCCGGGGAGATATCGACTCGGACGCGTTCGTGTGAGGATCATGTTGGAGGGAACTTCGAATACGACGTAGCCAACGAAGAAGACGACAAGGACAATCGAATATCTGTTGGAGTCGAGGTCAAGGTCCTTGTCCATTCCGGCGATCTTGGCATTTCCAATACTGTTGAAAGGTTAACTAGGCTCTAGTGTATGCGAAAGGGGGTATACTGACTTGGTTCTGTCCATGTATGACATGAGGTACATGAACCACATCATGGGGAGAATGAAGAGGTCGATCTTGCGAACGAGCTTCTTCTCTTCTTCAGTATCGGGTACATATTCGTCATTCGCCATAGAGTCTTCCTTTGAATCGATGATATTGTCCTCATGCTCAAAGAACTGTTTGTTCTCGACCTTATCCATGATGCCGAGCAAGGGATGAATATTTGACGCGTCTGAAGATGACTGATGATGAACAGTTGAGGATTGACTGATGGTGGTGGTGGAAGCAATTGAAATGGAAGATACGAGTGATACTTAAATAGAATACATGTCACACCTCTCACTGTACAGTTAACCTTCGTATCTTGGAGATTGGCATGTTTTCAAACGAGAGAGGTTTTCTTCTAGCTCCAAGTTCAGGAATCAGCTGTTCTAGAATCGTGGAGACCCCAGATTTTGGCCAAGACTAATTTAGCTTCTGCCCCTACGCGAGCTGAACGCAAGGGACGACGCTATTGGGGTAACTAAACCGCGCTTGGGGGTTACCGAGACCGCGAGACGCAGTAGAATGACCGGGATGTCACGCCGTAGTGACGATGTTGAGCTCCTTGGCTTATTGTGGTGCGATGTGCTTGCAGAATACTTCTGTGGGGAGGCGTCTTGAATCCAATATTTAACATTTCTTTACTTGACTTTTTGAATCCCCATTTCCCTCTTTCAGTTCAGTTCACTCAACTTTCCCTCGAATTTCTTCTTAAAATCGAATCATAACACAATGACGAGCGGCCCCCAAAACACAAACGGTACCGCTAACGGTACAAACGGCGCCACCAATGGACACGGGCCTCTGAGCACAATGCCTGGCCCCAACCATGACTACAAGGTGACCCTACAAGACAAGGTCATTGCCAGTATGTTATTCCAGTCAACACCCTGCGCAAAGATGATCAATGCTAATAAAAAAAGTCACCGGTGCCAATCAGGGCATTGGTCTTGGTATCGCCGAGGTCTGCCTTGTGAATGACGCTGCTTTTGTCTACAGCCTCGACGTCACTGAACCTTCAGAACCCTTTGCAGCTCTGCTCAAACGCTTCCCGGGAAGACTGGGTTTCCAGAAGTGTGATGTGACGAACGAAGAGAGCGTGACTTCCGCGATAGATGCCATCATCGCTGACAAGGGCCGCTTCGATGGAATGGTCGCCAACGCTGGTGCCACCAAGCATCAACCTGCCTTGGACTTTACCGCTGAGCAGGTTGAGAAGCTGTTCCGATTGAATGTATTTGGGGCGTGGAATTGTGCAACGGCTGCTGCGCGCGCGTTCATCAAGCTTGGCTGCAAGGGCAGCATTGTGTTTACAGCCAGTATGACATCTTACCGTCCAAACAGAGTAAGTATCCCCAAACTTCCTAGTGATACCTCCCCACTGACTTTAGACAGGCTGCCCCATCAGCTCCTTACGGCGCAACCAAGGGCGCAGTGCGAAACATGACACACACTCTTGCGATGGAATGGTCGCAGTACGGCATCCGAGTGAACAGCATTTCACCTGGCTTCGTCAAAACTGCTTTGACGTATTATGTTGAGACAGCGCCTGATTGGGATACCAAGATGAAGTACTACGGTGGCATGCCTCGTCTGGCACTACCGCAGGAGCTTGGAGGTGCATATGTGTACCTGCTGAGTGAGACAGCGACTTACACAACGGGAATTGATATTCCGATCGCAGGCATTGTTGGCGCTTGGTAGTTGAAAGATCTTGCTATAGAAATCTGCCCTTGTTCAATAGATTTGGTTGCATCTGGAAAGTTCATAAGTCGTATATGGTTGCTTACTCATGGGCCTGGCAATAGAGTGCTTGCCCTATCACTACTCACTTGGATAGCGTTGAAATGGATAGTAAAAGGTAAATCGTAGCTTGTAAAGCTATATAATTGTATTGCACCATGCTGTTTTAGAAATAAAGCGTTGCTTCTGTTTTGTGCCCCAGCAACTGTTTAGAAATATTGTCATGGCTAACGCAAATTCAAACCAAGGAAACGAAAGCGTGACAACATAAATAATCATGTCAAAGGATTCTAAGAAAATGCAGAATATTACTCAGTTTTCCTCAAACTTTAATGGCACTTGAGAAGTGCAGTAAACGAGTAGAAGTCATTAAATAAAAGTTGTTGTATTTGGTGTCTACTTCAATCTACCGTCCTATGCAGCAACTACTGGCGCTGCTATAAGTTGTTCTCTGTCGTAATCCTCAATGATCTTGACTTTGGCAGCAGATGAGGAATTCTAGAACAGAGTCAATAAAGCACGCCTTCATGAAACAGAGCAGCTATACTTACGGGATCAAATTGATAACCCAGCCACTCTTTCACCAGCCTCTTAGCAAGCTCAATGCCCACAACACGCTGTCCCAAACACAGGACCTGAGCATTATTACTCAAGACGGAACGCTCGACAGAGAAGCTATCATGAGCAGTCACAGCTCTGATACCACGGACTTTGTTAGCGGCGATGGCAACACCAAGGCCCGTGCCGCAAATCAACAAAGCTCTGTCGGCTTCACCCTTTGCAACTTTCTCAGCGGCGGCGATGGCAAAATGCGAGTAGGCAGTTTTATCTTCTTCTGATGAGGGACCAGCGTCGAAGACGGAGGAGACACGGGGATCTGTGAGGAGTTGTTGGGTGATGATGGACTTGTAGGGGAAGCCGGCGTCGTCCCCGCCGATGACTATGCGAAGTCCGGATGGCATTGTATGATGGGGTAAAGAAATTACTGGGAGGTAATGTAAATCTCGATGTTTGATAGTGATAGCCAAATGACTTTGTCTCTGCCTTTGTTGTGTACTTTATGCTATTCCAGTGCCTTTTCCTCGGACGCGCCCCTAAGCGAATCATAGTTTGCAATGCAAGTACCGCGCTTCGAGGTCAAGTTGCCAAAGTCGACAAGGTTCGGACGAGGAGTCCTAGTTCGGGTTGGGTTAGTTCCAGCGACTAAATTACCTCGAGGCGCGAATGTGCGGGGGATACTTGGGGATTGGTGCAAGGATTAATGGCAGGGCGCCATGGGCTATTGATTCACGCAGGCCCTGACTGGGTATACAATCTTGCTTATACTTTAAGTCGGTATAGAAACAGACACAGCATTCTGCTTGAAAGATACACATGGCAAAAATGACTTCCACTTGGGAACCGCAAAACAACAAGACCTGCCAGATCCTCAAGGCAGCTGAGGATGGAGGCTATGGAGTCGTTGCGCCGATAGCTTACAACATCGAACACATTCTTGCCTTCGTACGAGCCGCCGAGGCCAAGCGCAGTCCCCTTATCATCCAAGTATTCCCTTGGGCCATCACGTTCTCCTCCGGACTCCTCATTCATGCCGCAGCACACGCAGCGCGCAATGCTTCGGTTCCGATCGCGATCCATTTAGATCATGCACAGGATGAAGCAATTATTCGACATGCGGCTGATTCCCTCCCATTTGACAGCATCATGGTTGACATGAGCCACTACGAGATGGAGGAGAATCTGGCCAAGACTAAGGAGCTGGTGGAGTACTGCCATACGCGTGGAATTGCTACGGAAGCTGAACCGGGAAGAATTGAGGGGGGAGAAGACGGGATTGCGGATACAGCTGATTTGGAGGGGGCTCTGACCACTTCAGAGCAGGTTGAGGATTTCATTGCGACGGGTATCGATTTCCTTGCTCCTGCATTTGGCAACGTCCATGGAGAGTATGGCAAAAGAGGTCCTATTCTCGAGTTTGATCGGTAAGTGAACCCTGCAGGGCACGACATCAAGTCTGACCAGGCTTTAGGCTGGAGATGATACGGTCCAGAGTCAACGGACGCGTGAGAGTTGTCCTCCATGGGACCAACGACTTTCCCGAAAATATTATGAAGGCCTGTATCAAGGGCGGTGTTTCCAAGGTCAACGTGAACAAGCTTGTCTTGGATGATTACCTGATTCACATCAAGGAGCAAGCATCGAAACTCAACTTGACAACATTGATGGAAGAGGGCGTGGAGAAGGCCCAGAAACTAACAGAGTGGCAAATGGATGTCTGCGGTTCTTCAGGGAAGGCTTAGCTATACCGTAGTTGGGTGATTCTTATAAATTATGGGGCTACCTTTGCCGCCTCACTCTTGTGTTTTCAGAACGCTTCTTGACTTCCTTCTTGATCTGCCTTGGCCCATTCCGTCCTCAAATCATCTCTCCACATCTTCATCGGGACCCAATTTACTCTGGCCTCACACGCTTCCATCAAAGAAATGACTTTCTCACGCTTATCAGCATCCTGCAGACAAAGACCGGCACCGTAAAGACACTGAGCCGATACAATCTGACATGCTTCATCCTTCAATTCCATGGCTATTCCACATATGGTGTCTACAGACTGCGTGAGTGTCTTTTGCATTCTTAGATACCCATTAAACCCAGCGGGTATTGGACTGTGAAGTGCTATTAATATTTGTGCAAACGCAAGTGCCTGCAACGCAGCCCCAAATTCTGGTGGGTGTATCCAAATCCCTTTGAAGATATCGGCGGTTTCAGAGGGCGATGGAAGGGGCTGGTATTGCTCGCCAAGGTGAGTCTTGAGCTCTTCTATCTTGTTCAAGATGTCAACTCTGGCACGCCCCAAGTCCACTGGCGCTAGACGATTTGGTGTTGATACTGACACCGCAGCGTGGGAATGGGCATAGTAGTTCACAGCCTGTGAGAGGAGATATATAGCTCTCTCTGCCAAGTCATGCTGGCCAAGCTCGCTGAGGTCTTGAACTGGGACCCAGAAACTCAGACAAGGCCTCTTTTCTCGAAATGCAGCCCAGATGTCCTGACGCAGCCAAGCCCACCAAACAGCTTGGCGAAGACCGCCAGAACCGCCATGAACCTCTTGAGACCTCTGTATCCAGAAGACGCCCTTGAGATGTCTCTGCCAGTTTCCCCGCCCATCTGATTCGTCGAGCATTTCGTAAGAGGAGATAACAATGGCCGTGGCTAGAAGCTCTTCCGAGTTGGTGTAGCTTGTGTAGCCGAGTGCTTCTTGCACGTAGTGAAGTGTTTCGTAGTAATGCCGGATCGACTCGTTATCCGTTACGGTGCGGTCGCTGGAACTGGGTAATTTAGAGCGATGACGTGCGGCAAGGGCCAGAATGGCATGAAGCAGTCCAGGGTCTTTCAGAGCCAGTCTGATAACATATGTAGAGAACAGCCTCTGGGGATGAAAGAGGTCCAGCCATAAAGCACACTTCTCTGCAAAGTGACGAAGAAGAACAGCATCATGAGGCGATAAAGTTGCTGGGCTTACTCCAGCTTTCCAGCCGGTAGACTCGGCCTGTGCAACTTGAGACAAGCGGGCTTGAAGGCTTCCAATGTCTGGAGGTCTTTCTTCACCTTCTCTCAAGGCTGGAGTCGGCGCAAGTGAGAAGCCGCTATCAGCTTGTGCGGCATCATTGGCGAGAAGGTCAAGCCATCGTATCGAAGCAAAGTCGGCAGTCCAGAAGGCTGAATCTGGAGACCAGGTAGAGGTAGGTAGTGGCTGGGCGGCCACGCCGATGAGTGAGACATGGTTCGCGGACAGGGACGGCTGTATGTTGGGGCCAGGGTCAGTGGTGAGGCTGCTGTGCGAGTCTGGTAGATCAAGTTCTGGTGGAGATTCTTGATCACCGAGGAATAATTGGTCCCCTGATTGTGTTTCCGAGTCGTCAACGCTTGTCAAAGGCTGCGTTTCGGGGTAGACACAATCGCGAGATCTAATCGTGCAGGGTCCGCAGACTGGACGTCTCTCTGGTATAGACCATTAGCGGGTACTGGAGGCAACGTGAAAGGTCACTCTCACCATCGCATTTCTTGTGCCGCTTGCGACACGTCAAACTGTATCTATCAGACCTGAATGATCATATCACGCATCAGGAGACATGCACTGACCAGCCAGTTCTCGTACGCAACCCTCGACTGCGGGACTTGCGCGGTCTCTTCCTCAGCCGCGTTTGATCGTCTTCATCTCGGTCCATTGGAGATGGTGTTGCATTGAGTGACGCGAGACGAAGGTCGGCAGAACAGGACCAAAGCATACGATTTGCCGAAGGAAGCTCTATTGCCGCGGTTTAGCCAAAGCTGCAGCATAGCCCAAGAGCCCAAAGCCCACTAAACTACTTCAAACTCACCTAAACTCTGTCACCACTTGGAGCGTCCCTAAGCGAGGTTGCTCCAAACTGCGGGGAACCTTGCTAACCTAACTTAGTCTGCGAGCAAGTTGCGTCTCGCGGTCATGTTTCAATATGTTACCCTGCAGATGACATGACTGGGTATTGAAATACTCGGAAAAAAGTCGAAAGAGGTGAATTCGGCGACAGTTTGGCTCGTCTCGAGGTGTAGCTTTTGTATCAACAGCAATGGCTAATTGAATTATATATCGGCTCTATCAATTGAACTCTTATTTTACTGTGTCTCTCAATACACTAGGGTTATCTTTTTGACCGCCAACCTACCTCCTTGTTCCCATCATGTCGACAAAACACTATTTCTCAGAAGCGGCTGCAAATTCTTTAGTCCCTCGAGCATTAAGGTCTCTAGTGACAGCCAACACCCATCTCATCTTAAACGAGCCCGAACGCGTTGTAGCCAACCAATATCACGACCCCTCAAAAGTCGCCATCATCAGCGGTGGCGGTTCAGGCCATGAGCCCTCATGGAGCGGCTTCGTCGGCGAAGGCCTACTCTCTGCAGTAGCATGTGGTGATATATTTGCCTCACCGAGCACCAAGCAAATCTTAGCCGCCAAGAAGTTGGCACCATCTACCAAGGGGACCATTTTTCTCATCACAAACTACACTGGAGATCGTCTTCACTTTGGCCTTGCTGCCGAGAAAGCAAAAGCTGCAGGGTCCGGGGAAGATTATCTAGTGCTTCCAGCGACGGACGATGTTTCTATTGGGAGGAGCAGATCGGAACGAGTAGGAAGAAGAGGCATGCCTGGCCATGTCTTTAGTGAGTGGACCAAGTCACGGACTATGCGTCCTGCTAATGCTCAATAGCGATGAAAATTCTCTGTGCTGCCGCCGCTGAGGACTGGTCTTTTGAACAGTGTGTAAACCTAGGTCGAGCAGTCAACGACAACACCGTCTCAATCGGATCATCGCTTGATCACTGCCACGTGCCAGGTCGTCAATACCAGAAGATCGCCGATGACATTTGCGTTATCGGAGCCGGCATCCACAATGAACCCGGCCAACAACTGGTTTCTCCTTTCCCGACTGTTGAAAGCGTCATAGAGTCCTGTTTGAAGCTACTATGTGACCACAGTGATCCAGAACGAGGGTTCTGCAAGTTCGCTCAAGACGATGAGGTTTTACTCCTTGTGAACAACTACGGTGGTCTTTCGAATCTGGAGCTCGGTGCATTGGTTGACGAAGTTCAACAGCAGCTTGCTTCGACATGGTCTATTAAGCCAGTCAGATGTTTGTCAGGGTCGTTTGAGACTTCTTTGAATGCACCAGGCTTCTCAATCTCACTCTGTAATCTATCAGCCTCTGCGAGACTTTGCAAGTCAACAACCGCAACATTACTCGAGCTTTTTGACCGGCCTACAACAGCTGTATCCTGGCCGAACCTGGTCAGGCCATCACAAAAGCCTGTTCCTATGAATGAAGGAAAGCAAAATGGTCATACAAATGGAGAAACGTCAGTTGCGACAACCAAGCAGTACGACTCAATGGATCCATCGTTACTTGAGAGATGCATCAGGTCAGCTTGTGAGAAGGCCATCCTAGCTGAGCCAAAACTCACCGAGTGGGATATGATGATGGGCGATGGAGACTGCGGCGAAGCGGTCAAAGGGCTCTGTGAGTCCGTGATCAGAAAGCTTGATGAGGGAGTTGCTGCCCCAGGCTCAGTTGTGTCGTTCCTCGAAGCAATCACCGACACCGTTGACGATATGGGCGGCACACTCGGCGCCATCTTTGGAATTCTCCTCACAGCTCTCAGCAACGCCCTCAAGCGCCAACTCGCAGACCAGGGAGTAGTTAAGGATGTAACTGCAGAGATATATGCTGAAGCCCTTCATATTGCTGTAGAGTCTCTCAAGACCTGCACGACAGCAAGAGAGGGAGACCGCACCGTGATGGATGTTCTTCTGCCATTTTCAGATGAGTTTGTGAGGAACAAGAGTTTTGAGGCTGCGGTTGTGAAGGCGAAGGAAAAGGCAGAGGCTACACGATATCTGAGACCGAAACTTGGAAGGGCTTTGTATGTTGGTGAGGCTAGTGAGCAGCAGGTGCCAGACCCAGGGGCTTGGGCGCTCTATGAGATACTACGCGGCATGGTGGAAAGCTTATAGAAGGTACAAGCATACATAGTTACAGGCCGACAGTCTATTCCAGCAAAAGTCTGAGAACTGAATGAAGAATTGGTTATATCTACCCTAATGTTAGCAAGGACATAAAAAGCCCCATTACTTTAATGTCTTATAAGATATAAAACACTAAGTTTACAGGGTTAACTTAGACGTTAAGGAGTGAAAGTATAATACTTACATGTAAGTTAATACTTACTTATTAGATATATTAATTAAAAGAAAAGAAAATAAGCTATAACTCATTATTGACTTATGCTTCTATATACAGCATTTATCCTACATCCTTAGCAACGGATAAGATACATGCTAGGCGATCCACCAATAACGACTTGACATTTCTCTCGCATAGCCTGGGCAATAGCACACGGTAAACAGCAATCGCCTTGATAAAGCTGAAATACGGACTGAGAACAGCAGAGAAATTGGGATTCTTTATTCCGATGCGTCAACGTTACTCCGATCGAAGATTTTCCTGATGCCACTGGTTCCATTACAGAAGTAGCTTTGACAATCAAGTTGTCCTTCGTTGGATTGAATGGTGTCGAAAGGTCGTGATCACAACTGTCGGCCGGATTGAGACTCATCAGTCCCAAGTGCATGTCAAGAAAATTGACCTCCATCGTACTGTTGCCTTGCTTGATCTGACATCGGAGTAAAAGCGCCTGAGATCTTTGCATCAAAGCTGGGCGCAATGTCATAATAAGGCTGCTGTGTTCGCCAAGTCCTGATGGAACGGTTATCACGCCCTTGGCGATAGACCCTTTTGCTTTCGGTCTAATCAGCGCCTTCGCTGCTTTGTTGCCTGGCATCACTGGAATTATAAAGTCGTAACTGTCGGCCTGATAATGCAGCCTTCCATCGACTAAGTCATACTGCACTACCCATGGGCTAGAGATCTCAGGGACCTCAAGAGTAGCAGGGTAAATAGTAGAAGCCCCTGAGCTGTTGCAAATTGCTTTTTGCATATCTTCGCTGTAAGATACCCTGGAATCTCCGACAAGTCGGATAATGTGTCTGTGCAACCAACTCGGCCCAATATCCTTAAAATCATGGTATGAAGCCTCATTAAATCGTGACCAGAAAAGATCAATAAGATATGGGTATGTATCATCTCCAAAGTGGGATCTCAATGAAGTATAGAGACTGTGTTGTAAGAAGAGAAATAGTAGCGATGCCTGCGTTATTTGGGCTACATCCCTCCAAAGCATAGAAACTGGACAATGTATCCATGACATAAAAGCGTTCGCATTGGCTTTCGGATGACGAGTCACGTCCCATATCTCTCCAATATTGCAGGAGGAGCATGTGCAGTTTTTGAGAGGTAGAACGACTCGAAGGGCAATCTGAAGTCGGTTGAATGCCTCTTTGGGGCTCTGCAAAGTATCAGAAGGGCAACATAGCACTTTCTCTAAGCGCTGGGAAATAGTTTGTCGATATGTGGGCCCTAAAATGACCCTCAATCCTTGGGTCGGGAAACGTCTTTCTCGCCCGTAAACGGAGAAGCAATCCGTAGTAGGCTCCATTGCTATAGATGCTACAAAGTTCGATATAGCGAGTTTCAGAGGCTGAGATGAATCTGCGCCGACCATAGAAAGGGAAAGATCTAACTGGCTCGACAAGATGCCATCGCATACAAAGCGTAGTTCTTCGTTGTGTTTGTGTTGGCTGTCTGCGATGATATGCCGTTTTAAGAACCCGGCCTTCTTGTTTTCCAGCTTAGTTTCAAGATGAATCTGTGTTGAAGAGCCATCTTCGGTAGTGACCGAGAAGATAATGTTGTCCCTGAGTCCGCTCATAAGGACTTCTCTATTGATTCGCACTGAAACATCTTCAGGGCACATTGCTAGCGTCAAGGCCAATAGTGTCCCTACACATCTTGTTCCAGACACTTGTAGAATCAAACTCTCATCTTGAAGGGCACTGCAGACCCCGGATAAAAAACTCTTAAGATCCTCTTCTGCTGGGGTGTCGGCCAAGTCTCGTGGCACGTCTAAGCCAGCTTCGAAAAAGCATTGCCTCAGCCGAGTGACTTGGAGGGCCAAATGGTTTCCAAAACCTAGGCATGCGGATTTTCGTTCTAATAGCATGCAAACATCACCCAATTGAGTTGGTGAGGACAACTGCCGATCTGCAGGTAAGATATCTTGACAAAGATCGTAGAGCAGTAGTCCGCAACGGCTTTTCGAGTAAAGGCTCCCGAGGGCGCAACATAGTAGAGCTGCAGTTTGCCCACCGGTAGTCTGACTCATGAAAGCTGGGGTGTCGTCTTTTGCCCATCCAACCCAAGCAGAAAGCCTCTCAAGTCTAACACAAGATGCCCTCGACAGAACGTCTGGAATCTTTGCGGCCCAAGGACCGTTGGATTGAAAGCAGGACCCGATTTGCTGGACTTGTATGACGGCATTGGGGTTAGCATTGTCAGCTGAAACGGCGCGAAGGAGTCCTTGGGCAAAGCCGATGGTGTTTAATGCGGCTCCCGGAATCCCTAAAATGTCAGCCTGAGCCGCCACTCCTCCATTGTCACCTGACATGGTAGTGATTTGAGTTATCTTGTCCCTTTCTGTGCTTCGTAGAGGATGCAAACAACACTCCAAACTAGTGAGGTCTTAATGCAATTAAAAAGATAAAGAACAAGAGTGAGTAGCAGATGAATAGATGAAAAGGTAGCTTGGGTATGAATTTGTTTTTGCAAACGAAGTGCTTCAAACTGTCTTAGCGGTCTCTATACGCCTTGTCTCCCTTGCATGATTCTTGGCTTGCTAAGCGCCCGTGCATGTCGTTTCTTACCACTAATTGGCAGACTGCTGCACTCACAGCCGCACACCGGTGAGAATCTCACCAATTACAGTGCACAGGAGGACAGAGGGTTGAAAATATTGCAACGGTGGCTGGCTGGTCATTCAATCTTGGTGGCTGTGCATACCTACAAATTATCAACATCTCCATCCGACATCCAATGCGACCCCCCTGCACATCTATAACCACCACTCTGTTTAATCCAGTCAAATCCAGCAGGACAAACTCCCATCGTCATCAACTTTGCCTTTCTCGCCTCAACCTTCTTCCGTTTCTCCTCCTCAGCCAGAATCCGACGAACGAGCTTCTCTCTGTCAGCGCCACTTGCATTCTGCTGGGCCTTTTTGAGACGACGAGATTCCTCTTCATCTTTGGCCTCTTGCTCTTTGTCCTTTTGGAGCTGTTCCCAAACTTCATCGCTTACCCCAGCGTCTCGTATACCTTGGGGAACTGTGATGGCTGGGAGCTCTTCTTCTGGCTCCTCCTCCTCTTTTTTCTCGGTAACTGTAATGACGTTGGTTGTCATTGCAGGTGGTGTGAAATTGGGTGTATCATTGAGCGCTTTAGCGATCTCACTAGCCGCAGTAGGCTTTTTGTCGGTCATTCGACCTCGACGCTCCGCCATCATGTCGTCTATAGTGCTGCGTATGAGCTCCTCAGTAAGTTTCAGACTTTTAGATGACAGGTCAAACTTGTGAAATACCTTCTTGGCAAGTTCTTTGACATCTCTCGCATTTGCCCAGCTGTCCTGCTCCGCCAGTTCCTTGAACTTGTTAGTCAGCTCGGTCAAGAATTCCTTCTTAGGATGCTCCAAGCAAGACAGATCCACGAGTATCTTTCCGTTGAGCTTGGATTTGCTGGCTTGCAATTGACTGGTCATCAGCTGAATACAGCTAGCAGGAGTGAGAGGGTCAAAGTCAATGCTTTCCGGGAACCGACTAGACATTCCGGGGTTGATGCCCAGCAGAGTATTGATGTCCTGCACGTAGCCAGCAAGAATAATGATAAGCTTGCCATGATACTTTGGCTTCGTGACACTGTCCACAAGCTCATCAACTGCCTCTCTGGCAAACGAACTCTCAGAAGCCAGTCGATACGCTTCATCGATGAAAAGCACCCGTCCCAAAGCTCTGTCAAGAAGCTGCTGCACTTTAGGTCCAGTATGTCCAACGTACTGGCCTATGAGCTCAGTAGCAGAAACCTCAATGACCTCTGTGCTAGCCAAGAAGCCCAGATCATAGTACACCTGTCCCATCTTGCGCGCAGCTGTAGTCTTTCCTGTTCCTGGTGGGCCGCGGAACAGGAAGTTGAAGGGGATTTCCGGGTCAATTTCCAGTTGCTTGGCCTGACGCACGCGGGTCTGGTACCCTCGAAGGATCGATATAAGATGCTCACGCCCAACATCGCCCTCAAACAGTTTCTTGACGTCGGTATCACCCTTTTCAGCGCGGTCAAAGTCCTGATCAAAGTTAATGGGCTCCAAGGTCCCATGCTTCTTAACGTGTCCGGATGAAACACGCTTTTGGTGGCTGGCCATAGCTCTTCCCAGTAGAATGTCGATCTCACCAGCGTTTCCAAAATTCGGGCGGTTTCTGGCACGACGCAGGACATCCAGTGCGACAACCTTGGCCTTGACTGTTGCCTTGAAGCCCGACTTGCCCAGCTTGAGGTCCAGAATCTTTGCCAGAGCAACATCATCAAAGTCTTCAAAGACAAAGGCAGACGAGATTGGAAAGCGTCGACTGAGACCAGGATTGACGTTCTGGAACATCTCCTCCATCTGCTCCTTGTAGCCAAGTAGTAGGACACATCGGTCTTCTCCTGGAACGCTTTGAACCTCGGCGACGATGGTGTCGATAACAGCCGCCTTGTAGGGATCAACGACAGAGCCATTTACGCCTCCTCCTCCATAGAGTCCGTATGCTTCATCAATTAGAAGAACTTTCCCAACGGTGGCGGCGAGGATACCTTTGGTCTGGGCCTCTGACTGTCCAAGAGCAGCCCCGACAAAATCAGCCGGGTTCTTAGTGACGACCTCTCCATTCGAAAGAAGTCCCAGATCTTTGAGGATCTCTCCGTAGAGCTTTGCCACAGTAGTCTTTCCAGTGCCGGGCGATCCCAAGAATACCTTGTTGAGCGAGAACTCTACTAGAGGTTGCTCTGCAAGCTCGCGCTCGAAGTTTGTTTTCAAGGTGTCCATGAGCACACCAAGTGCATCTTTGACTTCCTGCAATCCGATCAGGGCTTTGAGCTCTCGATAGGCATTGCTGTTCAGCAAAGCCTCGGAAGGTTCTGGCCCAATGATGTCTTCTTGAGTGAGGAGCAAATCATTTGGCTTCTTGCCGGCTCGGCGTTCCCTTCTCAGACGTGCTGATTGTCGTTGGCTGATCTTCTGAAGGCAGTTTTCTATGGCGCGCGCATTACCGAACCCATTCTTTCCACGACCATGACCAACCCGGCGTACGGCAATCCGGCAGAACAGTCCATCGCTTCCTTTCTCAACAGCCATTCTACCATCGAACTTGCGATGGATCTGTAGCTGGAGAATCTGGAGAAGTTCTTTATCTGTGTAGTCCTCGAACTTCATCTCAATGGGAAATCGGCCTGGAATACCGGGATTGTGTGAGAAGAAGGACTCCATCTCCTTGCTGTATCCTGCCAAGACAAACACAACCTTTCCTCTCAGGTTCTCAACCTCTGCCAGGAGATAATCCAGTACAGCCTTGCCGCCGGGGCTGTTGCCAGATGATGGCTGGTATGCTTCGTCGATGAATATACAGCCGCCACCGTTGTTGTTGACATCTTCAATGAGCTTCTCACAGCCAGTGACTCCCATGTTGGCGAGTTTAGAGCCAGTGACTTCCTTGAAGCAGCTTCCTGCAATTGCGCCGACTGTCGTGAGGAATTCGGCATATATTCTGGCGACTGTCGTCTTGCCTACAGAGAAGTCAGTTAGAGCCATTCATTGTGCTGCTTGTGTCCCTGATGTACTCACCTGTACCTGGATTGCCGAGTAGCGAGCAACTCCATCTTTCATCTCCGAGTGAGAACCGTTGACGTATCTTGGTGTCGACCGTGGACTTGATCGACAGTATCTGGTCTTTGACAGACTCCAGACCGATCATTTCCATTAGCTTATCCAGGGCAGCGTTGCGTGCACCTTCAACCTCTTTCATGTTCTTCCACTCTTTGGCTGCACTGGAGATAGCATCGAACTGAGGAGCAGCCTGAGGCGGTGGACTGGTTTTCTGGATTGCCTTCATCTTCTTCTTATTGCTTTCGGCTTGTCGAAGAGACTCAAGCTCCTCCTTCTTCTGTTTGAGCTCGTCCGCATGCTTCTTCTCTTCAGACTCGTACTTCATTGTTCGACGGCGATGGTCAATCTCATCTTCAATCTGTTGTAACTGCAGGCGATAATTGTCTTGGAGCTTTTGGCGTTTCCGTTCCAATTCGAGATCACGTCTGATACGCCTCTCATCATCCTCCTGGCGCTGTCGTTCGAGTTCAAGGTTACGTTTGATACGTCGCTGGTTTTCTTCCTCCTCTTTGATGCAAGTCGCGCAGACTTTGGTCTTATTTCCACATGGGGCCTTCGTCGTATGGCCTTTATCGCACTTTCTGTCAACTTTGGCAACGCATGGGATCTTTGAGTGGTCTTGCACTCTATGGCAGCGTCGCTGGCATTTGTGCTTGCCGCAGCTAAACGGGGCATTACTAGAGAGGTTAGAGGTTTGATAACAAATGCGATACTCAAGCAAGAAAAGGGCAGAGTAAGAGTTTAGACTTACCAAGGCTCGGCGCATCCTCCATCAGGACACTTCTTATCAAAGTCTTCCGGCAACTTCAACAACATGGACGTCTCAGGGTGGCGCTCGCAGTGGATAGGCACTCCATCGAATATGGAATTATTCATCTTCAGCGCATCGAAATACTGCGTCCACATTTTACCGCCCTTCTTGCTCTTCATGAATGTCTCCATGTTTCCAAAGAGAATCATGCCGTTCCGAGCACGTGATAGAAGGACAACAAGTCGTTCGCGAGCGTATAAGAAGCCGATATCTCCGGACGCGTTGCTGCGTGTAAGTGAGACGATGACAATGTCACATTCTTCTCCTTGATAGTTGTCTGTGTTGTCAGCATTGACCTGACTGGGCATTACTTGACCTACCAATTGTTGAAAGACGCAGCGGCTTCTTGTTCACTTTGGCTGCCGCCTGTGTGACCAGTCCCGCACGCACCAGGTCATGATTGTCGAGATCATTTAGCCAAGGATCCATCTCCTTCCGAAGAGTCTCCTTCAAAAGGAACAATTGCCCCAGATATGGCGTGAGAACAACCATGTTCTCAGTCTTGTATCCGTTTTGCGATAAGTACCGCACCATTCGGAGAACCATCATAGCCTCGTGGAGGTTCCTCTTGCTGGCTTTGGCCGTGGGGTCCCGGCGCTCAGCAACATCGTCCATGGTATCCTCCGGTCGTTCGTGATGAACAAATGTCACCCGACTCTTCAATCCTCGGATCGGCTGACGGTCGGAAGTTGATGGCATGTCCTTTAGTTCGGGATAAGCTAGCATGCGAGGGTATTGTGAGATATCTGGATGACTGCGGTGCTGCTCTTCAAGGGCTGTGAAATGGCGACCCTGTATAACAAGCCTCTCGAAGAGCGATACGTTCAGATCGTAGCCTTCACCATTTTCCTTTGTCAACAAATAGTTACCGACCTTTGGCCTGAGCTGCTTGTGATCTCCGATTAAGATGAGTTGCTTGACTGAAGCACTCATGGCTGTAATAATATGCGCTTCAAGAATCTCTCCCGCTTCTTCAACCAAAATGACGTCGGGACTGGCGGTTTCAATGATTGACTGGTACATTGCTGCCGCGGTTGTTGTGCATGCGATGATTTGTTTATCCTGGAGAACTCTTCGTCCGCGCTCGTCAAGGATACTCTTGATCTCGGTCCTCACGTCACTGAATCGCTGGCTCAGTTCAACGAAACGGGCGCTCTGTTCCTCACGAACCATTTGAGACCACTCAGAATGGCATTGCTTTCTTACAGCGAGCGGCGCATTCCAGACGGTACGGGCTCTCAGGTCGAGAGATGCGCTGAGGTGTCCGAGACGATTGACATCACCGCCGCCCAGCCAAAATTGGTAAACATCGGCCGGTTCAATTGCTTTACCATCCGAACCAACCATCTTGAACCCGTCGTCTTCTGGCACCTGAAAAGCTTCCCATGCGATGCTGAAATTTTCGGAAAGCTCCAGGTGTTCCAGGATATCGGCCGGATGAGCCTCTCGTGCAGCGAGCTTTCTGCTGCATTCTTGAAGCTCCGCGCTGAGATTTGATTCATTGACGCGAAGTGAATTGAGGATATTTCTCTCCTCCGGCTTCAACCAATACCTCTTCTGACCGTCGTATTCTCTCAGAAGAGTGGGTTTGGTGGCTTCAGTAAACTTGGAGCCCAGACGAACCATTTGATCTGAGCTGATGCCAATGTCCATCAGATCCTCCAAAAACTGGTCAAGGGCGTGGTTCGTATAGCTCAGAACAAGGATACGCGACTTGCTCAATCGTAGGATAGTCAAGAGAATGAGTGCGCCCAAAAAGGACTTTCCCGTACCAGGTGGGCCTTGAATGAGAGCCAGATTGCTGCTGATGCCATGAATGAACGATCTCAGCTGAGCGCCCTGCAAATAGATGTCTTTTTTCAGCTTCAAACCTGGAGGCATCTTGATTTTACGCCCCGAGTCCAAAGCAGCACGGAGCTGATGTGGCAGGGCGTCCAATGACGTTGATTTCGGTCCATCCTGAGCAGGTTGCTCCGCATCGATCAATTGAGCTTCGAGTGGGAACTCGGCGATGGTCTTCAATCGCTGGAGAATCGGCTCATAGGCAAAGGTAGCCGTGTCTACGATAAAGAACTTGACTTTATCCTTGAAAGGGCCTTGGAGGGCTGCTATCGCCTTCTCGAGACCTGAGCCATCGCTAAACTTGATACCGATGATGGGTGGTGTCTTGAGGAGATTGGCGACGTCTCTGACAAGCGACCCGAATGCGATGATGGAGCCGTTGCAACAGAGCGCACCGAAAGAATCTTGTTTCATAAAATTCTTGGACTCTTCTATAAACGCCTTCTTCCCGCTTTTTGATACTTTAGGTGGAAAATTAATGCCCTGCTGGCACGCGACGTAGAGAGCATATGGCGGGATGTGCTTGGTCTCAATGTCATGGTCGGTATTGATGCCAACCAGTCTCAGCTGCGCCAAAGCAACAGGACGGCGCTTGCCCTTCTTTTGACTCATCGCGACTTGAAGATCTTCGCGAAGCTCAGAGAGCATGTCCTCGCGAAGGAGACGGAAGAGCCAGTCGCGATAGCTCTGACTTCGGGTCTCCATTGACGTGTCAAAAACCTCCCCCAGTCGCTGGAGATACGGAGGATCGGTCGACAGAAGTTCGTCAGAGGTCGGGTAAATTGAGATATCGCGAAAGTTGGCATGATCATTGTCGTGACGTCCTCCAGGAGTGACTCCGTTAGATGCAATTTCGGGTTGGGCAAAGATCTTGATGATCTTGTCGATGCGGTATGCGGTCTTTCTCACCTCGGGCGATTGTGATTTGAGAAGAGACTTGCTGTCCATCAATTCTTTGACTGCTTTCTTATGGATTCCAAAGCTCGTTTGATCAGAAACAACCTGTAGGCACAGCCAAGCAAATGCTTCAAGGCCGACATTGTCGAGTTTGTCATTATGGTAAGCGCCCAGGGCAGCAGTCCAAAAGGTCACCGGCTCCAGAATAGCCGTCAGCATCTGGCGAAGGAATCCACCATTACTGAGAGCAGCGACGCCCTCATCCGATAGCGTTAGGAGAAACGGCAAGGCAGTGGTGTTTATGAAGCTAAAAGTCAAGTCGACGCGGACTACTCTCTCCAACGCCGCGATGCCGGCAGGGTTCGAGATCAAGACCTCAACAAATTTGACAGGCGAGTTCTTGCTCCTGTAGATCTCACAACCTTGTGCAAATAACTTTGCGGAGTGTGCATTGATGATTTGCTGTTCGCCTTTGATGACGGCCCAGAAGGTCTTGATGAGCTTTGCGGCTCGAGAGCCAGATGCGTCTTGTACTAGAACCATGGCAGCGATAGCGATGATGCCGAGATAAGATGATGAGGATGATGAACTTTCTGATGGAATTAAAACTGATGATCTAAGAGGGATACGATATCATCGAACAAGCGAGTGGGTGAATGCAGCTTCAATTTGTACTGTGAATGAAGCTGTCTGTCTGTCTGCCTTGACTTCACCCAACCAGCATCGCCACGACGGCCAACAGAATGCATGGGGCCGATAAAGCCTCCCGTGTGATGCGACAATGAAAAAGGCATTTAATTCGCTGTCAATCAGGCTCTGAGTTGTTTTGGTCGGCCTCCCACAGGTCACGGCGGAGACATCGACTGGCAGTCAACTCCGGTGCAATACAGCAAGACTTCAATTAAAAAGGGAAGAATACATTGAAATATTCACGGTTCTTCATATAAACTTTATGGACTTTTGCAAGTTGGATAGTTTGTTTTCGGTACCCTGGTTGAGAGACGTGAGCGAAGAATGCCTGCCTGTTTTTCACAGCCCAGCAGGCCGGGAAACAGGCCAACATCGTCGCAACCAACAAAGGATGGGCAAAGTGTAATTAATGCAACGATTAGGCAAACACTGTGGCATATTGCCATTGATTGTCTGGTAGGCCTCCTGGTGTTACGCAGGAGAAGGGAATGGTATTTGAGAACATATAAGGTGTCTGTCTTCATTTTCCAGCAGCTCATCAGCCTCATTCATCCAATATTCGCAAGCTTCAGTCTATCAATCATACCTAACATACTATTCTCATATTCATCTCATTCATTAAACTCACTTCATGATGTACGGACGCCGTCAAGCAAGTTCGCGCGCATGGCGAGCACCCGCGCCTGTGACTCCATCGCCAGCACCTCCACTCGGAGATGTAATTGAGCGCATCACTCAAGACAGCCTCAAAAGCGATGGCGACCACGTGAAAATTGAGAACGCCAAAGTAGTCGCATCCTACAATTGGATCAGCTCATCTTCTCCCGAGATCATCATCCCAGGTACGTCAGCCACTCCAGAAAAACAGCATGTCTAATGGGTGCAGGTCAACCTCCAAGATGGACGCCTCTCAAAGGCCCGAATAAATTACCTGGTGACTCTGGCGAGTACTATCGCGATGTCAATGCAGCAGCTTACCCCAAACATCCTCTCGAGCCTGCAATTGTCTCTGTGATGAAGATGAATCCCAGCCCCATCCCTGTCAACATCGTTGCATGTGGAAGCACGATCGGGAACCTCCTGCGCTTTGCTCGAGGTGTTGATCTGGATCGTTCGTTTCGCATTCTTGTTGAGAAGGTCGGCGACACTGTCCATCTCATTCGCAGAGAGAATTCGCCTCGCGAGAAGATTGAAGGCGTACGAGGATTCGGGCATACATTCCCGGAGGCATACACCACATGGGACTCTTCGGTCAAGCGCTCGACCTCGCATCAGCGAATCCTTTCGTATCAATTTGGCGGTCTTGATCTCATGGTCCGCTTCGAAGGCGATGGGTACACTTCGTCCAGTCCTGTCGCCAAGACCGTGAAGGGATACACTTTCCACGATTTGGAAAGTCTCGGCATCACTGAATCGCTGTCAAAGGGCACTGGCCAACTCAAAGTGTCAGATGGAGGTGAATCCGTCCCCCAAAGCAGCATCTTCGACTTAAAGACACGATCAATCATGGCTCGTGAAAAGGATCATCTCGGCGAACAACTTCCACGCTTGTGGATCGCTCAAGTCACGCAATTCCTCCTCGCCTACCACGAGAGAGGTCTCTTCAGAGACTCCAACATTGAGATCAAGAATGTCAAAGCCGACATCACCGAATGGCAGGATCTCAACCAGCCATCGCTCAAGCGTCTCGCTGCACTCCTGCGCCTCATAATTGACAAGGCCCACGCGTCAAAGGACGGTAAGTTGGAGATCGTATGGTCCAACAGCGGTTCTCTCGAGATCCGCAAACAGCTGTCGGATGCGGGTGACGTCTTGTCTGAACCTGTCAGGAAGCAATGGGAAGCCTGGTTGGGGAGTGAGAACAAGGATCCGGAGGACTCGGAGCGCGAGGAAGAGTTGATGGCGGCGCAATCGGATAGCGACGGTGACAGTGATTATGCTGCGTGTGATCAAGAGTGCGGATATTGCGGAAAGTGTATATACTGAGGAGTGGCTGGAGGGATAAGAGTGTCATGATGTACCCGAAGAGTACATAGCATTAAACGCCGATATTGATGTTCAGACCCTTCAGTAGCCATTCTTACCGAACTACCGAGTTACAGATTCAACTGGCTAAGGGACCTTCCACATGAGACAAGGGATGCTGACAGACGTCAGTCATGGTATTACCCTTGCAACCCTTGAAATAGATACGTCCATACCCTATAGATCACATCACTTGTGCCACGCAATTGTCTCAAATGGCGCACATCTACGTTTCACCAGCGCGGATCGCAATGAATGAAGATCACTGCAAAAATAGCACTGCCTCAAGGAAAATATGGATCATCAAATAACACCTACTGGCGCGCGCCAAATCGGGCCACGCTCAGAATTCTGGGGAAGTCTGAGCCAGAAGAGTCTACGGTATCTTTAGCGCATGAATCCCAAGGCCAAGCTTTTTCTTGGTGTCAGACGAAAGCATGGGAAGGAGATCGGCAAGTGGAAAAGCTTTTCTATCGTCGTCGTACCCTTCAATGTAACAGACCACACAGTATCCGGGTTGAAATCCAATGTCTTGCGTGCTTTTTTCCCCCTCCTCCCGTGAGGTATTACGCAAGCTCGTTGGTGGAGAGTTGGAGGAATGGTCTGGATGCTCCCCCCGTATATAGTGGAGCGGGTAAAGAATGAGGGGGCGAGGCCCTTTTTAGGCGACACACAGTTCTAACTATTCCCAACGAGGCTGGAGGTTGGGGTCTTCTAGAACGAGATACGATAGAGTCGAGCCTGGTCGATCACTTTCCTGCCCTGCGGCTCTTACTGTACCTTTGGAGCGGGGTCGGAGAGGGCACGCGAGGGTAACGTGAGAAAGAAAAAGGTGTGAGGTTGGTGATGGGTTGGACGGGCCGACACTGCTGTTAAGATCAGCAGTGGGTGGTATTGATGGACAGAGAGAGAAGGAGAAGGAGAAGGAGTCCAAATGGTGGTGTCGACTGTCCCAACGACGAACCTTTTTAGTAAGGTTAGTTTATGGAGAATGGTATGCTTAAAGAAGCTTTCAGAGTTTTCATCTCTACCTTAGTTCAAGTCGCGGTCAACGACATGATGAACGGCATCTTGATTGATTTGACGGACAATCCATGAACTATAGCGGTCTATATACTCTGTACGCAACAGTCAATCAACTTATCTATCTACCCTTGTCGCTAACCTCCAGATAAAGAAGTCAACGGCGTAGGTGCCATTTCGCTATCTCGTGGTGGGGATCACCAACTTGGCTTTCCCAGCCGGAGACAGTTCCCGTTGTTAGTGTAGCGGTACCGCAGGCTATTGGCGCCGTTGTCTCAGGGGCCATAGGAGACACGGGTCACCAAGACGCCAGTACGTGGGTTACAGATTTGATCCGTACTCGTATCAGGATTGGATCCATCTCGCTCAGGCTCGCTCCGGGTACAGACTCTCTACATCACGTACGTCGTCTTGTAGCCATTGTCCTGTCCTATTTTCAGAAACTCTGACTGTACAATACGTCAGCGCGATACAGTCACCGTGTCATCTCTACGCGATGCTCCAGATCGAATGGTCCACAGATCAATTTTCAAGCCGCGCCATGTCCGAAGCGCCCAGCCAGTCTGGCCGGTCCAGCCAAGAGAGTTCAGTCAAGTGCCCGTAGGTTATAATCTAAAATTGCCTCGACCGAATCTTGGGGTCGATTCGCCTCAGCATTTCATTTCTCATGCCATTCTTGGCTTTCCCATCGCCTGCCCATGGCACCACGTCTCTCCTCGTCAGACGGGATATGGATTCCACAGACTCAATAGTAAACGTCACCTGTAATTGCTGTTTCAATAATTCGCTTTGTTTGCTCGGGCGCTGTTTCATAAAAATGAATGCAATTCCTGAGACTCTCGGTCCCCGCTGAGTTGAGTTCACTGCCCTCTGCAGGGCGATAAGATAAGCTAAACTACTGCAACGCACTGTAGCTTGGGACTTTTCAGGTGGCTTTCCCTTAAAGCTCGGGGCTGGGCTCCCCAACCTCACCTCCACACCACTACAAGCACCCCTGAAGACGCTCACTCCCAACGGGCTTGAGGTCGCATCACCAGAGCCAGTCAAGGATTGGTTTGGTTTGTTCAGTCAAGACCTTCAAGGTCGTGTCCTTTTCCATCAGACGCCCCAACTGTTCGCCACCCCAGCATCCCATCCCTCTTCTACCCCTTGTTCGTCCTCTGCAATCATTCATTACCCCGTCTCTCGCTCTCAGGATTCTTTCTTTTACTTCCACAACTTGCCTCTGTCCCTCGTTTTACTTTTGCATTGTAGCGACGGCGCCAGACGACCCCGCGAACAACTATCGGACTGGATCCGACATTACGATACCGAACGAGTCAATATGCATTTCACAAAGAAGATTGACCGAGCCTTTCAATGGGCCGGCGAAAGGATGGGCGCTGAAGCCCGAACGGCTCATTCTGATGAGTTCAAGAACCTGGAGACCGAAATGGCCCTCCGTCAAGACGGTTTGTTCCCCATGGATCATTAACTTTTCGACGACTAACGATCCCAGGCATGGAGCGCATGCAACGATCTATGAGCGGCTACGTTAAATGGTTGTCCCAACGCAATGAGCTTTTGGATAACAAAGAGCGCGGCACTCCCATGGCGGCTCTTGGCCGTACAATGGCTACCCATGGCGAGGATTTCGAGCAAGAGTCCGAGTTCGGAAACTGCCTGTTGTCCTTGGGTCGCGCCAACGAGCGCATTGGTGGCATCCAAGATTCCTACGTAGACTGTGCCAATGCCACTTGGCTGGACAACCTTGAGAGGAGTCTGGCAATGATGCGAGAGTACCAGGTATGTCAATCGATTGCTTGAGGAAACGCCCGCTAACAAGAGTAGAACGCCCGCAAGAAGCTTGAGAACCGCCGTCTCGCCTACGACGCCAGCACCAACAAGCTGCAAAAGGCCCGCCGTGACGATTTCCGCATCGAAGAAGAAGTTCGCATGAACAAGGCCAAATTCGAAGAGACCAGCGAGGATGTCCTTCGTCGTATGCAGGACATCAAGGAATCCGAGGTGGACAACATCACATCCCTAACCCAATTCCTCGACGCTGAGCTTGACTACCATGAGCGCTGCGCCGATGAGTTGCGTCGTGTTCGCCAGAACTGGGCTGGAGCTGCGTCTTCGCCTACCAGTGCTCCCAAGATCGGTCGAAGCCGATCAAACACCGCTCGTTCTTGGCAAGAGCCTCGCCATCAGGCGGTCTACGAGGAGCCAGAGGCTGAACAAGAACCCGCTCGCATTCCCAACCGTTCCCCCGGAAGCCGTCTTGCGCCTCCCCCTCCCCAACCTGCACGACCCCCGATCGGACGCGCCTCAACATTTGAAGGCCGCTCCTCATCTACAGCTACACCACTGGCCAATCTCAGAGTTCCAGGTGCTCCTCTTGCTCGCGTTGCTACTGACAGCGGTTCATACGGACGCCATGACGATGTATTCTCTGACGATGTTTCAACAAGCAGAAGTGGCAGCCCTGACTGGGAACACCGTGCTGCCAGCCCTGCAACTAGCTATGGAAGTCTAAGCCGAAGCACAAGCGGCCTGGCGCTTGGAAAGAAGCCACCGCCTCCCCCTCCCAATCGAGCCAAGAAGCCCCCGCCTCCTCCTCCTACAAGAAGGGAGAACTTGGGATATTGATGGATGTATGAGTAAATTGGTAAATTTAATATCTGGCTGGCGTTTGGATTTGATTTGGACAATAGAGTCTCCACGCAAATGCGTCTGTAATTGATTGAATTCAGCTTGAATGAGGCTATTTTAATGAGGTTCGGTCCCTGACGATCATTCCGATAAGATAAGATCACGTGACATCCAAAATAAGCAGTACCTACGCAGCTCCATCACGGCGCATCTGCTCTCTATCATCATTCACAACAACAAAATGGCGACGGAGGATGAGCGCTACAGGCAGTCGAGCCAATATCGGCTCTGGTCATTCACGCCGGCGAACTTACAAGAACTACGCGCAAAAACAAACTCCCTCGCTCGAGAACAGATTGCTCCTCGACTTGCGACAGACCCTCCGCCCGATTTCCTCACCCCCGATGAAGAGATACGCCTCGTCAAGTTCTTCACCGTCGAGCTTATTCGCGCGGCTACATTCTGCGAGCTTCCCACCGAGATTCGAGCGACGGCCGCTATCTTTCTGCGACGGTTCTACGTGACCAACTCGGTCATGACCTACCCTGCGACCGAACTCCTCAAAACATCACTCTTCTTTGGATGCAAGGCTGAAGGTTTCTTCTACAAGCTCAATGCCTTTTCAGATAAATTCCCAAAGACAACGGGCGAGCAGATCCTGGCGGGAGAGTTTCTTCTGTGCCAGGGAATCCGCTTTGCTTTTGATGTGCGACATCCGTTCAGAGCGCTCGAGGGTGCCATTCTGGAATTGAGAAGAAGGCTACCGGACGAAGAGACGCGAATCAATAAGGCGCATGCCCGCGCGCGTGACATTCTCAAGTTCAGTCCTTTGCTGACAGACGCATATTTCCATTATGCACCGAGTCAAATCATGATGGCGGCGCTTTCCATGGTAGATCATGGACTGCTCGACACATTGATCCCGACATCTGGTCAAGGTGGCAATGCTAGCCAGGAATCAGCATTTGCAAACATGCGAGACAAGATTCTAGGAGCTGTAGACGGCTGCCGCAAGATGCTTGAGGAGGAACCTCCCGAGAGAATGACCGAGTATTGGGGAACGGTACGTTTAAAGCTTGGCTTGTTGCCCGAACCAGACTAACAGGAGCAGCCCGAAATCGTCAAAGCGATGAAACCACTTCGAAAGAAACTGCAGAAATGTCGTGATCCCGATCGAGCGGACCTAGTCAATCTTCAACGAGCGAGACGAGAACAGGTTATGAACAAAGAAAAGAAGGCGGCAGCCAACGAGGACGGCACAGTATTTGGGGATGATCTCCGAGAGACAAAGAGAGTGAAACTGGAAAACGCCGATCCATTTGGACCTCCTCTCTGAGTTGGCCCGTCAATTGGTGAACAATCCTTTCGCCGAACGACGAAACCAATCGGCATCTGCCAACAATTTTGCCAAACTCTGCGACAGTCTGGACTCTGAACCATGTCCGGCCATTTTTGACCGATGCATGAGCTGACCAACATCCCTTTTGTCCCCCGGCGTTGCATTGGCCGGTTTACAGTCCAAGGGAGCTCTTCATCACCCTATGAAACAGCTGGAATGCAACGCTAGCAGTGCCGAGCGCCTTGGCAGCGTCTTCAATTGAGTGAGGATCAGTCAAAACACAAGTCGGCTGTGTTGAAAACTGTGCTTTTGCGATACCTTAACAAATATCTATGACGATATCACGATACCCGATCGGCTGTGGAGTGTGGGGATCCGGGCTGAGGAAGCTTGCAGCCTAGTCCGGATCGACTCCAAACCCAATGAGATTTTGCGGATATTACCAGCGAGAGAATGAAGCTATTGAACTGTATAGGTTGTCTGTTACGCGGTTCGGTGGCCTCCAGCGCCTGGAACCGACACAACAAACAGGCTTTTCTCAGGTTCAATACGAGGCAGAACTAGTTACATAGCTAATGGAAATCTCTCGCGTTGTCCAATTGAATGCACGTCTCTCCCATGGTGCGACTCCAAACTGCAACTCCCGGAGACAACAGCTTCCCCGGCTTTCGGCACACGGCAAGCCACGACAGAAGCAGAGCTTTTTGCCAACCCTTGACCTCGTCTCAGACCCAAGAGCCTTGGCGTGGGCTGAGTAGCACTTCACCATTCTGGCCATTGATGACGCCTGAGCTCTTGGTCTATGTCATTGACTCTGTTTTGAGTCTGGTCTCGCGAGGGGGCTCGTGCTGGGCGAAGCTTTACCAATTGGCCAGGATGCTGCCGTGAGAGCTAACGAGCTTGTCTCTCGAGGAGTTCTTAAGCTGTGCTCCCCCCGTGTTTTGGAATTGAGTTGTGTTGTTTATCCAAGATTAACTCTGTCTAGTCCATCATCAAAATGAAGCTGCAGTCTCTTGTCGCCCTCGCCCTCTCGGGCTACGCCACCGCCCAGAGCCGTGTCAACCTCACTGCTGCTCTCGAGTCTGAGAACTCTACCCTCTCTGAGCTCAGCGGTATGTTACTGCATCTCATTTGTCGATGCAAGCTGACCGTGTAGGCCTCCTTCGTGCCCAGCCCAGTCTTCTCAGAGATCTTGGCCGTCTCAGGAATGTCACCATCTTGGCCCCAAGCAACGATGCCATCAAGGACCTCCTCAACGACACCGCTGTCGCCCGCATGGTCGAGAACGACCCCAGCTCCGTCGCTGCTATCCTTCAGTACCATGTTCTGAACGGTACCTACTATGCCAGCAACATCAGCGACACACCCGCTTTTGTCCCTACGCTCCTCAACAACGCGACATATGCCAATGTCACTGGTGGACAGCGTGTCGAGGCTTTGGCCAATGGTGACACTGTCAGCTTCTACAGTGGTTTCCGTCAACAGTCCAATGTCACCAAGGCTGTAAGTCATCCAATTGATCAATCACAGCATTCACTAACACGCTCAGGACCTCAACTTCACTGGTGGTGTCATCCACATCATCAACAAGGTCCTCGCCGTTCCCAAGAACCTTTCCGACACGGCCATTGCCGCCAACCTCTCCGCCGTTGCTGGCGCTCTCACCGAGTCCAAGCTCGTCACAAACCTCACCAATGAGAAGAACATCACTGTCTTTGCTCCCAGCAACAGCGCCTTTGCCAACATTGGTTCTGTCCTCTCCAACTTGAGCGAGTCTGACCTTGAGAGCATTCTCAAGTACCACGTTGTCAACAACACTCTTGGATACAGCTCTACCCTCAAGAACGGTACTCTCACCACTTCTGAGGGTGAGAAGCTCAACATTGTTATTCACAACGGCACTGTCTTTGTCAATGAGGCCAAGGTCATTGTCCCTGATGTCCTCATCGCCAACGGTGTCGTCCATGTCATTGATGCGTAAGTCACTCACCCACTTCTACAAACCCAACTAACATCTTCAGTGTCCTCAACCCCGACAAGCCCTCTGCCACCGCCAACCCTACCGCCAGCACCCAGGAGGCCGCTTTCTCCGGTGCCAGCTCCGTCAGCGACATCCCCTTCACATCGGGTGTTCCCGAGAACACAAACACAGCTGCGGCCACTGGCCTGTCGCCTTCGACCTCCACTGAAGGCGCTGCCCAGGCCACTGCTGCTATTGCGCTCGGTGCCCTTTTCGGTGGTGCTGCCCTTGTCATGAACTTCTAAACTTCGTCGGATTAATGGTTAATGGTTATGTGCATAGTATGGATTACTGGACAATAGTAATGATGGATTGAATACATGATTTGACCTACGGCTTGTACCTTGCAGTGAAAGTTTAGTTCTCGATGCTCCCGAAGCCACGGCAAATGCCACAACGTGACTCGCTCAAACCTTCGTAGCAGGCCCTTCATCCCCGTAGATTGGGTCTTGCCTAAACCACTCCACGTGCTTAATAGCTCCCACCTTTTCCTCCTCGCCCTTCTTCCCATAGCACATATCCCAGTCACAGCCCTTTGGATAACTCCCGACCATCTCAAACCCACCGTCCAGATCCTCCAACAGCCGATGCCCCACTCCCGCAGGCACAATAACAACATCGCCCGTTTCCACCAGCGGCTCAACCCTCCCCTCATTATCCTCGCCACCAAAGCATAAGCGGGCTCTGCCGTGGCTTATGCAGAGGACCTCGTGGGTCGTGCTGTGGAAGTGCGTTTGGGAGTACATTGTGTAGCGCCACTGCGGTATGACCACGTTAATTGAGTTTAGGTGCGCTTCGATCTTTGATGCGGTTATGGGGGCCTTGAAGGCGGCGTGGTAGTGAAGAAGTGGTTTTTGGTGGATGCTGCAATTGGGGATATGGTTGTGAGATGGGATCAGATGTTTGGAGACGCGGAGGGATGAGGGAGGTGTTAGAGACATTGTGGGCGGTTTAAGTGTAGGTAGAGTATTGAAGATGTGAAGAACTGGGTGATGCTGTGATGTTATTGAGCTGTTGAAGGTATGAAGCAACGATTCCACTTGACGTCATTATTCTATCTTTAGGGTAGGTTAATGGAGCAATTTTCATCACATTTGACAAGCTCTTCCAGCAACTCAAGTATTTTCCTATTCACACACGCGCTCTGTATGTTAATCGATAACAGAAGTCAATGATAAAATGCGATACCTACCCGGAACCCGAGCATTGGCACTTCCCCACGATCGGGACCCACGTGGCGGCCGGGGAGGCTTCCGGTGTTGACACGGCCAAGTCCGCTTTGTCCGGCTGGGCATAAGCACCCTTGACATTACCTAGGGGCATATTATAAATACATCCTGACGAGACTTCGTAGCTGAGAAGTCATGCACTATTATAGAGCGCAAGGGATGATTCCAATAGTGTCAACAAACGAATTCATAAAATACAGCCCAAACAGCTTAACAAACACAGATCCTCCAATTGAACGGACCAATGGTTAGGGGCAGAAAGGACACAAAAACCAAAATAATAAGGTCAGTTTATTATGACCATTGTGTCAGAAGAAGCCCAGATATCCGTTGTATACGAGTAGCCCCCCGAAGCAAGATGAGCATCGAAATTATCTAAGAGGATGTGCTGAGGCCCGTGGTATCTGTCAAAAGTCTGGACGAAAGCTATGTTCTCGACAGGATATTCGAGATTAGGCTGTATAAAATTAAGCTTAACGCAATGAAGAACAATGCACAGTCCACAGGATTGGATGGAGCACGGCCATTATGGATAGGGTAATGAGCTGGATGATAACGGACTATCCCCCATGGTATCAATTCACTAGACCGACTATACAACGAATCGGAATGCAGCTGTCAAGTACGCATATGGGTTTATTAATAGTCCCTGTAAGACTCGCAGATTCACCGGTGACTATTGCTCAATTCTTGACAATGTCAAGGTCGAGCTTGAATCCTGTTCAATGCAACGACGTTCATCGCCTTCATGACTCAATCACTGGAACGGGCATCCTTATCGTTGCATTGAAACGACAATGTCATGTGCTGCATTGCGTCAATCTTGAATGCAACCAAAGAGACATCCAGACTCGTTAGATCTGCTACCCGCGGCGATATGCTTCTTACCCACCCGGACAAGATACCTCATACAGGAACAATCTGCGTATTTTCGAGGCCAAAGCTTTCGGCAGATCACTGAATCTAGCTTAAAAGGTGGAAAAACAGCGAACACTTTGCGCAATGTGTCAAGGCCACGCGAGAAGCATACCAGATCTGCTTCATGGCCACTGACAGACGCAGGGGTTTTGACCACATGGAACACCTGCAAGCAATCTAGAACACGTTGTCAAACAATCAGGGTTGAACAGTGCATCAGTCGAGGTTGCATTTCTAACGATGGCAAGGGTAATATGCAAGTAACCCATGTCGATGGAGGCCTACAAAACATTCAAGCCAACGAACTACAGGCGAAGTAACATAATTATAGTCAAATGATGACTACCAAGTGGAGAGAGCATTAATCATTGCCAAGCCAACTACTCCATCGATGACAGAACGCGTTCTGCCAGATTCCTTAGTGACCGTTGATGTAATAGCCCTAGGATCATGACTAGCTATGAATATGTACAGGGCTAGTTAGCGGTCTCGACAGGTCTAGCTTCTAGTTCCAATAGCTTCACCGAGGCGAGGATGGAAATGGGTCACCTCCGCAAAACGCTACGATGGTACGAGAACCTTGTTTCCCAGGAGCGAACCCATTCTGTTCAATCGTCCGAGGCTATTAAATTGCATGTGAGAATAGACCGTCAACCGGGCGATTGGGATAATATTTGCTTCTTCTGATAAGCTTTTGGAAATTTCCTCGTCTTCGGTTGAATTGCCGCGTTGAGTTGAAACCTGGGGTAGCATCGGACCAAGCTAACCCGAGTTTTATCAGGCTGATTTGAGTTCTGATGAAGCACAAAAACTCGGAATAAAGGGGGAGTTTGTTGGTTACGGAACGATTCCGTTGCAGAAATCATGCATTTGGCTGACTCGAAGTCGAGCGCCTCCAAGAGTCATTATGCTGATCATTTCCATTCTCACATTTAAGCCAAATCTCGAGATGATCTTCGTCCACAGCCCAACCAATCCTTGGCGAGACAGGGATCGGGCCGTTGGCACATGCCAAGCTGATTTGATTGATTTGATTGTCAAGGATCTTTTGCTTACACTAACCCATGAGACACCTTCCAGAATTGGGACCTCACCCACGACTTGAAACTCCGGTCTCTCTCTCACCACGAAAAAAGGAGGTTACCGAAGCCCGGCAGTCCCTTGCCGATTAGTGCGGTTCCTGAGATTTCAGCCCAAACTAAATTACTGTACAGCCCAGTGACAGTCCCAAGTTACGAGATACTCTAAACAAACCTGAGCTTGCGCCAATTAATACACTAGAGCTATCAGCCCCTGCAGGGAACACAAACCTGTAGGCGATGTGACGCTGTATCTGGAAGAATCCGGATCATCCATGTTTTAACTTGCTTCCAAATTGACGGGACGAACGCAGTGGGGTTGCGCTGATCCCTTGAGACGATGACTGTAAGGTCAAGGTTTAAAAAAGAGAACGCCTACTTCTGCCCCAAAGCAAATCTGTTAAATATCCCCTGGGGTCCGCACACGCGGGTCGTCCTCCTTGTAAAACGTTTGTCGATCAATATGAAGTGGATTGTGCCTTTTCTGGTGGCCTTTGTGCCCCTGGCAGCGGCAGCGAATGCAACCAAAGAGTTGTTGACCAATCTGCCTGCCTGTGCAGTGAGTTTTGTCCCTCAATCGGGTTGTCTGTGCTAATTTGTAGGCTCCTTGTTATGAAGATGCCATCAAAAAGTCGGACTGCAACTCGACCGATGTGAAATGCGTGTGCTCAACGCAAGTCATCATCCAAACAGCAGAGGCATGCGCCGCCCAAGCATGTCACGTCAGAGACAGTCTGAGTACGTCGACCCTCCTCTAACACCACAAGTCTCTAACATGAGTAGCAACGCTCAACATGACATACACCTACTGCGAAGTCCCCGTGCGAAACAAGACCCCCATCTTCATCAACGTCACAATCGTTCTCGGCGTGATATCCGGCGTCGCAACCGCCCTCCGTCTCTGGTCCAAATTCTTCTTCACCAAGACCGAACTCGGCCTCGACGACCTCTTCATCGTGCTCACGCTCTTCATCGGCATGCCCTCCACCGCCATGAACATCCACGGAACCGCCGGCCACGGAGAAGGCCGCGATATCTGGACGCTAGAGTTTGATGACATCACAAAGTTTGGGTTTTACTTTTGGCTGCTTGAGATATTCTACTTTGCGCAGGTTTCGCTGCTCAAGACGTCGTTGTTGTTCTTTTACCTGAGAATTTTCCCGGGGAATGCGCAAAAGTTGCTTTGGGGGACTATTATTTTCAATAGTGTGTTTGGTGTCTTGTTTATGTTTTTGGCGGCGTTTCAGTGTACGCCTGTGAGCTATTTCTGGTTGAATTGGGATGGAGAGCACAAGGGAACATGGTACGTTCGCAATTGTGATTGTCGGATTTGGCTAACAGTATCAGCATGAATTCAACTGCCATCGGCTGGGCCAATGCATCTATCAGTGTTGCTGTGGATGTATGGATGCTTGCAGTTCCATTGTGGTATCTCCGAAAGCTCAAACTGCATTGGAAAAAGAAGATTGGTGTCGCTGCCATGTTCATCGTAGGAACCTTGTAAGTCATCCGCCAATTTCAACGAGCGTAGCTAACTTTTCAGCGTCACCGTCGTGAGCATCATTCGTCTCCAATTCCTCGTCGATCTCGGCTCATCTCACAACCCGACATACGACCAAACCGACATCTCCATCTGGTCAACCGTTGAAATCAACGTCGGTATCATTTGCGCATCCATGCCCGCTCTAAGAGTCATTCTCGTCCGTCTGTTCCCCTCTCTTGGAGGTTCATCCTACGATTCGAGCAAATACAACAACTACGGGGAACATTATGGACGAAAATCACATATCATGAGTCGAAGTCGTGCTCGGGTGGAGTTACCTTCTCATACAGGTGACTCTATACATACGCCTGAACATGGAGGTATTGAGTTGCAGAGGACGTTTCATGTGCAGTATAGTGAGAATGATGAGCAGAGTCTTGTTAACGGGGAGAGTAAGTTTAACAAGACACAAGTTACGACTCAGATGAGGTCTGAAAGTCCGAGCGATAGGTCTTTGTAGCCATAGTTGATTGATACCATAGCAAAACTAATGAACATATTCTTACATACTGTGCACTTCTATTCAGTTTGAATTCTTGTAGAGCTTAGGTCCAAGCGCGTAATCGGGTCAATGCACGCGATCCATCAAATGCACAGACTTGTCATGTCTTTGTTGCTTGAGCAAAGTCATAGTGGAGGGTGATTGATTAGCCCATCCCATTTCGGCCAAAGAGATTATCGTGATTCATAAAGCGATAGATAATAAAGTCTACAATTCCGCGGATACTATACAAGTAGAATTTGCATACTATTTCCTCAAGTTCCTCGAATTTCATATAACCTTGGCCTTGGTGATGTCGCGCACAAGCCATACTTCTGCGACTAGTTTGACGCCACTTTGTATTGTCTTGAGAATAATATCAAATTCAACCTGATTTTGAATCTAAACGAGCTATTGTTCTTTATACAGCCAATCAACATGCATAAGTCCCTGTTGGTTTCTGGTCATTCTCAGTTCATGCTTGCAACGAGTCGTATCTAAAAGAAACGCTTTCACTTCTGTTTCCGCCGAGAACAAGTCCGAAAGAAAATCAGAGATCGAGAAACATTCGAAAAGTCTATGAAATCATGGGCAGCTCTTATATTGAGGGAGCAGCTATCACCATCCAGCCACTATCACAAGTTTCACGGATCGACTATGACAGTGATGTGTTTCGGCAGTTTGAAACTTGCAGAGAATCTGTAAATGGACAGCTCAGGAAATATTTTCAGGCTATCGGACATGAAGAGAGTCGCGATCATCTTCCAGGCCTTTATGCCAGACCTCGTCCTCTCCGAGGATCAGAAGCAGATCAGAGGGCCAGACTCTCACAAACCAACGCTATACATAATCTCATCAAGCTCGACGACATTCTTGGACAGATCAAACAACAGGAGCGGCCTTACATCAGTGCTGTATCTCCCGTCATTGTTGCATGGTATGTATCATGGGCCTGTTAGGTTCATTGCTTACAAGCATAGGACGGCATTTTGGTTCACCTTGTCATACGTCACCTCGCTAGGCGATCTATCTGTTCTTTTCATGACCGGGGCTGTTTCGGGAGCTTTAGCTATTGCTGCTCAGCTGGTTCGAAAGTTTCTGCAGTTGAGGAAGATTACTCCTTTGCAGCACAAGGTGCGAGGACTGGTTCGAGCGTTCAAGAATGGGACAATAAGGTATAGGGATTCGGAGGAAGTCATGATTTCGTCGTTAAATTAGATTTATTTACGTATGTGGATTAGTTATCACAAAAGCTTCACTTGGCCGCCTTCTCATTTGTAGACTTCAGCCCTATGCTGCCCAGCTCGCTTGGCAAGCATATATGCTTTCTTGGCTTCCTGGCACTGTTTTGGAAACTGCCAACTTCCTCTTCTGGAACGACTTCCTCATTCATCCCGCAAGACCTTGTGCCGCGACCCTGCATCGCGATTACGATCGATCGGATCCACCGTCAATTAGATACGAGTTAGAAAACCGGGGCAGAATGCACAATGGGAGAGTCCAAATGTTAATTAAAGCCTAGGTACGAAGTATAACCCTATTCCTCAGACTCGTTATCCTTGTCAAGCACATGATTTGCCGGGCGCTCAGGGACAAGGAAAACGGCAAAGGATGTCGAAGGGAGAGAAATGCAGAACATGACAAAGGCAACGATGAGGTTGGTGAGAGATGGAACCTTTGCAGCACCGACACCAAATGCCAAGCATGAACCAAGAGATTCGAAAGATCGGACCAAGCCAACAGCGAGAGTCAGGGTCTCTACGTCCTCGAAGAAAGTTCCAATGATCCAGTACACAAACATGTAATGAGATTCGTTCATGAATCTGATATGTCAGCACTTGTTTCTCATATGTAGGTAGACGTGAACTTACCGAAGAAGAACTTGCACAGCAAATCCACGACCGAAGCCAGGGAGGTCCCAGTCGAGAGTGACAGCAGGGTTGGCGCTACGATACTCCAGCTCCATAGCAAACTGCCAACCAAACAGAGCAGTCATGGTAACAGCCAAGAACACCCAAGTAATTCTGGCAAGTTGAGGTCGGCTGAAATACTTGAGATCAAAGAACCAGCCCCAGAAGATATTGGCGCCGGTAGCAGCAATGCCCGAAGTCAGTGAAGCCAAAGCACGAGCTCGGACGGAAAAGTAGTTGACGAGATAAATGCCCAGATAAGTACTGTTCCAGTTGAAGCCAACGAGAATAGGAATCAAGAGGAAGAATTGCTTGCGCTTGATGAGAGCGCCCCATCGTCTGCACTGTTCCTTGATGCTCTTGTTGGTTTGAGTGTGAGGTAGCTTGGAGCCATCGGGCCGTATGACTTTGTTGGGAGGTGAGATGAGAAGGGCGAGAGGAAGACCGAGGCATTGAAGAGCGATGAGGACGAGATAAGTGGTGTATCCAACACGGCCCCTCTTTCCAGACTCGACGTTGAGTGAGAGCTGAATGGAAGAGCCAATGAGTTGACCAAGCTCACGAAGCCCAAGCCAAATTCCAGCTGTAAAAGTTAGCACCGTGACTTTGCGACCAGAAGATATCACTTACTGAACTTTCCACGATCCTTGACATCACCATATCCCAAAGCGATAGCACCCTCCGAAGCCCAAAGCGCAGAAGCAGCAATACCGCAGGTAGCACCACCAAACAGAACAAACCACTCAACACCATATCTGTTATTGGTGTAAAGCGCCGCAGAATACGGTGCATATCCAAGGGTGCCGATAACAAGAACCCATTTCAGACCGATCTTATTGGCCAGGATACTGAAGATGGAACACCCGAAAACCATGATGCCAAAAGTGAGCGAGTTGGCGCCATTGACAAGGTATGGCTCCTGCTGACCACCAGCGCCAGTATCTAGAATTGTCAGCGATGGAAAGTGAATAGACGGAGAACATACTGTTGAGGGCATTCCAGATTCCTGGTTGAGTGAAGGAGATTAAACCAACGATTATGACATTGAATAAAGGACTGCGATACCATCGCGTAAACCGAGATACAGGCTTAGACTGCTCGATGCTCTGCTCAGTGACATCCTTGGCATCTTTATCACTGCCCGATTCGATCACAGCGTTGGACGACATTTTGACACACAGACATCCAAAGTCAAAGACAAACTCAATTCAGAAATGTTCCAACCCTCACCTCTTATAAACCCCTCTCATATCGCCATTCTCTCACAAGATTTTCATCAATGGAGTATCAATTGTGGATTGGAACAAGGTTAATGCTCAACTCTTCCGAATCAGGCTAGAATCGCAAGTTGCCCGACGATATAGTCAGTGGCCATTTCCACTTTTTGCGATTGTCCGTTCATTTCGTGCTCGACAGGGTCGATGGCGACATGATATCTATGGTTCTCTGTGGATGATGGGCATCTGCAAGTACTATAATATACCTTATCGATAACTATGCATAATCTTAATCATGGCTATTAGTGAAACCGTTGAAGAATACATGCAGGCATCTCCGCTCGCGAGTCAATATCGGAAGCTTAAATACTGACCAATCACGTATCTTTCCGACGACCTGACTCGAGTCTCAAGTCGGAAACATCTCCGCCTCTCCAACTCCCCCATTCTCCCCCGTTACCCAACTTTGTTTCTCATCACCTCATCGACGCTTCCCATCGTCGGTAACAGATCAACCTCCGACTCTTTTTTTCGTTTATCATGGCGGGGCGGAACTCTGACTCTCAGAGCCAGACATCCCCGCTCGAGTCTGGTGATTCGCCGCGTCCAAGACAAGCAGCCTGTCTCGTATGTCGCCGCTCAAAGATCAAATGCGACTGGAAACCGCACCAGGAACGATGCAGGAGATGCATACAGCTTGACTGCGAGTGTGTGCGTCCTGCTTATCATCCCGGACGGCAAAAGGGTATTAAAAAGTAATGTTCCCCGCATGTTGCATGTTGCATGTTGTTGTCTGTTATGCTGACTTGTCAGTAAACGAACGGGGTTGGATAAGGCGCTGTATCAGATTGACCAGGCTGTCAAACGCGCGAGATCAGCGTCGCAGAAGAATCCCGAAGATGATAGGATTCTGAACCATTTGCAGGAATTGCTCAGCAATGCGAACACGCCTGAACACGCGACTACTCGTGGGTACAGTGTCAGCGGTGATGGCGATGAAGATGCGTATTCGGAAGAGGAGGAGGAGCAGGATCCTGTAGCGATGCCTGATTTCATTCAGAGAACACAACAGAGTCTTGCTATTGACGACGCAGAGAATCCGCTACAACTTCTTGCAAGGGCATCGTATATCCAACCGTCACCTGAGTCGCGACATGGGAATTCTCCAATACAGGCGCATACGGCTAGTACGCAGGGTCAAACGGAGGATGAAATTCAAGCATTCTTTGCGCCGGCGCAAGTCCATCTCGATGTTGGACCGGATGTAGATCCTGTTTCTCTGGGCCTTGTATCTGAGGAGGAAGCGGATAAGCTCTTCAACTTGTGAGTTTGTTACTCCGTGTGTGGCGCGTACTAACCGCGTAGTTTTCATCGGAACCTCGCGCACACACGATGGGGCCTTGATCCAAGGATATACACCGTTGAATTCACGCGTTCGAGATCAGCGTTTCTTTACACGTCTATCATGGCTGCATCTGCACTCTTCATGCCATCAGCAGCAGCTCTCTCAAAACGATTATCGAATCACGCTAGAACTCTTGCGCATAGAGTCATGGTAAATCGATACAGATCTGTTGAAATCGTGCTTGCTTTCATGGTCAATATCCCATGGATGTTTCCGGGCCAGCACTCAACTGACGACGAAACGTGTACTTACATCTCCATCGCCAACACAGTTGCTACGGATTTATCACTCCACAAGAGTCTAATCTCACCGGAAATGGTCGGTTCAGGGTCTGGCATCGGTCTAGCAAGGGGTGACTGTCTCGACCCAAGAGCTGCTCTCGCAATGGATGGGTTTCCTGAGATAGATCCATGGTCAGAAAAAGGAAGACTATTTCTTCGCAACCGCGAACGATGCTGGCTATCGTTGTTTGTTCTTGAGCGAGGAATGTCTTTGGCTAGAGGGCGTCCGTTTTCAGTGCCGATGACAAGATCTTTGAAAGACTGCGATAATTGGCATCGATCTGAATATGCTGATCCTCTTGATGGTCATCTAGTTTCCATGGCGGTGCTAAGAAGAGATTTGGATGCGCTGTTTGCGACGGTTCGGGCTCTTTGCGATGGATCTCAGATGGCGTCCAGTGATGGATCATTGATCGCGCAGTCGTACGTACGCCACCAAAATTAGGAACGCAGCTAACAGTAGCAGGATTCAAGGGTCGATTGAACGATTCTTCGACCAGTGGTACACGGAATGGGGTGTATCAATCGGAAAAGGGCCAGGTAAGTTTCTTTGCTCCGTGACAGGAACCATGCTAACCATCAGACCGCCGTCTTCCCCCTTATGTCGAGATTCTTGTCACTCATACCCGATTGTCTATCTACGGCGGAGTAATAAACCATCCAACAGCCCCCCTCGAAGTCCGCCGTTTCTTCCACACAGCTGGTCTCTCATCCGCCCTCAACGTCATGCGAGCTGCAATCCAGGGCGAATCCCAACTTCAGTCAATGCCAAACAACACAGCCATCATGATATCATTCGCAGCCTGCTTCGCTCTCACACTAAGTTCCTACGCAACCGGTGGATCATCCCTAGCCCCAAGCGTCCGCAACCTCATCGACGAAACTGCCACAGTGCTCGAAAGGATCGGAAAAGTCACACGGCATCGTAATGGCCTTTCCATCAAGTACGGGAAATACCTCAAGCAGATCGTAAGAAGGGCAGCGACGGGAGATGGTATCTCGGACCCGAGAATGCCAATTGTTAATGAAGCACCTATCACGACTCCGACCTTTTTGGATCAGCAGGCGCTATGGCCTGAACCTTTACAATTCTCAGCAATGTCTGATGATCAGATCGTTCAGGCGCTGAATCAGCCAGGAAACGATTTTGAACCTTCGTTTGGGGGATTATCATGGGAGGACATGACGAATTTCGAATGGCTTTACTGGCCTGAAGTTGGTATATAATTGCTACATAAATCAACAAACAAGTTACTTGCTCAAATCAGTCACAATCAAATCCAGAACGCGTTTCTCAGCGAAGGGTTTCCTTCTCCGCTGCACTAATCCCACCTAGCCAATCTATCGATGTAAGCTGCCTAAGCTTCTCCATAAAGACAAACGTCAAAACAGTATGCGGTCTGAAGAGTCAGCTTAACTCAACACGAGATGCGAGGAACATACGTAAGTCTCAACCAAGCGGGTGTCCAGCCTCTCATGAGAAATCGTGGACCTTCTTCACGAAGACCGGTGCCCAGAACTTGAGCTAGGCCTTCTTTTCCGGCGCTAGATTGCATTCTACTCTTGAGGACGTCTGCAGGGGCACATAGAGTCGTAGCCATTGTTCCGGCGGCCAATGACGAAATAGCATGTGTTTTTGTATCATCCCCAAAACCGTTGCCGAGGAGATATTGTTTGGCGGAGGCGTATCTGAGTTGTGAGTTGAGTCACTCACAGAAGCAGTGAACTTACGTAGCAATCTGAGAAACATCTGTACTTATTAGCAAAGTCCACTTATGGAGCAGGAAACTCACTCATCAAAGCACTCCTCGCAATATTCGGAGCAATCCCCTTCCAGAATGCCCTCATCCCCTCTTCACTATAAACCCTCGCCAGCGCATCAAAAGCATGAGCATATCCGAATTGCTGCGCAGGAGCCTTTGCGCCATCTGCACACATACGGACGAGAACAACTTCAGCTGGATTGCCAACTAAACCAGCAACACCGCCAGCAACACCAGCACAAGCGATGTTCTGTGCGACTGAGAGCTTCTTGCCTGTGTATCCTCTCAGTTTATCTGAGAAGTAAGTGTGAAAGCCGAAACGGGCGGTTGAGTATGTTCCTTGACGGAGCATGGAGGCTGATAAGCCGTTCCAAAGTGATGGGATGCCTGCTCATTAGTTGGTGGACGGTATACAGGATGGGGACCTTACCATCTCGTGCGGCGAAGCGACAGAGGACGTTGAGCATGGAGGCATTGCTTTTGAGGACTTGCATGCGACTAGCTGGTTAGCCTAGGGATGGAAGTGTGACTGAGAAACTCACTATTTCGTTTGATCCAAAGGGTGGGCTTCACATGTTAGTCAAGCTCTCCATCGTCGAGGAAAACATACTGAAGCAAACAGCCATGCAAGCTGCAGCACCGCTACAAACAGTTAGCCATGTTCACACCTGTCGCAAAAGACATACCCAAGCCAAAAAGGCTCTTTCTTCTTATCAGAGCTCATTTCAACAATATTCTATCCCAACACACTATGATCTACTCCTCACATCTCCCTTCCATCTCATTGTTTTGTACGCTTACACGCGCTCTCGGCATCCAAATCTAGCTCCGCCCGCTCATCCATTCTGAACCCCGTAGAAAAAGCGGGCCCATCCCTCGGTCTCCAACTCTGACTCCCGCCCATCATCGTCATTGTCACAAAAGCGTCAGTACATCCTCGGCAAAAGAACGCAATGTCAAACGAGAAACAAGCAGACATGTCGAAACTATCTACGTCGCTGAAAGCGCTTATCAATGCGCCCTTCGCAAAGCCAGGTCCTCGTCCTGCGCCGAAACAAGTGCAGGAGTTGTATGAGGCCATCGCAAATGATGCTGCGATCAGGAACCTCGGCCCAAAGTCGTGGCTAACAGTTTCTGTACGTCGTCCACAATTGTCGCATCAATTGATTTTGTGTACTGATAATCTAGGCTGCTGCGACGTTTACGCTCAACTCTCCCGATTCCTTACCTGTCCTTCACCGCGTCGCGTCCGCAAAAGATCCCAACTCGGCTGTCCAAAATGCCGAGTTCATCCGAGAAGTCGGCCTCAAATGCATCAGCTTCAACGGCATCCCACGAACGATCAATTCTCTAAATGCGTTCCACGCATCGCTCCCCGAAGAAGTAACATCCAAACTGTCCACGAAACCAAGCCGACAACCGACGTCGCAAAACATCGACGAGGCGTTAGCGCGTGGTCGCGGACTATGGGACTCGATCTACAGACCGTACGAAGATAAGCTCTTTGAGAAGCTGGCGCTTGCGCATCCCGATTTACCCGTTTATATCCTCAGCAGTCACTATTCTGCTCTCCTCTCCGACCCTCCTGCTTCACAGCGCGATACACTTGCTAGTCTTGGGCGTGTTCATACGTCCATGATTGCTATTTCTTGTCTACGTGCGCAGACTGGTGTTGGACCACAAGTTTTGTCGCATGTGTTTGGATTGAGAAAGGCGCTTGAGGATGGGTCGTATAAGAATGATCAGGATGGGGAGTGTGAAGAGGCTGTGCAGTATTTGGCTAGTGATGAGGGTGGGCATTGGATTTTGAATACAGTGGATAAGATTGTTGAGGCCATTGGTGGAAGCAGCTTTGCGCCGGGTAGAGATTCGAAGCTGTGATAGACAATAGACGTATAATTGGATGATAAACAATTGATTTCATGCGATAAAGCTATTTGCAACGGTCTAAGCGCGGAATGGCTGTAGGTTCAACGGCGAAAGGTGCAACGTTGAGGCGCCCTTCGCCACTTCAATTGACTTCTCAAGTATATACAAGAAATAAATATCCATCCCCATTTAGGTCTGTCCCTGGTAAAGAGCAGGGCCCTTTCCGTCAAAGAACGTCTCATCCAACAGCGACAACAGCACCTTCTGACCCGCCCACTGCTCCTCAGCATTCGGTCGGATCTGCTCAGGCGGAAGAACAAAACCATTCTCACCAGTATCGCGCTGCTCAATAGTATACGAGAACTTGGCCCCTCCAACACTATAAACATGATCAGGCGCAGCGCCAGTAGTCACATACAAGACAGCACCGCTGGGACCGAAAGTATACGTCGTGTGATCATCTGTGCTCTCGCGAATAGCCTCACTGACAAGCGCAGCAGCCTTGGTCCACTTTCCAAGCTCAGGTGCGTACAGATCCTCCTTGTATCCGAAAGGAGAAAGGATGTACTGTCCGTAGCTGTGCCAGTCGATGTATAGCGCAATGCCCACCGTGTCGCGGAGCTGTCGGACGAATTTATCGAGACCTTGGTTCTCTGGAGTGTCGGCGGGCTTCTCACCGCGATACACTTGAGAGCAGGGATCCGTGGAAGCACCGCGCTTGTTGGAGTCCCAGCCGAATTCCCAGTTACGGTTGATATCGCGACCATAGCATGATTGGTTGGCTGCGGTGGCGGGAGGAGGTTGGCGGTTCTTTCGCCAGAGACGATCAGCGGTGGTAGAGTAGACCTGACAATTAGCTTAGCCCGTTAATGTCAGTGCAGAACTTACAAAGCCGTCGGGATTGACAAAGGGAAAGATGTAAAAGTCGTATTTGTTCAGATAAGTCTGGACATCTTCATCCCCGCTCTTGAAGCCCTTGACGAGTTGGAGGGTGATGTATTCGAGGGTCTAACGATCAGCAACGAAAGTCAATAGGTAGCAACAAACTTACAGGACCTGAGATCCATTCACGCGCATGTACAGTTCCATGGTAAAGCACAGCAGGCTTTCCAGGACCATCGTCACCCCAAAGATGAAGGCCGTAAATGTTTCTCTTCTGGTACGACTTGCCCGACGACACGAGCTTTGAGTTGTTTGGGAACTGCGCCTGCAAGTCGCGGAAGTAGTCAATGTGATCCTCATAGTTGTGAAACTCATCGAACCATGAGTCGTCATCTGCCTGACGCTTCCACTTCTTGCGCGAGACGCTCTCACCCGTGATTGAAGTACCGAGGTTCTCGTGCAGAGTGGTGTATTCAAGCTTCAGACTCTCAAAGGCGCTGATGTCATTGGGCGCGACGACAATGTCAACGTGTTGGTAGCCATGCTCCCACTCATCGAAAGTCACAGGAGTGAGTTTCTCTTTGATGGCGGCTTTGCCGTGGGTGTTTACACGGAAGACTTTATAGCCATCATAAGACTTGATCTCAGTCTTGGGAACAGCGAGTGCGCCCAAGGCGAGGGTGAGGAGGGAAACGATAGAGTACCTCATGATTGATGCGTGATGATTGAACTACCTGCAACCTACACTGCTATATAAACCACCTCCTCATTCTTGGCGAGAGTAACATCGGGCAAACTTTTGAGCACCGCAGAAGATGATCAGCAAATTAAACAGGACCTTCCCCATCGGCACTGGCGGTCATGTTCGCTATAACAAGGTATCAATGGCGCAAAACCGTTCAACCCGCCCTGCCGATCGTCCCAAATAGACTCGTAACCTTAATCTATTCCCCGCAGCGGAGCCCAACTTTATTCCAAGCCACCAGGGTTCAATGACGAATCTCCAAAAGTTCCACTCACCACACAAAAGTCCATCCATGGATAGGTATTCATCATTACACAAAAGTTCTTCTATGGTATCACTCCATCTGCTTCAAATCATCCACCACCGAAAAGTCCGCATCCGTCTTACTCCTAACCTCTTCCACACTAACCCCCGGCGCAAGTTCTGTAAGCGCAAGAGTACCCTGCTCGCGATCTACCTCAAACACACACAGATCCGTGATGATGGTGCTTACTACACGTGCGCCTGTTAGTGGCAGTGTGCACTGCTGCTTGATCTTTGATGAGCCATCCTTGGCGCAGTGTTCGGTGGCGACAACGATCTTGGTGTTGTCGGGGTTGGCAACGAGATCCATTGCGCCGCCCATGCCTTTGAAGACTTTGCCAGGGATCATGTAGTTGGCCAAATCGCCGACTGCACTAACTTGAAGGGCCTGGGATTGTTAGAGAGTGAATTGAGAGGGGTTTGGAGGACTTACGCCCAGGATTGAGACGTCGACGTGACCGCCGCGGATCATGCCGAATGACTCGGCGGAGTCAAAGACGGATGCGCCGGGGACAAGGGTTACTGTTTCTTTACCAGCGTTGATGATATCACTAATTTGTTAGCAACGCTTCACACAGAGACGATTAACTTACGGATCAACTTCGTCCTTTGTTGGATAGGCACCCATTCCAAGGATACCGTTCTCAGACTGGATGTGCACTGTTGAATCGGCAGGCAGGAAAGAAACAGCCAGCGTAGGAATGCCAACACCCAGATTAACATAGTAACCAGGCTTCAATTCCTTGGACGCTCGTCTGGCGATACGGTTTCGTCGCTCTTGCGCTTCATTCGTAGCCTTAGGCGGTCCATCCGATCCCTCCTCTCTCAACTTGAGAACTTCAATGTTCTTCTCGGCCGTAGACGGTACGATTCGGTCGACAAAGATTCCGGGGAGATCAACATCATTGGGGTCGATTGCGCCGACTTCGACAATGTTTTCGGCTTCGACGATTGTGAGTTTCGCGGCCTTGGCCATGATGGGTCCGAATGCTTTTGTTGCGTATCTGACTTGTTAGCACCGATTGAGGAGCCAATTGAGTAGACATACCGGAATACACAGTTTCCTTCCTTGTCGGCCTTCCACGCTCGAATGATAGCGACATCGCCTTCAATCGCTGTCTCCATGAGGAACGTTCGGCCGTTGAACTCGCGTGTTTCTCGCTTTCGACCTTTTTCCACAACAGCGCCCGACTTGTCCAGTCGCACGGGGATCTCTCCATCCTGCAAAAGTGTGTCTATCCTGTTAGCTTCGCTCAATCAATTGGCGGACAACGTACGAGCTGCAGTTGGCGTGAAGAATGCAGGAATGCCAGCGCCGGCAGCACGAATGCGCTCTGCTAATGTTCCTTGGGGACAAAGCTCAATAGCCAATTCGCCCGTCAGGTACTTCTTCTCCAACACCTTATTGTTTCCAAGGTATGACAGAATCAGGCGATCGACTTGACCGGCGCTTGTGAGCGTCGCCAAACCGCCTTTGCCTTCAACGCCAGCATTGTTCGACACAGCAGTCAGCGAATTGAGAGAATCGCGACCTCTTCTGTTCAGCGCGCCAATCAATGTATCCGCGACACCACAGAGTCCAAAGCCTGAACTCAACAGTGTCGAGCCACTCTTGATATCCGCAACCGCAGCATCCGCATCTTTAAAGAGCTTCGATCCTCCCCGCACCGCCAGCGCAGGTCTTGTTGTGCTGAATTGACGCGCTGTGAAGCTGCTTCCCCATGTGAGAGGTCTCGCCCGTAGTCTTAGTAGCTTCGACATGATTGCTGTGATGTTTTGTCTGGTGTAGTCATGATTGCGACTGTGATATGTTTAAAGAAGAGTATCGGGGGTACTTGTGGTTCCGAGGGTGCCGCGATCGGGGGTAGAAGTAGGACCGCAGAGACGTCATTTTCGGCGGGAGAACTGGCACCGATGAGCTTGAGCGGGTCGGACCCTGAATACGGTAGTGAGATCGGGTTTCGGATGTGAGGAAGAATTGGACCTGGAGGAACGTGATATTCTCGGTCATTTGGAACGCGGTGCTTGGTTCGCGATTGTTTGAAGCCGCCGGATCATAGTTGATCCCATTCAGCTGAAACAATACAGGGTACTCAAGCAAAGATGTCTACAGCATTCTCAGTAAAGTCATAAACAGCACCCTGAACTCGACAGGCATTCATTTAGATACCGTACTTTATTCTTAGTCATGGCTCGATTGCATGCAGCATCACGGTTAATTGTGGACCACGAAGATCATCAAGTGAAAGTCAATTGTTGTGTTGAACAAGTAGCAATTTGGGTATTAATCTAGTCTAAAGACGCCGACAACTCAAAGTAATTACAATTATTTGTTAATAGGTTCCCGATGGAAGCGGTTAGACTCCCAGCCATCAATCTCATCAACATGAACCTCGCGAACAAGCTTATAGCCGCCAATCTTGGGAAGAATGACTGCCCAGATGAGCCAGTAGATGGCGCCAGCAACCAAGATGGCGATACCAACGACGCAGTGGATGTAGTAAGGCATGCTCTTGTACTGGTTCTGGCTGGGGTCGTCGGGAGCGATGAATGGTGCGATCACCAGGTACATGTTGCTGAGAAGGAAGAACACGGTGACGGGGAGAGTCGCCTTGATCGGAGGGTTCCAGTTGTACTTTGCGCCGTGGAGGTAGAGATGGACGAGACCACCAGCGACAAAGGTGTTGACGATCGCAAGAGGATAAGAGATGAGGCTGATTGGTTAGCAATGTTAACAGACAGAGTTGAGGCAGATACATACTTGAGGATGAAGTTGTAGGCATCTCCAGGAGGAGGAGCAAGAATGACAATAACGCAAATGACCCAGTGCTCAAAGAGACCAGCGAGGGGAGCATTGAAAGGTCGGTTGCTAGCCCAGAGACGAGAGAAAGGCAGAATACCCTCGCGACCGAGTTCCTGGACGAGACGGCCCTGAGAGAAGATGACACTGAGGACGTTTCCGAACGCAGACAGAGCGACAAAGACGGACATGGCGCGCTCAGCAGCAGGGCCCATGACATTGCGGAAGAGCGAAGCAGCGACGAGACGTTCAGAGGCAATGATCTCAGCCTTGGAGACGGCGGCGAAGTAGGCGATGTTGACGAGGATGTAGATGATGGAGACCGAGATGATGGCAGTAGGGGCAGCGATCTTGAGGGTTCGCACGGGGTTGCGGGTTTCGCTGAGGGCGTAGTTGGCGTTGCTGTAACCGACAAAACTCCAGATGACGTTGTACAGAGCAGTGACAACACCATAAGCGCTACCGGTAGTACCCTCAAAGGCATTGCTGAAGTTGTTGGGCTTCTCATCAGTCTTGAGATGGCCACCAAGAGCGACGAAGCCGCAGATGATCATGATAAAGACGATTATGAGCTTGATGATACCTAGAGCATTCTGAAGACGAAGACCCCATTTAAGAGCAGTTCCGTGGATGATGAATGCAGTCGTGATACAAGCCAGACCGATACCACGCTGGTTCCAACGGTCGACCTCCTTGTTGGCAGCATGGAGGATGTACTCTCCGAAAACGACAGAGTTGCCAGAAGCCCAGCCCATGAGAATGATGTATGAAGCGTAGATGCCAGTGACGAGGAACTTGGGCTTGCGGTAGATGAACTCGAGGTAGTTCTTCTCGCCGCCATTCTTGGGGATACCGGTTCCCCATTCGAGGTAGACGGCTGTACCAGCGGCGGCGATGATGGAACCAACGACCCAGATGATGAGCGCGAGACCGGGACTACCGAGGAGAGCGAGGATAGAGCCGGGTGTGGCGAAGATACCGGTTCCAATGACACGGTTGAAGATGAGCATAGAGGCGCTCAGAACACCGATCTGGCGCTTATTTTCAGCGGCGACATGAAGACGGCCTGTGGAGTTAGCAACAATCTCATAAACAATTGTCATTGTAGACATACCCTCTTCACTGTCTGAACCGACATAGTTGGTCTTGTTAGCCTTGGGCTCAAGACCCTTGAGATCGTCGTTACTCATGATACCAACTCAATACAAAAACCCAATCTCTGATGAACCATCTCCAACAAAAAGGGGATCCCACATCCCCTTTAATACCTCCCCCATACCTATCCTCATTCCCCATGGGAAGGCAAAAAATTAGAAAAAGCTTGGGTGGTCCACCACGCAGCGGACCCAAAAGTCTAGAAGGCCGCCAGAACGGCACGATCCTTGAATCGTGCCACTCGGTGAGCCGCCAATCATGACGGGGCTGTGGATGGGGTGAAGCTCTTGGTGGGCAGCTAATGTGTCATGAAAATATCTGCTTGGTGTTTTTAGAGTGACTAGGACGATGACGCGATCTGAGGTGATCGCACGCTTATTTCCAGTTGACCAATGAGGTTTGGGTGACATGCGCAGTTGGTCCACTCTGGGCATGGGTGAGAAAAAGTCTCCCCGGGCATCGCGCCGCTTGTATAAGGATCCAGGCTCGTGGGATTGCGGCTTGTTGAGGCTCAATTTAGGTCTTTGTCTTAACTACCTTCCAATTTCAGCTGTGGATATTTGTGTATGAGGTATACGATCGGAAGAACGGGTGAGTATGCATCAAGGATCGATGGAAGTGGTTGCTTGTCAAGAAAATTACATCCCACGCTCATCCTGACCAGCAACAGGGCGCACCGCGTCGTGTGACTCCCCGAGGCATTGCGTGATGAACACACATACTTCCAAAGATAGTTAAAACAATAATAATAAACTCAGTCCCTTTCAGCCTGTAAGGCCGTACTCCCCGAAGATCCCTGCTTGCCACACGGGAGCTGCGATAATATCACCATCGTCGCCTCAGACCACGTCAAGTAAGCTCACCTGCCTGATCTACAATAGCTTGAACAAAAGTTCAAGAATATTTTTTGTTATTTCTTGGCTGTGTAGTGAATTGCTGAGCTATTGGTTTGCCTGTGTTGAAGCTAACTTGTTGTTGGGTGCTGGCCGATGACGTGCCCGGGCCAAGGGATTGTCCCTTAACTTAATATTTTTGCTCGCTTTTGCACGCTTTAAGCCGGGTTTCACGTGAAGAGCTGTGAAAAGGATGAAATATGTCAGATATTAGCTGCCTATTCTGTGTTTGTTGCCCGTGAATGTTGTTTGCCAAGACGATCTGGAACTCAGATCATAGAGATGATCATTTGCAATACAGCCACCAAATAGAGTCATCGCCAAAGGAGGAAAATACCGATGATAGATCGAGAATTCCACGGTCAGCAGTTGGATAGAGTAAGACTTACATGATCTCGTGTCCAATATCGCACATCTCCCCACTCAGGAGTACGATCGAGAACGATACTACTGTATCCTTGACGATGCGGGTGGCGTTAGTTTGCCTGGCGGCTATTAACCTAGCATGATCTGCCGGCTACTTGGCCCGATGGCGTTTAAGGTACTTCCTCACTAGTGGAGGGTTTTTGCAATTCCTTTTCGCTGAGTGGTTGCATGTATATTATGTATTGATGTTGCTTGACCCTACCCTGTAGCTAGGGTTTATTTTGACATACCGGAGAGCTCATCTATATTCGTTTGAGTTATATAGCCATATAAATCTTCAAAAGAATATACTAACATGGTACTGGGATTCTGTTCACATTTATGGTATGAAGGCTGTTGGATTCTGATTCTGTGTCAAGGACGAATCCTCGGCTTTTGCCCATGCAATCACTTAAATGCACAACAACGTTCGCGTCGACCTTTCAAGTTATTTGTGCTGGTTCAAGCCATTAGCGTTAATATCCTCTCGTTAATTTACTTCCCATACTCCTCGTTAGCATTACAATTTCAGTAGTATTTACTGGCCCTATAACTTGCATGTTAACTCTTCAAGTTCAGCTCTCCAGTACACATCGTATCACAAACCTTTATTTAGTTTATACACAACTCAAAGAAATGGATATAAATGTCCAGGAGAGTTGAAGCCTTTTATGTGCTATATAGTACTAATTTCAGAAACCGACAAAACCTAAGAACTCATGAGTGGAGTGCTTGGCGGCCTGGCCCATGAGAAGTTGAGAACTAAACTGAACCAAGAACATAGCCCGCACTGAGGACAAAGATGATTTGAACCTATGCACTATAGAGGTTGTTTCTACTAAGACAAGCCAGGCTTCTCAGAGTGATTGGCTCATAAATGGCTTCTTGGCACTGTAGCCATCATACCAAGAAACAAAAAGCTCATCAAGGCCTCGCCTCCGTTCTTCAAGCTACACCCCTGTATGAGAGGCAGTATTCTAAATTATTCGATCGCACGGACTTACCGTTACCAAAGATAAGATTAAGAAGGAAAGCAGTTGGAAAGGGGTCCATTGGCATTTGTCTGAGATGAAGCTGACTCAGACGTTTGGCGGGACACATGAAAGCCATCATGACACATGGGCAAGACTTGAGTGCCCACATTATAGCGACAGCATATACAAAGATCTCATATCTTGATATAGTTCAGATTAACGTGAGATTCCTGCTGCATGGAACTGTTTTGCTGCATATCGGGAAGACACCGCATCAAAAAAGGTGATGGTCTGTTGCAGCTTAGTCTCATGATATGAGCATCAGCCACCACCCATCGTGGGTCAGCATAGCAGCAGATATGTCGTTCACTCGCGATGAAAGAGTAGCTAGGAGATAGGCGAAGGAGTTCTTACGCACGTACGCCATGAGATGCTTGCACCTCGGTTCCTAAAGCCTGTGTGCGTGCCGAGCATGCCGAAACATACGTGGACTCTTCAATTGATCTCTATGCGTCGCATCATGTCAATGATTTACACCAGCACCATTCACTAAAAGCCAGCTATAGAACCGCCAATAAGAACAAGCAATCTTGGGGGTTGTCAATTGACAGGGACAGTGTGCTGTTGACGATGACGGCATAGTCATGACAAGCGGCATGGCCCGTAGCGGTTCTTAATTGCATGCCGATCTCTTCAACGGTCGGTGAATCAGTCACACGAGCGATTTCTAGGCATAAAGGATAACATTCAGATCAGCTCTTTCACCTTGCAAACTCTCTTTATGTCTTCATCTGCAGCCGCATCAATTGCCGATAGACAGTCAGCAAACGTGGTGGCTGATTGTGGCGTTACAGCCCCATATCAACGCGTTGCCGGTCAACGCGCCCACGCTCAGCTCAACTTGCGACCAGCATCTAACCACAGTGACGCAATACCACAACCGCTGAACACAACTCAACGCGAACAATCGCAAAGTCATCGCGACTACCGTGGTTTTCGCTGCAGAGTCATGGTATCACCCAACAAAGGTATTTCTCCCCTTCGCATGTCGCTGCTTCCGCTCACAATCCAGATCCCTACGACTTTCCAGCTTCCCCGTTGAAGACCCGAGACGCTATGGCTGCGGAGAGCCCTTCCAAGGAAGATGGCTTGGTCCATCGCGAGAAGCCCGACACCACAAAGGCCTCTCCTGCGTTGAGAACCGGAACTCCTCGTGGAAATACTCCTCGGGGCGCAACCCCACGAACTTCATCCCGAGTTGGCACACCCAAGGCTGGCACTCCGCGCGGAACCCCCAAAGTCAGCACCCCTAAGACGGAGACCCCCGCGAAGAAATCTGCACCCGTCGTCTCCGATTCCCCTGCCGAGCCCCCCGAAAAGAGCCTTGAGAAGAACGGCGACAAGCTCAATGGAGACGAGGTGAACGGTGTTGAGGTCAACGGCGATGCGCCTAAACCCGCCAATCCCGGTTTTAAGGAAGATGTGGCCATTGACGAGTTCATTGAGCATCGTGTCGACCCCGACAATTCGACCGTCGACATCAAAGTCAAATGGGAAGGCGGCGAGACCACCTGGGAGTCAGAATGGAGTCTCCAAGAGCAGGTGCCCACGCTGGTCTACAAGTACTGGGACAAGCTCGGAGGCCGAGAGGAGGCGACTCAGCTGGACGTCTACCACGTCTTCAAGATCCTCAAGTGTATCCCCGCCGCTGGCAGAAAGAAGACCAGCTATGAAGTCCAGTGGGTCGGCTACAAGCAAAACGACTCTACCTGGGAGAACGAGGAGAAGCTGCGATTAATCGCGCCGGGCGAGCTGGAGAAGTTTGAGGCTAAGCAGTTGGCTAGCGGCGCTTCTGCTGAGAAGCGCAAGACTGCACGTGGACCAGGACGACCTCGCAAGAAGCCGCGATACGACGACTGAGGAACAATTGGGGAGGGCGGAGAAAACAGTTGGCGAAGAGGGTGAAGCGATTGAAGCGATTGTGGACTATTTACACTTTGACAAGGCGCACGCTTCGGCGAAGACAGCCAAAAGGACATGTAGAGAGTATCTGGGCGCACACGATGGATATGTATTTACTGGAACAAACAACACATTAATCAGTCCTTGTGTCCTCCTCCTTGAGCAATGGGTAATGTCCGTGATCCTCCTTGAACGACATGAGCGAAAATTGCGCAATCACAAAAACCCAGTACAGGTTATAGGCAAGCACAGATCCGTACGTAGCGGAGTTGTTCCATCCGACAACAGCATTCAGAATAGCCCAGCCTCCACCGCCGTTGAGCTGAGGATTGCAGCACTGGATTGTCAGTTGGGTTCGCAAGGCTGAGGAGGCTACTCACGTTGACGTGCCAGATACTCCGGTCGATATCGTATGATCCAGGACCATCTCCGAGTTCCGCGGCATCACCGCCGACGACCTTGTTCCACTGCTGTTGCTCAAAGAGCCAGATTGCGCGGGAGAACAGACCTGCTGCGACGAGGTAGAGAAGACATGTCGAAGCGACGAGGAAATATTGCAGTTTCGCAGATGAACCGCCCCTGAGATGTTAGACACGTTTGTCAATTGATCGACTGACTTACCGGTAGAGAGCATAGCCAACAAGGCCGCCCAGCATCAATCCCATGATGACGGGGAGAGGGACGGCAGAAGCGGGTGCAGAAAATGAGACACCAGCGACAAAAACGATGCCCTCGATACCTTCACGAAGAACAGTGATGAAGGGCAACACGAACATGGCATACTTCTCAAAGAGATTAACCAACCACGCTCGTTTTCCTTGCGCTGTTACTGGTGTCTCAATGGCCTTTGCCAATTTGGCCCTCCACTTATCCTCCATCTTACCCACACGCAACAACGCACCGCCCATGATGGTGATGATGACAGCCGAAATGAGCGAAAACACTCCTTCGTAGTAATACTCATGATCAGCCCAGGTATCGTTACCAAGAATGTAAAATATCCCGATAATTACACCGGAGCCGATGAGACACAACGCAAGACCCAAGGCCGTTCCCAGCCAGACCTAGAGAATCAGCCATTGCACTCTAAATTGACTCAGTTTAAATATGTACCTGTGTGCGCAAGGTTTTATAAATACCAGCATCGCGCTGAGATCCATCAAGCGTCTGTTTCAGAAAGGCCAGCAGCACCGAGACGATGATAGCAGTCTCGAGGGTCTCCCGAAAGACGACGACGAACACGGGCACGGAGAATAAATCGAGCATTTTTTGACGATGTTTTTGACGATGCAAGATCAGAAAGATCAGATAACAGAATTTCCGATAACCGCTTGCCAAGCTCGTCTCTGCCTCGGCCGCTTGAGACTAAAAGGGTCACACGATGTCCACAATTGATCGTATGACCGTCGAATCAAACGAGGCTAAGAAAATTCTGTCCAAAGAGAAGCCCTAAATCTTAAATAACCGCGCATGACATGACATTTTTCTCTTCGTCCGACGTCGGATTATCTGATTGATAAGATCCACTTTCCCCCAATCCCTCCTCCAACCTTTGCATCCCCAGTCAACATGAGGATCTCGCGGTTGGCTCTGTTGCCGGCGGCTTTGGCTGCGACGGTGTCTTATGACTTTTCTGTTGATTGGGTCAGGGCGAATCCAGATGGTGCTTTTGAGAGGTCCACGATAGGGATTAATGGACAGTGGCCGATACCGAGGATTGAAGCGAGTGTTGGGGACACGGTTTTGGTTAATGTGAGGAATAATCTGGGGAATCAGTCTACGAGTTTGCATTTTCATGGGCTTTTTATGAATGGTTCGAATCACATGGATGGACCGTCGCAGGTTACGCAGTGTCCTATTCAGCCTGGAGAGTCGTTTCTCTACAACTTTACGGTATGTCTCTTGTCTCTATGCCGAAGATATACTGACTTGAAAGATCACTCAACCCGGCACATATTGGTATCACTCACATACCGAGAGTCAATACCCTGATGGACTTCGAGGTCCTCTCATCATTCACGATCCAAAGTCACCTTTCAAAGGAAAATACGATGAAGAACTTGTCATGACCATCTCGGATTGGTATCACGATCAGATGCAGACATTGATTCCTGAGTTTATGAGGAAAGGAAACCCAACTGGTGCAGAGCCCGTCCCTCAAGCAGCTCTCATGAACGAAACTCAAGATTTCAAAGTACCTGTACAAACAGGCAAGACGTACTTTTTGAGGTTGGCGAATATCGGTGCCTTTGCGGGACAATATTTCTGGATTGAAGGACATAACCTGACGATTGTGGAGGTTGATGGTGCCTACACAAAGCCGGCTCAAGCGAATATGGTTTATTTATCTGCTGGACAGCGATGCAGTGTGTTGGTCACGACGAAGGAGAATTCATCAGCCAACTTTCCTATTGTTGCGAGCATGGATACTGTAAGTTTGCCACTCTTTGATTTACATGGCTGACCGTTTAGGATCTCTTTGACGTTCTCCCCGACGATCTCAACTGGAACGTCACAGGATGGCTTGTATATGATGACGAAAAGCCTCTTCCAAAGTCGTCCGTCGTCTACGACTTTGATCCTTATGATGATATGGATCTTGTGGCGTACGACGAAATGGCCAGACTTCCTGAACCAAGCAGAAGCATCGAGCTTGATGTCATCATGGATAACCTTCGAGACGGCGCAAACTACGCCTTCTTCAACAACATCACCTACCGAGCTCCCAAGGTTCCGACACTTTACACTGCGTTGACGAGTGGAAAGCAGGCGACGAATCCTCAGATCTATGGAACGTATACGCATAGCTTTGTGTTGGAGAAGGATGAGATTGTGCAGTTGGTGATTAACAACCGAGATGATGGACGACATCCGTTCCATTTGCATGGTCATCACTTTCAGGTGTTGCATCGAAGTGATGATGACGCTGGTGACTTTGATGGATCGGTGGAGTTTGCGGAGACGCCGATGAGACGAGATACAGTTGTCGTGAATGGAAATGGCAATGTGGTGTTGAGATTCAAGGCTGATAACCCAGGTATGTTACCCGATTGAGTCCTGAACCAAGCTAATGGTCAGGTGTCTGGCTGTTCCACTGCCATATCGAATGGCACGTCACCTCTGGGTTGATCGCTACATTTGTTGAAGATCCCCTCGCCCTACAAGCTTCACTAAAGCTTCCCCAGAATCACCTCGACGCATGCAAAGCCGGTAACATTCCTACCGTCGGCAACGCAGCAGGAAACACTGATCTCCTCGATCTCACCGGCGAAAACGTCCCTCCACCACGTCTTCCAGAAGGGTAGGTCCCCCCAAACCCTCACGCGACACCACTAACAGTCACAGCTTCACGCTCAAGGGCATCCTCGCATTCGCATTCAGTACATTCATGGGTATTTTCGGTATCTACACAGTCGCATCCTACGGGATGAAGAAAGACAAAAAGACACCCGAGACAGCACCTCTCCTCGCGGAAGAAGAGCCGCAACATTAGATTAGACAATAGATCGCTGCCAACGCCTCACACCCGCCCCCGTAGCTGCTCATTTCTGCTTAGGCGGAGCAGCTGGGTACTTTGAGACCTCCCTCAGATGATCTGGCGTGCCCAGTGCTTCCATCTCTCCACCGCGCTCCTTGAATGCGACTTTGCGACCGCAGTTCTTGCAGAAATGGCTGATGTTTGGGGCGCAGTGACATGCGTAAGGGAAGATAACGCCGAAAAGAGTCGTGAAGAAAAGAGCAGTCGCATAAATACTACAATTCAATTAGATACCTCACTTGTGATCAGTTGGGGAGTAAACGTACTGTGTCATTGAAGAAGCAGACTTCTTCACCTTTGTCTCAGCGCGGCGCTGACAAAACGGACAATCCATCATATCAGCCTGATCAGCCAGCAAATGCAACGGCGTAACAGTTTCTCCAGGAGGAACCTGCTGCGCTGGAATGGCCATTGACTGATGCCCCGCGTACTGCTGCTGCGCAAGAGCAGGATGCTGCAGGATCGGCGGCGATTGTGTACCGTCCCAGTTCAATGTACTTTCCGGCGCAGGAGAAACAGTCGAAACGGGGCGGTATTCGCTTGCGGGGGGAGGACTCATTTGCGCTGGGCTGGTCTGCTCGGTAACGACTTCGGGGAGGTTTTCGTCGTCGACTTTAGGTTGCCTGGTTCACTTGTCAGCGTCGCGTGAAATTTGGGGGGTAGTGTACTGTAGCGCGGCGTACTCAATTGCGATTTTCTCGTCGCGGGGGGATTCAGCGTTTGCTGTGTATTTTGGAGGCGAGATCACATCCGCGTTTGTTGTTTCTGGCGATACGGTCGACATTTTGACGGGCGCGAGCGAGGCTGTGAAGAATTGAGGCTGTGATGAGATGAGATTTGGATTGAATTAAAAAGATGAGACGAGACAAGACACTCGCATTTGGAGTCCGAGGGAAGATTAAACAAGATACGTAAGCTGGGGAGACCCTGGCTCTTAGCTTGATCCTTTCGAGGCGCTTTCGTTTCAGCTGCCGATCCCCGCCACTTTGACCGTTAAATGACCGAACAACATTTGACTAGCTCTGATCTTCTAATGTAGTTTCCATTCTCGCTACTTCATAAGCATCGTCGATTCGTGGCTTTGAGGAAAGAATTGGGAATCTTGTATCGAGAGTACCAAGATTTCGAGACACCACGGACCAGAAAGGGACTGACCCGCCGCTGGAATGGCGATTGGTGGTCCGCTAGGGGAGTAAAGAAAACTCGAGACCTTGATCCTAAATGACAAAAAGACTTAGGTAACTTAGCCTAAGGCTTAGGATAGTTTTGCTCAGTTTATTTGGACACCCAATATCAAGGTCTCATGTTTTCTTGCTCCCTGAGGGTTTGTTGCAGGGTTGTCGGAGGCTTAGTGCTTATCTTGCAGGGGTGATCACTGAGCTAGCGGAATCCCGTATCCGTCGGATGGATGTTATCGATAAGATGAGTCCAATTGACTTTAAACAAAACGTTGGTGTTGACTTTGTAAGGTAGGGCTGAGTTCATTGCATTAATCTCCAACTTACTCGACCGCTTCGCAGCATAAAAATATTGTCATAATAGTTCTTTACTCTGTAGGAATATTTTGATTCGCAACCTCGTAGGCGTGAACACCGGCTGCTTTGAGACTCTTGCATGGGGGTTTCAGCTCCAAGGCAGGCTGTAGCCTTCTTGACCAACAGCGTCCACCACTTGTCACATGGAGGTCATTCCTCGGACAGTTTCAGCGTTTTGTGCAACACACATGAGAAACCTGACCAACCAAAACTAAATACAGCTATGCAGCTGGATGCACGTCTCTTGAGAATGTGACTCCTGGAGATGAGAATCTCAGGATAAAAAGAAAAAGCAAGGCAAAAAGCCACCAATTTTGCGTGAGGCGTGTACAGATATTATTGTCTCTTGATTTCCTGTTATGAGTACTACATTGGAGGCTTACATACAAAAGGCCCCCAATTGGGTGCAGGATACAGGACTCCTCAAGATTCTCATAATTTCACAGATACTTGCATCATGGATGAAACTGTGCGGCTGGAGCTGAGAAGCCTCATCTCATCGACTGCATCGCGGGAAACTGGAAAAACTCCAGTCCTTCATTCCTCTGGTGTTGGAGAGCCACTTCGACAATCTTCGCCGTCCTGGAGCAGGAGAGTAGGCTTAGCTGTGCTACTTCTTCTCATCCCTATCGCATATTCAGGTAAGTTGCATGAGTCAAAGAAGCACAGAAGCTCACCAGGCAATAGTCATCCTTGCCATGATGGCTCACTTGCACGGGAAAAAACAGAGCTCATTTGGCGACACAGTACTAGAAGTTCTAAGCGTTGCTTCCACCTTGTGGCCAATTTTGTTCGCTGCTGTTCTGGGACCATTACTGAAATCCATCGCACTCTTCCGTGCTGAAAGAGGATCAAGACTAGGCTCACTAGAGTTTCTCTTGACTAGTCAGACCACGGCTTCTGCTCTGAAGAACATCCTCACGATGGGATGGATTGGTAGTTGGGCCATCGGTGTCATTACAATATGGTCCCTGAGTCCTTTAGGAGGTCAAGCCGCACTCCGCTCATTAGGTCTCCAGCCAAATCCTATTTCCACAAAGACGCCAGCAACATACTACCTTGGGAATAACAGAAGTCAGGTCTTCCAGTACTACCGCGCTGGGGCGAGTGTCTTCTTCGGAGCATCAGCTGGAGCATCCCTTATTTCAGATATGAGGACTATTATTTCTACTTCATTTTCGACTCAGGATATCCTGGTTTCGCATGCCAACACGAGTAGCCCGCACTACAATGAGACAATCACTGACCTTGGGGGTAAGTGGGAAGCATCTCGCTGTGGGCGTAGAGATCTATGGCGAAACGTGCGAATCCCTTTTCTGGAACTCCTACCAGGATACGACAGTGATGACCCTCATGCTTGGGTATCTGTTCCTCAAGATGAAATCGTTCCTTATGCTTCACTGATTGGACTTCCGATCAGAGGTGGCTCATTTGAAAGATCAGGAAACTCAAGCATGACAGTTCACTTCAATTACCAGACTCTTTCTTGCGGAAATGCCTTCAATGGAAGCGAATGGGTCAGAAACGGTTCCACAGCGCTATGGTATCACAACACCAGCTCAAGCGTTCCCTTAAGGTACCAATACATGGGTCAAGCGGCACCTAACATGGGATACCCAAACATCTGGTTCGACTTCCCAAACACCTCCACGCTCGCGGAGCATTTCTCAGCCACATTCGACATGGAACCACAGTCAAAGTTGCAGCTTGTGATGGGAGGCGGATGCGCTGACGCTACATACAAAACCACGGAAATGCTCAGACTTTGCGAAATAAGTACCTCGTATATCGACATGCAAATCGGCTGTATTAGAGCTACGGTCGATGCTGACCTTGTGTGCCAGGCCAAACAGGCTAGGCACACGCCATCATACCCGGTCAAGGGAAACTTGACAGCACTTTCAAGCTGGAGGTTAGGGCCAGGAATTCTGCGAGAACTGCCATTTACAGGCGCAAGCCATCATGCATCGGAGCCTAGCACCCTTGAGATATATCTGAGGGACCCCCTTGGAGTCTTCCAGCGAATTCGCGGAGGCTACATGGATGACCCCGAAACTACAAACAAACTGGGATGCTTCACTTCTCTTCCCCCGGATGTCATCGAAAGAAGACTTACAACTGTCCTCAATACCATCACGATGTCGACCTATGAAGTGAATGTGTTGACTGGGGGTAAGGGGTTATCACTCGATGGCGGACCAGTGCTCTGGCAGAATACTACTGCGACATGGACAGAATTTGACAGGGACATATACAAGCTGAACAAGCCTTGGTTCATAACGACAGTACTATCAACTGTAGTGCTGATGATCTGCGCCGTTGCCAATATCGTTGTTCGTCAGCGTATCAGAGCCCCCGATTTCCTGGATAGTGTTGCCGGGCTGATAAGAGATTCTCAATTCGTAGATGTCTCTCAAGAAGGAAGTGGAAAAAGTGGTTCTGACAGACTTGAAATTATCAAAAATGTCAAGGTTCGGGTTTGTGATGTGTATCCAGAGCGAGAGATTGGAAAGATTGCTTTGACGACGGAGCTGAACGGCCCAGAGCTGAGATGGGAGCGGAGCTATACTTAGTTTCACGTATACTTGAGCTCTACGACATTCTCATTCTTTAGTTTTAAACATTTTACTGATTGGAAGCCGCGTTTAGGAACTCATCTCAAGAATGCGTTAGTTAATTGGCATTGTCAATGGCGGTGAAGGCTTACTGAAACATAGAGGAGACAAGAACATGGCCCTCAGTACCTGACCCCCCAGTCAATTATCATGTTGCTTCGTGAAAAGCACATTTTTATCTTGCATGTAAACGTATCTTCTACGAATCAAGAACAGGCAGACATTAACTCAAAGGACCTTGACCATAAAACTACGAAAGTGTTTCGGTAAATTTACCGAAAGCTTGAGGGGTTCTCTACTGAGCCTATTCCAGCCTCCTCTTCTAAAGTAACAGGCGTCCTTGCTGCTCAAGGTCAAGTTCCTGGCTAAAGCGAAAAAGACCCGTGAGACATGGATGCGGCCCGATCCATCTGACCGCTAATGTCCTAAAAAAAAGCTCCCGACAGCATCGAGTCGCTGCAATTCTTTACCTATTGGAGCCCGCTCGAATGTGCGACATACATTGCATTCACAGCATGTCTGTTGCTCCAGAAGAGGCAGCTCAGTCGTAACCAAGACTCGGTGAGTGCGACAAGAGAGAAGAGATAAGGGGAGTAGCCCAATGGTATTGTTTCTAGACGGACTTCACATGAAGAGCGGCATAAATGAGGCGGAAGTACATGCTGCAACTCAAGTCAACTCCGGTCTTGATCCTCCCCTCAGAGGCTCCTGGACTAGCTGCAGGTTTTGATCTTATTGAGAAAACAACTACCGACCAATCACATCGGTGTCAGTAGATGCAGAAGATATTCAGCTCCCGTTAACTGAGGAGGGGTTTCGATGCACGAACGCGGGGTTGTGAGACATGATAGACTTGCCGAAGGGGAATTGACGAATAATTTGACAGCACATCATTGTGTTGCGCAAGCGATTGCCTCTGATGTTGCCAAGAGAGGGGCAAAGGACCGATTGAAGTCCTAGATGAAAGGAAAGCGGAATGAGTGAACAGGTATGTCGGTCGGCGGAGCTGAGTAGAGGATGAGAGCAAGCCGATGTGTATAAATGTGATAGCGCTCATGTCGACAGATAGCTAGACTCATATTCATCCACCACTTCACTTCAAACATCTTACTTGAAACTATCATCATGCCTTCTGGTCTTCCCACTGCCCCAGATACTGAGATCGGCTTCCAGCCGCCTCCTCCCTCCAAAAGCCCCCTCGACAAGATCCGCAAAGGTCTTGTCGGCATCATCCCCTTGCCTGAAATTGGCGAGAAACCAGTCATCTACAATCCCGTCATCATCGTCCTCACGGGCTACCTTGAGACCGTCAAGCCCGGTGCTCTTGATGAGGCTGTCCACTCTGCATACCAGCAGATTCCTCAGTTCATGGACAAGCTGCACATCAGCGATGCTCGATCCTTCCTAGACTTTGCCAACGATCTCCTCAAATGGGTGCCTCATGAGAACTACGAAGGCAAGGATATCTACGATATTCTCTGCATGCTCTACTTCATCATTGATCAACCTCCTTTGGCAAACTTGCAGACCTCCATCTCGCCTGATCAGGTCGGTCAGCCGCTCACTTGGCTCTCCTCATGGATAGTTGTATATGCGCAGCTGATTGGACTGTTCATGGACTCGCCTGCCTCGCTCACGAAAGAGTCTCTGGAGAGTTTCAGTCAAAAGAACTCTCCCAAGTACAACTACAACGAAGCTCTAGTCCCAGAGGGCGGTTTCCGTACCTTTAACCAGTTCTTCTCTCGCCATCTCAAGCCTGGCATGCGACCTATCACGGAGCCAGAGAACGACCGTGTCATTGTGTATCCTGCTGACTGCACGTATGACAATTCGGTTGCCAATCAGAACATTGTCAACATTGAGTCTGACGGGGTGATCATGATCAAGAATCTCCCCTGGACCATCTCGTCTCTTCTTCAGGGAAGTGAATACGCGGATGAGTTCCATGGTGGTGTCTGGATGCACGCCTTCCTCAACACCTTCAACTATCACCGTCAGCATGCTCCTGTTGCTGGTGAGGTCCTTGAAGCGAAGAACATTCAAGGTGCAGCGTATATGGAAGTCAACTCCAAGTGTGAGCCCATGCGTGTCATGTGCGGTCCAGACGCTCCTGATACGCCTGGTTATCAGTTCTTGCAGACCCGCGGCATGATCATCATCGACAACCCCATTCTGGGCAAGGTTGCTGTTCTTCCTATTGGTATGGCACAGGTGTCATCCGTTAAGATAACAGTTCAGAAGGGTGATAGACTGCAGAAGGGGCAGGAGATTTCGTACTTCCAGTTTGGAGGATCGGATGTCATTTGTGTGTTCCAGCCCAAGGCGGGGCTCAGAGTTGAGGATTTCGTTGCTTCATCCAACAACACGTACTCCAAGTATGGCACTATCTTGGCAAGAGCTCCTCAAAAGTAAACAGAGGTTGCTACCGTGCAGTTAGGATCATCACTAACTAGTCAAATAAACGAAACTGACATTGACCTTCTTGTGATCATGTGAGCTGAGGCTACCTGGAATGAGGCCTGCTATCCTGAGACATGTATGCAGTTATGAGCCGCTTAGGCCCAATGCGAGAGTTGAATCAACCCCCCAACAGTCTTTGACTGCAGATCTGGTTCCATAGAGGATGTAGTCTTGTCAAACAGTTCATGGGTTTAACAGGTAGGTACTAGGTAATGCGGCAGTGTCACTCAGATTTATAAATCCCGCTATCAAAGATAAGTGAACGAGACGCTCAACTGCAGCAAATTTAGAATATCCCAATAGACTTTAGATAGTTTTGGCACGGTGTTGAGCATCTGGTCACAGTATCTCGTCCCGATGCCAAAGCGGCAAATGTCTCTGCGCCCCCGCACTCGATCATCTTGCGAGACCTGAATTATCTCGAAAAGGAAACTTGTGCGCTCCAGACCGACTGTTTCTGTGATCTTTTCCCAAAAAGAGTCCTTGTGGCTAGCTGAAGGCCACTAGTCTCCTGCAACTGAGTGGATTGTCTTGGATGACGAATTCAACAGATGCGATAGGTGGTTTGGCCGTCTATCAACTGATAGATCAAGTTGTTGAGGTCAAAGCGGGATTCGAGGAACAATTATTTATACAGAGAAGTTCTCTTACTGAAAAACATTGAATCTCCTCATCAAGTCAGTCTTGAGATTCATCATCACTTCTTTGCCATGGCCGATCCGTCCCACTTCACTGATCCCTTTTGGGAACCCCAGGAGAAGATCCCTGTTGAACTTGACGCTCAACCCCAAATCAGCCCCTTCAAACCCGCCAATCTTTTATCCTCAATCTCGTCTTCCTGGAGGACTATCCCTGTTGGGATTGACTTTGCCGTGGGAGGTCTTGGCACCATTGCTGCCAAAGCTGATTCCCCCAAAGAAAGTGTTACATTTATTATTCGCCCCGAAAAGCGAAAGGAACAACCGACTCTGAAGCTTGAAATCACCAAGGCTGACTGCGTTCTTTCAAAGAAGGACAAAGATGCTGACAAGTTTGTCGCGTACAAAGAGAAGCTCACATTTAAGCCTGGCGAGGACAGGAGCAAGTCTTACGACCTTGTCATGTTTCCGAAAGGAAAAGCCTCAGCTTTGCTCGACACGTTGACGAAGCAAGCTACCTATTGGATCTCTGTTGACAGAAGCAACGCTCGCATCCGATATGGCCAATCTCTGATTAACAATTCCATGACCTTTATGGAGATCCAGTTCGAGAAGAAGAATGCTGCCTGGATGGATAACCTCGTTTCCACCGAAGTTGAGCAGGATGAATCTCCTATCTCCAGCAAAGACATCAAGTACAAGCCGCAGCCCGTTACTGTTGATCTCCCACCCGTGGTTATCCCCGAGTCGGAGATGACGCTCGAGATACTGGAGAACATGACAGCCATGACGTTTGCCAACCTGCCCAAGGCCTGTCAGAAGCTGTACCATAATATTTCTGGACCTAAGATTACAGCGAGACCAGATTCGTTCCCGAAGCTCCCTGAAGCTATTGATGAGAGCTGCAGGGATGAGAATAAGTACTGTGGTGCTATCCTCAAGAATAAGGACACCTTTAAAGATCCAACCGAGACCTATCTTCGCATCACGGTTGGTGATAATCTGGTATGTTCTCCGTTATTTATCTCGACTACAGCTAACACCAGCAGGCCGACTCTCCCGGTATTCCCTATGTGATGGAGATCTGGCCCCCAGGTCACAAATCACCCATTCATCAACACGGCGACGCCTCAGCAGTCATCAGAGTCCTTTACGGAAAGATTCAAGTATCCTGGTTTGACAAGGTCGAGGAAGGAAGCCCGTCACAACTGATTGGTAACCCGGTGAATCTTGAAGAAGGCAAGGTTACTTGGTTGGGCAAGGACCAGTATCAGGTCCACCAACTGGAGAATACATCGAGCACTGTCTGTATCACTCTTCAGTGCTATCAGTTCGACGATGACGATAGGGTTCATGATGAGGCGTTCTATTGGAAGGATAAGGACGGGCATAGGAACAAGTTCATTCCGAATAGCGATAGTGCGTATGGACTGTTCGTGCAGAAGGTCAAGGATGAGTGGGAGAAATCACACAGAACCTAGCATTTAGTAGTATAACCGTGTTCGCTATCTGCGCTACCGTCTAAAATACCACTCTCCCTGCTCTGTGAAAATGGGAGGTGCCTGCTACGTACGGCCGTAAAACCAGTCATGGTTCATTAAATAATCTTGCTGCGAAACTCTCGGAAAGACTCCTCGTTGCCTGGAGTCGTGGTGTGCCGTAGAGCAGCCATATGGCAAGCGAGTATCGTGTTGGTCCCAGTGGAAGCCAAAGTGTTGAGTGTGAAGTTTTTCTTGCCCACTTCCCTTGCGTTCCAAGTCAACGTCAGGTCAAAGCGGGCATAGACACGATAATTATCCCCATTGGCCTTCTTCAAGAGATAGTCAGAGAAGTAGGCACGGGAGATTCCCTGGCCATCTCCAAGCTCAGTCTCCATATTGACCAGACCATGTGGAGCATCTTTGTAAAAGGCCTTCTCTTTGTCAGTTGGAACTTTTCCCATCAGAACGCTTGGAGGGTCCAGGATGGCTGTTATCTTGTGGGCATCCGACTTGGCGAATTCATACGTGTCTGCGAAGAAGCCCTTGGTGAGGCCAGAGTCGACTCCCCAGCAGGTGTTCCAGTTTGACGCTCCAGCACCAGTGGAGAAGTCTGTGACCTCTCCAGTAGCAATTACCAGCTGATATGCTGGAGTAGTTGCTTTATTGACGAGGTTACCGGTTTTGGCAACATTGTCAACGACAAGCTGTCGAGTGATGAATTGGAGCCAGTAGAAGTCATCATACTTTGTATCATCCTGGACAACTAGGGCGAAGCCACCAAAGTCGTCGGTGGCCGTCTTGATCTTGCTGGCCAGGATGGCAGTAGCAGTTCCATCAATGCCAGTTAGTCGAGCATGGATTGCATTTTCTGCTGGGATTGGGTTTGAAACGTCCTGAACCACAAGTTCCGCAAGCTTGTCTCCGTAAAGGTCTGTGCGATCGATACCCATGGCTATTTCTTGATTATATGTAGTTGTAGGTTGGTTGGTAAGTTGATGTGCTGGAGTGCAGATTGGCTGCCTTGGTTTGGGTACAGATAAAGGGATTCTCTGGAATTGAGCCTCTATTTAAGCTTGCTTGAATGGTTACCAAAAGCATGTGATGATGTGTAGTCACATTTCTTCAGCTATGCAGCTTCGCCGCCACCATTCAATAGCTGCCAGAGCTGAAAGCTGAGCAACCAATACAACGTTCAATGTTGTTAAATGCCACTCTGGGGCTTACTTCAGCGGGGAAAACGTATGACGAGAGCCTTCTGGTCACCCAAAAGAATTAAGCCGGGTCACATTCGTAACAATATTTACATAAGCGGTGTTCCGAATATGATTGATCAAATTAAGCTATCGTTTGACTCTTATAAGTCTCCTTGCGACTGTAAGAAACTCTGTGCGTGATGTCTTCGATTACTGTGAGCAAAGTAAGCGGTATCATGGGAATGTTGGGAGAGTCAGTCCAGCTGATCCGTTTCATATTGGTAGTTAAGAAAAGGGCCGAGAGCTTATTCTAGACATGCCGAAACAGGTCCTTTCTTTCGCAGTGGTCGGGCTCGCATATCACAGGACTCTATGGATTTCTAATACTTGGGCTGAACGTGGAATTATGAGAGCTACTTGTTATGTTCTCTATAGGATGATCATTCAATCAGAAAATATTACCCCCAAATCAAGGTGAACATGAGGCCTGTCTGCCTGTTTTCACGCCCAGAAGATCAGGTCAAACCCTGCTGCGAGAATGCTGCTCATGTGGCCACTATTAATATGTTCACTTGCCATCACGGTCTGTATCTTGCTTTGTGATTCTTGTCGAAGCAGTCCAGACGACTTCCTTCTGTATATACACTTACGCTTATGAGCAGTGAATTCCATTGAATAATGATCAATGATGGGACTCGCAAGGCATTTATAGCCAAAGAAGGAAATTGGGACTGACATGGAATCTTTTGGTCATAAAAGCTCTACAGCTTAAATTCATGTCATTTGGATCAGATTTAAGAAACAACAAAACAATGGCCTTTTGATCGACTGACGTATATCCTATCTTTCAAAGAATTCTAGGGTTGGTTATGTTTTTTGAGCATTTGAGCTTCGTCGCTTGATGCCAAATAATTTGATGATTTCTCAGCCAGCTAACAGACCTGCCACCGGAGATTTCGCCTCGGTGTACCGTCCAGACTCCAGAGTAGCTGGGAATCGAAGATGCAGTACAGCGATTTGGGCCCTAGCTACTCTGCAGACGGCACAATGGCAATACGAAATACAGGCATTCGTGGCCCAGTCGTCACCAGGAAATCGCATATCTCTACAATAGACCCCAGCCATCCATTTCAAGCCAGGCTGTGCACGAAATGTTATTTCAAACCACATAACGCATGTTAGTTTCAGATAAATACTCGCGGTAGGCCCGGAAATGCATTGCGTTGTAATGGATCAGTGAGTCGGCAGTTGTACACACCAACCACGCAATTCAACGTCAGACAAGCTCTCCACAATCGTGGCAAGTTCAGATTGGAGGCTTGTGGTGTGCCAATGCTCATGTTTCACCACATGCATTCTATTTGCGACAGGTGCTTTATCTGCTGACTCTACAATAGTCTAGTCATTTCTACTCCAACGTGTGGATTTCAGATGAAGTGGAGGAAGAACCTGTTTGGCCCTTGGCTGAAAAGCCATTCCACGAATGTGCAGAGTCCAAGATAAGAGTGTCTTTTAATTGGCACATTCATAACACCATTTCCCGAAGCGAGAGTGACGATTAGCGTAACCATCCCTTCGACTGCAAGCTCATTGGCTACGCCCCAGACAACAAAACTCGAGTTTTTTGAAATTTAAATCAGGCTACAGGACTGTGAGTACTTTACAGACGATCTTCCTAAAGATTATCGTTGCATTCAGCCACAACACCTACATCTTGGGTATTTTTACAGCTCCTGCCTCCTCACGTCCTTGATGGCAAAGAACTCTACTGCCTTTTGATTTCGTTGTATCTCTTGCGGAACTGCTTTAAGATTTGATTATGATACCGCAGAGGTCTCGAAAGCTGCCACTGAGGCAATTTACTAGTCAATCAACCCAGCGGCCTACCCAGAGTGGCTTGAAAAGGACAAGATCAGGCCGGTCGTTGTCTCCTCCCGACAATCAATGTGAAAAGCCTGAACTCAACGACGCCACAACCCCGTCAAGAAGCGAGGGCCCCCCAAGCAATGACGACGATGAAGTCATCAGCACCAACGAACAACAACAATCTCGAGAGAATAGCCTTTCTCACAGCCAGATGTCTCTAGCGCAGGGAACCGATCTACAACGACTTTTGAGAGGGAGATTCAGCCGTTGGAGTGATGGGGTAGAATACACTGCGCCACCAAAGGACAGGTTGCCTCCACGAAAACGGTTTAGAACATCACAATGGCAGTCGGGTCTTCCGAGAGCCGACGAAGAGAATGATAGCGAGGAGGAATTTGTTGTAATTTCTCACGCAGCACGCAGAGAAGGCTTCTTTCATCTTGCTTGCCCATTTTACATTCATGCACCCGACAAACATCAGAAATGTCTTGTCCAACAAGATCTGTTCTCTATTGAGGCAGTGATCAAGCATCTCTTACGGTATCATGATAAGCCTTTGTATTGCCGTACATGCTGGAAGATTTTCGAAACGTTGACTGATCGAGACAACCACGTCCTGGAGAATGCATGCAGGAGAAAGGATCAAGAGACATCGATAGGGCTGACAGAAAGCCAAAAAGTGAGGTTAATCAAGAGGGATCGGTATGATGTGGGAGAAGCGCGTCGTTGGCGTCGTCTTTGGTCTACGGTCTTCCCAGGCACAGAGCAGCCTCGGTCTCCATACCTTGATCGGGACGAGGGACTGAAGGTTTCCATGGTGAGGGATTTCTGGATTGTCGATGGCCAGAAATTCGTCTCTGGCTTCCTCGGTGGACTTGAAAGCCATCTCCATGGGAAGAGCGTAAGAAATGACACGACTTGCCAGGAGGCGTTACGTGGTCTGGTAAACTGGGCGATGGCACCAGATAGCGATTTTACTCGTCTGTCTTCGGCCAGGTGATCTCGCAAGTTCAGGCAGGGGAAAGTCGTCGAGGCTTGAATGATGGTTACTAAACCAGGCATTCTTTGTATTTTTTTTTTTAACGGGCGTTATATAGTTGATAAAGCCCTTGTTCACCTCAGTTCTCCATCCATCCGTCCGTGTGTTGAATTGTTATGAAATTGAAAATTGTTTATAACGCATTTCGCATCACTTTGTAGGAGTTCATCTTGAGATCTGTGGCCTTTCTCGTATCTTCCTTCGTACTAGTAGTGCGTTGGGAGATATCTCACAGCTGTCATGTGCCGTCAAACAAGCATCATACTACGCTAAGCTTTTAATCTCAAATGACAGTTCATGTTTCTTTAAGTAATGTTAGAGTTTTTGAGTATCGGGTCACATATGAAGCAAGCACGACTGAGAATATGTAGAGAGGATAAAGATGTACGTTTAGAGTTAGTAGACATTCAAAGACCAGTATATCTGAATGAAATCAAGCCAAGAAAATAAGGAACCAGAACTTATTCAGGCTTCCAAGACATAGCTATGTTCTAAGTTCTCTCTGCTAATTTAAGCTCTCGGTCACAAGTCTCAACTACAAATAACACATCTAACTCATGCGTATTGACAAGAAGAACAGCCAAATAATCATGAAACAACCGTGGATTAAGTAAATGCGATTCACTCGACGGTACAGGATCAAGAACTGCCTTGAGAGAGCGACTGGAATTCTATGGTCGTCACAAGCAATATTTTGACAAAGCGCGACATCTAGCCTGGCAACCATGCCCGATGCATGGCAGGCCTCGGGTCAAAGCGAGGCATGCGTCGGAAAGGCCTCAATTTGCGCCCTATCTAAGCGTCAATGCTCTAGTCCAGGGATGAGATCCACCGATGTACGGTAACCCTTGAGAGATAAAGAAAGACACAAAGAGGCCATTTCAACCTGACACCCTGTGTAGCCTGAGACATCTTAACCGCCAACTGTAGTGCCAGTACAAGAAGGTGAAAGTGGGCTTCCTTCAATAGCTGTAAGCTATGGCATGGCATTCACAAGTGCGATGCCTATTATAGGGGAGTAAATCTACAGCACCTATATAGGGGTAAATAGCACTTAAAATATAGCTAAATCTTACTTTATTACCAGTTTTAGTACTTATACTATAATTTATATATAACTAATAGAATATATTACTTTATAAATATCTATTTATTTAATCCTTATTATTATAATTTAATTTTAAAGTTTTAGGCTTATTATTATAATTTTATATTATAATAATAATAATATATAAATCTTTAATTATAATTTTGTTATTTCTTATTACTATAATTAATTCTTAACTTTAAAATTAAAAAAAAATATTTTTATTACCTATATAAATAGCACCTTAATAGAAATATTATATTAACTAAAAAAAAAGAAATTAAATATATTTATATTAATTATTTAAGTATTTATAATATTTATTATTTTTCTTTAAATAAAAAGTTATAATATTAACTATAATATTAAAAAGCCTAAATTAATTAAAGTAATTTTAATTAAATTATTTATTATATTTTCTATTTATAAAAAAACCCTTTAATATAATTACTATATAGTAGTTTTAGGGTTATAAGAATTACCTACTTTTACTTATTTTAATAATAGTATTATTATTAATTCCTTAAATATATTAATAGCAGTAAATATAATTAAAAAAGGTAATATTAATATCTTTTTAATTTATTAATTAAAAATTATTACTTATAAGGTTAAAGCTAAAGATTTTTTTATAACTTTAATTAATTAAGTAATTTTTTACCTTTTTTTATTAATACTTTTTTTAAAATTTAAAATTTTCTTAATATTAAAATTTATATTATAAAATTTAACTATAACTATTAAGTCTATAAGTATAAGGTCTTTTTTTATAGATTTAATATTTATACTCTTTTTAAGGTTAAGGCTTCTTTTAGGCCTGCCTTTTCTTTATAAAAATAAAGGCTTTAAAGAATAGTTAAATAAATTAAAAGTATTTAAATTATAATCTTAAGTTTTATATTATTAATATTAATATAAATTAACTTAATTTAATTAAATTAAGATTTCTTTATAAAGATAACTTTAAATAATATATTTATAAAGTAGATTATTATAATAGTTATAGTTTTAAATAGGAAAACTAGTCTATATTAGGTTTATATTTACAGGATATATAAGGCATTAAACTAAATATATTAATAAAGTATTATATCTCTTAATAGTTAATAATATAGGTAAGGCTTATTAAGGTAAAGATGCCTTATTAATAGCTAATAAGCTAAGTTTTATCTAATACTAAATAAATATATATATATATTATGCAGGCTTACAGTTAAGTAAGTTAGGCTTATAGTAAGTCTGTGGGCTGAGTTATAAGTCTATCGTGAGCCAGTAGAGCGGCTTATGGTAAGTCTTCTTTAATGTGGTGTGAATTAGTCTATAATTGGCGAAAAGTAGTGGGGTATATATAATATAAGTACTATATCCTGTTTAGTCGTAATAATTATATATAGTCTTTATTAAGTAATAATTTCCTATATTTAAATTAAAGTAAAATCTATTTAAGGGCTTAAAAATATTAATATTAATTTTTACTTTTTTTTTAATAAATATAATTATTATTAAATTTAAGACTTTATATTTATTAAAACTATATAATTAATTTATAGTAGTTATAAGGCTTAAATTTATATTAATACTTTATATTAAAAATACTATAACTTATTAGCTTTTTTAAAATATATATAACTTCTTAAAGGTTATTATTAAATTACCTATATTAGCTTAAAGATATTTCTTTATTATTAAATATATAGATCTTATAATTAAAGTTATAAAGTAATTATAATAATAATTATAATTTATATAATACTTTATAAGCTTTTCCTTTTAAAGGTATAACTATATATTTACTATATAATTAATAGCTACCTTAAGGTAATCTATAGGTTATTAAAAACCCTTAAGCTCTTTTTTATAATTTATTAAAAATTAACTTTCTATAAGTTTATTTTAATACTTAAGGAAGTTTTAAAAATTTCTATTTTAAATTATAATATAAGTATTTAGGTCTTAAATAGCTTTTAAAAAATACTACTTTATTTTTATAAAAATGTTTATATTTATATATTAATAATAAAGAATATAACAAATTATATTAAAGACTTTATATATTATAAATGCTTTTAAAAGAGCTAGCTTATAATTTATAATAATAATTTATAACAAAAATATATAAAATTCTAGAAATAGCTTATAAAAGGTATTAATAGCCTAAATATATTAAGCTTTCTTTTTATTATTAATAAATATAATAGCTATTTAAAAGGTTTTCTTTATAGATATTATATTATAAATATTAAATAATAGTACATTAAAATAGTTTATTCTATATATATAATTAAATAAAATAACTTTAAGATATAAAATAAGGCTATTTATATTATTAAATAGTATAATTATTAAGTATAATAAGCAGTTAGTCTTTTAATCTTTAACTTTATAATACTAAAAGTAGTTATTATTTTATATTTAATTACATAGCCACTTAATAAAGATATAGTATATAAGCTTTTTAGCTTAAGCCCTTTAAATAATATTATTTATATTATATTAAGTTATATTTTAAATATTTAGATTTAAGTTAATAAGTAATTATTAATATATTTTAAAAAGTTTAAGGCTATTATTTTAAGACTTAATTATATTAAACTTTCTCTTTTTAATAATTTTAATTTAATAAAAAGAGAATAACTATAAATTATTTTTTCTATAGTTATAAAATTTAAAGTTATTATTATTATAATAGTATATTACTTAGCTTTTATTAATAAAACTTATAATAAAGTAAAAAAGATAATTAGTCTTTTTTATATATATTTTTTACTATTTACTTAAATAAATAATTAAATTAACTTAATAATAGCTTCTTTCTTTTATACATTATATATTAACTATATAAAAATCCTAAAAAAATAGCTTTTTAATATATATAATAAATCTTTATTTAATATATAATAGTTAAAGTTTTAAATAGAGAAACTAATTTATATTAAGTTTATATTTACAGAATATATAAAGCATTAAACTAAATATATTAATAAGTATTATATCTCTTAATAGTTAATAGTATAGGTAAGGCTTATTAAAGTAAAGAAATATTATTAATAGTCAATAAGTTAAGTTCTATTTAATATAAAATAAATATATATATATATATTTAGGTAATTATATAAAAGTAATATAATATAAGGTTATTATTAGTCTTAAAATAATATAATCTTAAAATGCTATTAGTCTTAAATTAATTAGTCTTTTATTTAATTAGCTATTATAATATATTTAAGGTAGAGTTCTTATAAAGTCTATATAATATAACTGCTAGAATTATAATATAATAGCTTAATTAAATTAATTAATTTTAATATATATAGTATTAAAAGACTTAAATTTAAGCTTTAAAATTAAATCTATTATAAAATACAGTTTTAATAAATATATAAAAATAATAATAGCTTTAAAATTAATTAAATTATATAATAATATTTATTTTAAATTATATAATTATAGGTAAATTAATTAAATTAAGTAATAATAATTAAGTTAATTTTATAGTATAATTTCTAACTTTAATATCTAACTATAATTATAGGTATTAAGCCTTAATTTTAGATGCTATTTACCCCTATATAGGTGCTGTAGATTCACTCCCTATTATGGTCATACTGTCATAGTATAACATCAGACTGTTGTTGCCTGTATGAAAAGGCATCTGCGTCATAAAATGTCAAAAATCTGGGCCTAATTTCTGAGCGAACCATTATTTTCAACCTCCCTCGGGCATCTGATTGATTATCGTAAGGTCCTGTATTACCTCTTCCGCCGTTGCGTAGACAGCCCCGGGATGACCCAGATTAGCCAATGCTCATTGGCTTGTCAGAATAGGCTGCATTCTTGCCATTTTCGGATTGCATTGCTCCCCGCCTGAAGTTCACTTTTATTGGTGGATCATGCAAATACACACATGTGCTGCGGATTAATTTGCCTCACGAGAATTGGACTGAGTTGCTATTATATAAACTCACTAAATACCACAGAAAACATGGAAAGGTATACTGCCTGAGCTACGTTTAAGCCTCAACATGTTTCTGTGCAGTTTTGATCTCTTGCACATCATCCTTCAGCCCCTTGAGTCTCCGTTTTGGCGAAACAAGGGAGATGCAATGGCCGAACCTGAGTGTTGCCAACATGAACTCAAGCAACCAATCCCGCAAAGAAACGGCACAGAAAAGGCCAAGCGCATTACTCAATGGGATCCCTGTATTCATAACCAACCCAATGCACCAGTATGCAGGCATGCTGCATCTCTGTCTCGCAGAAAAGACATGGAGCTTCATGACTGTTCTACCAATGATACAGAAGATGAAGTTGATATTGGAAACTTCGCGTCATCGGAACTCAAACTGCTTCAGAATGATGATTTCCAGCTCCAGCGACTTAAGGCCAAGAAGCATGTACTTGCAATATTGAAGGACTGGAAAGAGAAGATGGAGTCCATCACGCCACCAGAGAATGAAGTGCACTCTCAAAAACGCTTCACAATATCGCCTGGACACCAGATGGAGCATGGACAAATATATGATGAGTATGATATCAGCGACGATGATCTCGTTGTGATATCCCGTCCTAAGCGCCGCTCCAGAGATAACCTTCGTCTTGCCTGCCCTTTCTATGTTTATGATCCTGAGAAGTGTCATCAATGTCTGTTCACGAGCGACCTTCGAAACATTTCGGATGTGATTGAGCATTTGTTCCAATCCCATTCTCGTCCATGCTACTGTTTAAACTGTTACGGAATATTCGACACACAGATTTGTCGCGACAATCATGTTTTGAATGAGACATGCCGACGGCGTGCTCCGGGTCCATTGTTTGGATTATCCGAATGCCAGAAATCGATTCTACTCGAGACAGAGACGCATTTCACTGATGAAATATCACAATGGCTTTTCATTTGGTCCATCGTGTTTCCAGAGTCTTGCGAACCGCGCCTCCCATACCTTGAGCAGGGTACTGGGTAAAGCACCTCCATGCTGCGCAATTTCTGGGGCTTAGAGGGCTCAAAATGCATCCTGGACTCTTTGAGAGACCAGAGAATATCACAATACGAGCAACGATGTGTTGCAGGAGGTTTATAAGGGTTATTCCCAGAGGACCTGGTAAGAAGTGTTTGAGGAACAAAATTAGCGAAGAGTGTCATCTACATGGCTTAGATTAATGTTTGACTCTTGTAATAGAATCACCCTCTTTATATCACCACGAGCCAAGACTATAGTAATTGGAAATTTTGATTAATACTAAAAGCGTATCAAGTTTCCAATAACGAATACCAAATCCGTGCAATCAAGCCAATGTTCAGAAGAAGAAAAAAGTACTCTGCAACTTTCCCTCGCCTCCTACAGGCAACGACAAAGAAGAAGGAAGTGGCGGAGAAAAGAAGTGAAGTGGAAGGTTGAAGAAAAAAGGTCGGAAGAAATTGATGACAAGTAGACAGAAAGGAAGCCAAGAACAAGTGACTAGTAAGCGTCACTGAAACCGCCAGTGTACTCGTTTGAAGGATGATAGTCATACGATTCCATATACTGCCCATATGCAGAACCAGTCATTTGGGAAGGTGCTTGGGTTTCCGGGTGAGGGTAATGTGAAGGCATATCAGAGTAAGACTGCTGCAACGGATGTGATTCTCCTGAGAGGAGGCTTGATGGACTCGCCATGCCATTGTTTGCTTGCTCGAGTGTCTGTTTCTGTAGTTGATGGTGCAGGGGAGCGGCGGGCTGTAAGCCTAGCGGTGTCACCTCTGAGGAATTAAAGGCCGATCGATAAAACTTTTCGACTTCTGCTTCGAGAATTGAAGTTCGCTTTTTCTGCTGCTCCTTGACGATTTTCTTGACTTTAGGCCCAGCGCCAGACTGAGCAGGGTATAGTCCGTTGACAATCTCATCGAACGTAGACCTATGGAGCTCCGTTGTGATATGCAGATTGTCTAGGGCACGCCGGATGATTGTCTCAGCAGCCTCGCGGGCGACGGTCGTCTGGACGTATGGGGATGCTGGGACGGTCCAAAATCTTGTCGTTGCCAGAGGTGGAATACACCCGCTCCACATTGCGTACCACTTGTCTTCAGGGCTGGCCTTCGCCCTGTCACGCTTCTTAAGGACTTCTTGGAGCTCTCCAGGTAGCAACTTGCCCGTCTCTTCAATAGTCTTTAGTTCGCACATATTAGCATCCAGGTGGCGTTGGCGATCCGCCTCCGCCGTTGGGCCACAGAACATTAGACGACAGATCGGATCGTAGACCTTGATTTCCTTGGGATCTGTGCAAATGCTTTTCTCTTTTCCATTCTTAACGGCAGCCTTGGCCTCTCGAGTCGTACACAGTCTGACCTCTTGCAACGTGTGACACCGTTCGAGGTGCCAGGAGACGTCACTTGGTCGGCGAAGACGCATGTGCCTGCACTCGTGGTATTGCATTGTGTCGGTGTTGTAGAAAATGCATGCGAAGAAGACTGGGAGCTGTAATTCGCCATTAGGGAAGCTCTGTTGGCTGGACATCTTGTCAGAGGGATATGGATATGCCGGATCTTTGTGAGGCGGAGAAAAGAAATGTGTTTTCGTAGAATCAATGAGCACCAACTTTTACAACTACCAAGTCAGGATTGAAAAGACGAGAGAAAAGTATTGAGGAGCCCTTTTAATTCAGGCAGCTTTCTGCCTTCCGCGATTGCGCAGGTCTTGGAGGCTCTGTTGTCTGTAATCTACACACATGCAATCACACACATCGACCTACACAGCCGCGGAAGAGAAACAGCCTCATTCATTAGGAGTATTTCGCTATGTGAAATCGACCAAACTCCGTTCAAGCAATTGCAATCCAGACTTTCCCATTGAAATGGAAGGATATCATGGTATTCCACGCTTTTGTTCTCGAGAATAAGCTTATAATTAGGGTTCCGAGTAACATGAGAAAGATAGTCCATCAGCAGTATATTGGAGTATCACACTGGGCAATGTCTTTGGGCAGCCATGTCTCACGCAGGTGCGTGAGCTTGGACACATATGTGGAAGTACTACGCTTGCGCGGAAAGTTAATATCATTATGACTTTGTCATCTTGTGCGGGCCTATCGAGACACAAGTCCATTGGCGAACAGGTTCATCGCAGAGGCCTCCTCTCCAGTGAGAAATTTCCTTGTACGCAGAAGCGGAAGCTTGGGCGGCGGCATATGCCGCATAGCCCTGGCCGATGATCCTATTCGATACAGTATTACACTATTGCTGTTGTACGACACACCCGCAGCTCTCATTCGCCGCCACATATTGTTTCTTTCCCAACTACCAAGCTCTCCGCGCCCGCATTTGTGGTTCGTTATGGCCGTACTGAGACCTCATTGGCCCCCAAGACCTGCTGGCTATACTATTCGTCGGCATTTGATAAATTGTTCCACAGTCGTGACATAGTGCTAAGGCCGAGCATCCGCCGTTGCGGACGACGGTAATTTGGTGAGAAAGCCATAATTATATACTAGATATGAGTCATTCATCGACTTCGAACATGTCTTTTGGTTAGAGTCGGTCAAAAGTTCTACCAGCTAGCTCAAACGATGCCATCTTCCATGACAACTTCAACCAGGTTTGTTTGAAATACCCATTACACCATCCATGTTCTCTAACCCGCGCTCGAAGTGAACCGAACCCATTAAGTAAAAGGGTAGAATCCGATGGCAGAATTCAAAGTTGGCTGTCGGATCCAGGGCTTGACCTACAAGGCAGGCTGCTGACAGGAGCAGCGCCATGGCACAGCCCCGGAGCTCAACACGAAACTGAGAAGAATAATCCAATTCCAGGCTCAAGGCGGCTCTATAATGGAAGGCATATTTGATGGCGGTTAAAAGTGCAATATTGTTTTGTAATTTCAAGGCATTTCATCATAAGCGACTAGAAAATCCTGATAATCTTAAAGATGCATCAATCGTTCAATAGATTGCATAAAAATCATTAACGTTTAAAGTGTCAGAGGCTATGAGATTCGGAATGGCCTCACACACATTTATCGGATGTCTGCTATTCAGAGCCTGTTCTGCACCCCCTCCCCACCACCACATTCGTAGTGGCTCGCATATGTCTTGTGGCCCGACCCTCAGTTGCCTCGTTGCCTGCAATTCTTCATCCTGAACACTACGTAAGCTCTTTCAGCCGCATGCCTCCTGTATTTCTAATATTGGATGCCTTGCCTAGGTATCTCCCAAGCGGTGTATCACAATTTGAATAAATTTTCAGCAGTCCCCTATTTGAAATAACGTGTTTACTACGTACAGCGCCAATACCCGAGCGTGATAGTTTTTCCGACTAATTGGAAATGCAGAATGAAAATCGGTCCAAAGTCTTACGCTTTCGAGCCGGAGAGAACCTTGGCGGTTTCCAATGACTCTTCTCGCACCGACCCTCCTATTGCTTACCCGGCGAAGGACGAGGACGGAGTTCCAAAACCCTCCATTCCGGACGACCAGCCTGCAGATTGGCAGTTCAAACATCCTCTTAGATCATTGAGTTCACTCACCACATCTCAAAACCAACATGAACACTTCGATCATGTCCAAAGAGAATCCTCCACGCTTTATCGTATGATTCATTGCCATTATTCCCCAGAGTGAAGGAAGCTAATAATTCATTGCATATCTCGATGATGCCTCAAATCCAGATATAGCAGAACTGTGCGAGAGCCATCAGCCGGTCTCGGGGCCATGGTCACATACGGAATCATGGCAAGAGACATCGGGCGCTATATCACCACCAAAGACCGAACTTCTTGACGACGCAAACCTTTGGCCCATAAATGAAACTGAATTAGGGATGCTAGAGGGCGCGAAAACAAAACGAATCTTGCTCCCAAAGAGTACGTGTTGGGGACAGCCTCCCGCGGCGCAACCACAGAAAGAAGGAAATTGTTCGGATAGCAAAGCAACGACAATGTCATCCAAGAGGCGTGCTGCGGAAAATAAGGATCCGCAAAAAAAGAGTCGTACTGCTCCATCAACCAATAAAGATAGGAGCATCGAGGCTTTCGCTTGTCCTTACTACAGGAAATACCCGGAGCGTTACTTTGATTGTATCAACCTTCGGCTGAATCGGATATCAGATGTCAAACAACACTTGAAGAGGCGGCACACGTGGAATTATACCTGTTCCAGATGCTCAAGGGGGTTTTCCTTACAAAAAGCATATGAGGAGCATTTTCTGCGACAGGAATGTCCAATAAAAGACTGTACAAACCATGGCAGCGTTTCTCCGCGTGCACAAGAGATACTAAGGTACCGTGTTGATAGGCGTTCGTCTCCCGAACGTCAATGGCATGAAATATGCAGGATCTTATTTGGAAGGCTCGGCAACGCACTAAACCCCCACCATGACGGTATCTTCAAAGAGGTCACGGGAATAATACGTGGCATATGGAGAGCGGAAGAGCAGAACATCATCTCTAGTTTGAGTGGTACACTAAATGTTCCGGGCGCAGATGAGTTGCGCCCATTGCTGTCTCATATTCTCAGCAGAGTTGAAGGATATTTCGAACAGAAGGAACAGACAGTCGCAGAAGAAAGTCTGAAAGAACCAGTCGAAAAACTTCAGGATACTGGTAAGGCGTTTTCACAGAGAGAAAACCCGGGACATGCCTGCCAATCTCCGAAGGTGGGCAGCAGTGAGATACTCAATACGGGGTCAATCAAAGCTCCAGAGCCAGTTGGCCCACCAACACAAGAATGGCAGCTTTCAAATGACATTGAAAGTTCCAGCATGTCAAATTACAGCTTCACCTGTCTCACGCCTACTCAGCATCAAAACCAGTTCGAGTACTCTTATCCTGATCACTCAGCCGGTGGGCTCCATTCGGATCTCGGGATGGATTGGCATCTGGGGGACCTCGGCAGCGACATCTCAATGGGTGATTTCATGTCCTTTAATAGCTCTATGGAGGAAAGTCTACCTTCAGAGGACTACAAATCTTCAACACAAAAACTAAACGGCTTCTAATAAGAAGATTAAACCATTGCGCAAATATCTTCGATGAAACAACAGGCTGTTGAGACCTACATCAAACGGTGTAACAGGGACAGAGAAGCTACGCCATTTGAGACCCTGACATGCCTAGAGGGAGAACACACTTGGGGGCATTGCAATGACATTCCTGTTTCATTCTCGGACGATCATGAATACGGCTTGGTCAAATTGGAAACCAAGACAGCCGCAATAAATCAACCTTGACCCATACACTGCAGAAGAACATGTTTGACAATAATTGTATAGTATAGTACGTCTCTCGGTGCCATGGTATATCTGATCAACTCGCTCCCGAACATACCCCGGACTCAATTTTGGCCCAAGACTAAAACCATACTCCTTTACAAAGACAAATAGAACGAAACCGCTTCAGCCGTAGGTGTGCATCATTTAATATGCCGTCCACCACAATCCTATCTCTTCCATCCGTTCCGAAGGCGTTATCTCCGCCTTTGGCTTTGTACTCCTTGTGCTCTGGAACATCGAGCTATTTTGTATCGAAGAATGCGTATACATGTGGTATTCCCGGCTGGGGGCATAGTAGTATGTGTAGTAATAAGCCGCTGTACAGGTGTTAGCTTTTGTCAATTGAAGTTGAAGTTGGGCCGCAGACGTACCAGCTGTAGCGACAATGGCGACAGTGGGGAATGCGCGAGCCGCTTGGACTGTCAATTTTGGGGCAGCGGGTTGGCGGGGGAAATCGAAGCGGGGAAGCGCTGAGCCGAATGAATTGGTCGTCATGGTTGTTGTATTTTTCTGATAATAATAAATATTCAGTGACTTAGTGATTGAGTAGTTTTAGTTGATGAGTAGTCAATTGGTGATGAATGATATTTACAAGTTGCGGTTCAATTCCCTTTTATCCTGAATTAACCCGGCTGATCCCGACAATCTGGTCTTTGTGCGCTGAGATCATGGGCGTTGACGAGAATAAACTCGAATGGTGCTGCTACAAAGCTGTGGCCTGATCGCCAAAAGCTGCTGATTTCCATACGCTGGGTACGGGAAAACCCCAGAAGTTTAAATTCACATGATCCAGAAATCATCTCACATTTTGGCTGAGTGTCGTCATTCTGCCCTGAGGGAGCCCCTGGTCCGGGCATGGATTAGTGGCATGACGGTGGATTCACCATGTTCGGAATGCTCCTATGATCTGATTGGCGTGCAAGCTATTTGGAATTTGTTAGTAGAGCCTCACTCAATATGACTTTCTCGTTCAGACTACTTTCATTGATGATGTTCGAGTTGCTCGCTTATTGGGGCGTATCTTATGAGCTTCCATTACCTTAAGTCAAGATAGGTATATTATATAAACTGATATAAATACCGCTCTTTAAATCTTATTATATATTATATAAACTTATAAAATTAAGTAATATATATAGGTTAAAGCTAATATACAGGCCTGCAGTTTCTAACTATATAAGATTACTATTAATTTATAAACCTAACCTTTACTATTCTTTTTCATCTTTTAATTTTATTAATAACTTATAATTATTTTAACTTTTTATAATTATTATAACTTTATATTTAAGAAATATATTTATTAATATTATTTATATATATATATATATAAATGTTTAAAGGTTTTAAATAATATTAATATAACTTTATAAATATAATTAATAATTTTAATAATAATAAATACTTTAAAGTTAAATAGACTTATTACCTTATTTATTAGCTTTTCTTTTTATTTAATTAATTAAAAGGGATTTCCTTTATAAAAAATAATATTTATTATAATTAAATTAAAATATAAAGTTATTAATTAATTAATAATATTTTAATTAAAAGAAAAATATATTTTTATAAGCTTAAATAAAAAGGAAAAAAAGAAAATAAATTTAATTAATACTTTAATTAATATTATAAATAGTAAAAAAAAGGCTTTTTTTAATTTAAAGATATATTTAAAAGTTAAAATTAATTATAATTGTTATTATTTATAGCTATAACTTTTAGGTTATAAATTTTAATTATAATTAAATCTTTAATTATTTTAATAGCAGTTAAATAATTTCTAAAGTATTTAATAAGTTTTTTAAATTTAATAATTATATCTTTTACTATCTTTTAGCCTAAAAAGTTAATATTTTTAATTCTTTTTATAAAAATAAAATTATTTTAACTTTTATTAGGCCTTATAGTTATTTTTATATAAAGAAATAACCTTATAATTATTTTATATTAGTTTTTTATTTTATTTTAAGCTTTTTAAATAATTTATATTATTATAATCCTTTAATTACTTATATTTTAATTAATCTTCCCTTTTTATTTTTCTTTAAGATTATAAATATCTATTTCCTTTTAATAAAACTATTTAAATAATTTATTTATTATTATATTTAATAGCTATAATAAGCTTATATAGCCTATAGAGATTTAAGTTAAAGTTATAAACTATTTTTTAATTTTTTTTTAATTTATTTTATTAAGTAAAAAGTTATAATATTTATTATTAATAGAAAGTTATTTATTATTAATTTAATAATTAAAATATCTTTTTTTATTTATATTTCTATTAAGTCTTTATTATTATATATATTATCTTTAATTTAAACTATTACTTCTTTATTAATATTACTTTATTTACAGTTCTTAAATATAAAGTTAATTAATTATATACTTAAGTATATATATTTAATTAATAGAGGTTAATTTAACTTTTACTAACTAACTTATATAAAGTAATAGAGTTAACCTAATTCCTTTAAACCTTTAGTCTAACTCTACTATTACCCTACCTTTATCTTTATATTAAGAGTAATACCCCTTTTACTATAATAACCCTTTTAGCTATATTAAGAAGCCACTCTTTATATATATTTAAGTTTAGGCCTATAAAGGCCGTAAGAAAGGCAGCCTGGTTTAATTTAAAAAGATAACTTTTCTTTAAGACCCTCTTTAGGTCCTTTAGATTTAATAGCTTATTATTAATTTAATTTAAATTAATTAAGCTAAAATAGCCTATATAATAAATTAACTTAATTAAGTTATAATTAAAAATAGCTATTTTAATTAAATTAAATTAATACTTTAATAAAAAGTTTTTTTTAATAGTAATTACTATTATATAGACCTCTTTTAGTTCTTTTTTATTAGCTCTCTATAAGGCAGGCCTAATAGCTATATTAAAGTTATAGCTAGTTATATAATAGGTCTAATTATATAACTATAGGCTATTTTATAGTATTATATTAATAGCTATAATTAATAAGTATAAAAAAAGTTAAATTAAGAAATATACTTTATAATAAACTTAACTTAGTATTATTTTAATCTTTTAGTTAAGGTAAAAAAAGAAGGCTAATATAGCTATTAAGAGGTAATATCAATACTACTTAATTAAAGCAGTAATTATACTATTAAGGTAAATAAACTGTATATAATTTTAACCTTTAAGATATAGGCCTACTATAAGGGCCTTATTATTTAAGCCTTTATATATAAAGTTAATAGCTTAATAGCCTTATAAGGCTAATAGTAAAGAAAAAAAAATTATATATATTATTATTATATATTACCTTAATTCTTAAAGTATAAAGATAACCCTTATCTTTAAAAATCCTGCCTTTATTATTAATAAAACCTTTAAATATAGTTATAGAATTAAGCCTATAAATATTATCCTTAAAGATATATAAAATTACTATTACTTATTACTTTTCTTATTTATTATATATAATCTTTATAGAGATAATTTTCTCTTTAAATATAGCTTAAATACTATTAGTATTATTTATAAATACTATATATATCTTATTAATATTTAAAGCATATTATTATTTAAAGTATTTTTAAAGTATATTAAAAATATATTTAATTTCTATTTTAAGTAATAATTATTATTTTAAGTAATAATTATTATTTTAATAATAATAATTATTAATTGTATTATATTTATTTAATAAATTAATAAAATAACCTATATATCTTATAATAAGCTTTAAGTTATTAAGTAGTTTATTTTATAACTTTCCTTTTAATTATTTTATAATACTTTTTAAAGCCTGTTTATTATCTATTTAAAAATATAAATAAATCTATTTATTTATTTAATAATATTAATAATTTAAATATATCTTTTATCTATTTTTAAAATTAAATTATAGTAATAATATATCATTAAAAATAAAGCTAAATAAAATCTTAAAATAACTCCTTCTTAAGGTTTAGCTAATAAGATAAATAGTTTTATTTTTCCTTTATAATTAACTAAAGGTCTTTTTTTTATTATTTATTAATTATTAATTATTTAACTTAAAAATAAGCTATAGCTTTATATTAAAAAGGTCTTTTATATTTATTTATTAAATTAAAATTTATTAAATTATAAATATAATAATAATATAAAAATATTATTACTTTAAGCCTTTTAGCCTTTAAATAAATTTCTTTTTTTCTATAACTAGTTTCTTTAATTTAAAGACTTAATTTTAAATTTCTTTTACTTTTAGCCTATATTTCTTGAGTTTAAATAGTTAGCTAGCCTTAAGACTATATTATTAAATAGAGCTTATTTCTTTAGTTATTTTTATATATTATATATCTATAAATAACTTTATTTATAACTTTAAGAGTAATATATAATTAAATTAAATCTATTAATTAATATTTTTAGGCTATTTAATTAATATATATAAAAAAAAGCCTTATTTAATAACCTTCCTAATTAGGCTAGGTTAATATTAATAGGTTTTACAGGCGCTGCTTAATTTTATAAGTTTATATAGTAAAGGTCTAACTAACTGTCTTCTAATGTTTTCGGTGCCATCTAACGTAATGCTGCCGCAAGGTACCTTTAACTGCTGTTATTGGCGAACCAATATTTATAACCCAATTCAATACCCCATAACTCCCTTTGAGCTTCAATTGCCCATCATTTATCGTCATTAAACCCCCAAAAACTCAATCCTGTTCGCAACGCCGGTGCCCTTATTTTTTTGTACTTGTTCAACTGTCCCACTTCTCACTCCTTATAACGCAGAAATCCAAGATAAGACGTAAATATGTTCAAATGAAGAAGAATTCATGATGATGTCGTTAAAATCTCAGGCTCAGAGCTTCAATCATTAAGTGCCGCGGAAGTTGTTCTGGTATCGGTCGGGACAATCGCGAGCCATATGACCAGCGTTGCTACAGACGCGACAGATGATGCTCGCAGTGAAGTTTTCCCAGGTATCATTGGGAAACGGCATGGGCCACTGCGTCAAGTCCGGCAAATCAGTCGGTGCAGTGTTCGGGATGTGGCTAGTAGCATGGTTCACATCTCCAAACTCATCCGCCGTACCCCAGGAGTCATTAAACATATTGGTAAACGGGCCATCGCTCAAATAATTGTGAGGGTTTTGCGGAAGGTCCGCTACTTGCTGAACAAAATCTTCTGGAGGAGCAGGGTGGTAAGGTTGATTGACAGCTCCAGGAACTGGGTGATCTTGGATAGCGTTGTGTGGCTGTGCATCAACAACAATTGGAGCAACAGGTTCTGCCTCGTTATACGGGGTTGGTGTCGATGTTCCCGGGTACAATGTGGTCCATATTCTCTCCCATTTCTGATCGTTGCCAGTCGCCGCGTTGACATCATCTTTGAGCTTTTTAAACTCTGCCGGTAGCAAAACGCCCGTCTCTGCAATGCTTTTTGCCTCGCATACTGTGTGGCGATCACATCTGATATCAGCCCCACGGCCATGGAACTCATCCCTGCACGCCGGACAGTAGAAAACGATCTTATGGGGGTCTGTCGTTCTCTCCGCGACGTCGGGATCACCATCCGTTGAATGAGCTGTTTCCTGTACATCCATCCTCACTTCTTTCAATACGTGGCGTCGGCCGATGTGCTGTATAACATAGCTGATGGACGTTATGTGGAGCCCTTTGCATTTACAGTATCGAGCTGGATGATACTTGTGGAATGGGCATGGAAATGTTTTGCGGTCGGGGGAATTTGTGGGTGGAGGAAAACGTGGTCCATCGCGGCTGGAATCACCTTCATCGTCCTCCTCATCATGATCTGTGTCGCTCTGGGACTCGTCGCCACGACCATTTGCGTCATCACCATTTGTGCCATTCTGGGCATTGTCGGCAGGTCTGTTTTCCTTGCGCGGCTTCTTGCTGTTGCTGCTAGACTTGCCAGGGCTCCCCGGTGGCCTTTTCTGGCTAGAAGGGCCCCCAGCAGCAGCCCTGTAATGATCCCCTGTAGAGATGTCTAGTTTCGGAGGGGCAAGACCCAACGGCGGGAGCGGGCCGATGCGCAAGGCTGGGCCAAAAGCTCCCAGATGGCCACTGTGCGCATTGAAAACTAATTGTCTTTATGTCAATGACAGGTTCAATGCGCCTAAAGTTGTTCTGGAAACCTAGCTATTTACCATTTTGCTGACACTGCACACTCGCTAGGGCTAGAATGCCAAGTACAGGGTAGCCTGACTTGAACAGTTGGCTCAGGGCTTTGTAGGTTATATGCTGGCCAATTGACTTGCAATCATCATTTCCATTGTTTGGAGGCATATCTCCTGTTTGCTCTGCTTTCGAAGCCACTTTGGCTTCGAATCTGTCTCGTTTGCGTCTCCAGAAATGCGAGAGGCGTCTGGTGAAACGTTTGTGTAAGCCTGGGGTGGACGACTCGTCGCCCTCACCGTTGGACAGCCTCCAACAGTGTCGTACTGGAAGTTCCGAAGACATCGTGCCGCTACTAGTGAGATTTTAGGTACTTCTGTAACAGGGCGCCGATGTCGTTCATCCCCTTGAAACCCTATGAGCCTGGAGGGTGCAATTGAAGCTTATGGAATGTTTGAGATTAATTGACGCTTATTGAATGTTTGAGATTGAACAAAGGTTAATTGTGTTTCATTGTATGGGTTGGTGGTTGTATAGTTATTAGTTTTGTATAATGCGAACTATCTGCCTTATCCACCGTTGCGGAGGGCGTTTTTATTTCATGAACATAGCCTTGACAGGCAGACAAGAGCAGAGCCGCACCACAATTGTGTGTGTGGTGTACGAAAAATCAAGGACATCTTTTACTCATCTAAATCCTTAGATGAACGTACGCACCCCAACCGTTTCATCGCACTGAATTGGGTTCCAGAAGGGTTTAAATTGAATAACAAAAAGATGCGGTGAGGAATAAAGTTCGATAGATCGGATGCCAAGTAACCAAGAATAGCGGTATGCCATAGTAGCAGGGCGGCTTGATCCCACGATCGTGGAAGCTAGGGCGCCTCGCTCGAAGGTTACAGGGATCGTTATCGTTTATTGCAGATCCTCTTCCACCGATATGGAAGCCGTTAACAGCGAATATTGTTTGAGAGGCCTCACTGATAACAATCTATCCACGGATGTGGACGTTGCGGGGGAATTTTGGCGCTTGTGATGCAAGGTGATTCAGCCCTCCACAATCGTGGAGGCTTATCACCTAAGGCATTGGAGATAGTGATTGGTCGTAGCTTTGAGGCGCCTGCATTAGACACTTCCTTGGTCCGCAGAGTTCGCCCTGGCGTTTTTCTGTTGAATGGTCGTGTCAACGCAGGTACAGATTCCTCACGAGTTCGAAGACTTGGGGGTCGTACTTTGTTAGCGTGACGTTCAATCAATCGAGAGCTCACGATGGTGGACAGTTCACATAATCCATCACCATTGTGAAGATGAAGGGCACATTCGTGGAAATAAAGCGTTAACTATGCTATATAATCCGACTGCGTGTTCTGATAGTTGAAACTCCATGTCCGTCAAATAAACTTCTTCATCATGCCGGCCTACAAACAATCGTCAAGAAGGTCAACAGATTTGCCCACTTGCGACCAGAAAATTGAGTCACTGATGTATCTGCAGAGATCCGAGTAAAGTAGGCTCTCAGCAAGAATGTGATGGCCGCATCCAAGATTGGCTATCGGACTCTGGCCTTGACATTCAGCGACGGCTGCTTACAGGGGGTTGCAGCCAACGGGAGCCGCTATCGCCAGCACCTGAAAAACACAACATGGCTAAATCAGCAGACCTCAAAGCAAGATTGTGAGGCTTGACGTAAAGTGGGCTGGATGTCTTGAATAGTACGGGCATCTGTGCATATGCACGAAAGGATCGTAGTACCACAGGAATACAGCGGTACCAGGTTAAAATGAAACATGCCAAATTTGAGCGCCAATTGTGCCGTATCTGTTTGTTGTACCTCCATGTACCGGGGCGCAGTTATTACATGCCCTATCTGACGTATGCCTAAGCTGATGAACCCCACAGTAGTTGTAATGGTATAGATGGCGCATCGCTCCTTGCTGCCCTGCGATGTTTTTTGTTTCGCACCAACCCATCTGTCTTGGGCAAGCTTTCACTATTTTCTCCGTCCGCTTTCATCAAACCAATTTGAGATCAGCCTTGACTGTATTTCTCCAAAGCTTGTGACTACAAGACACATATGGATTTATAGAACCTTCAGAATTCATTCTTGAGCGCTGTTCGATCTAGCTGGCCAAGGAGCTAAGTGAATATAAGATAAAGAATATGTTAGTTCGATACGATACCGATTTTCAAGAGTGCAGTGCGCGAAGCTCGCATGGCAATGAACGCATCAATATGGATGAGAGCATTACTTGTAACGAGGGGTACGTAGATCTCAGTGATGGCCTTCCAGAGGACACGGGGAAGAGCAAACAGATAAATACAAGGCCTTCGAAACGAAAGGCTGGCAAGCAGGGCAATTCGTGTCTTAGCATACGGCCACTCAAGCATCGGCCGAACAATAATACGAGGTTAAGACCTCTGGCTCCAAGTAAGTGAAACTCACGTCGGAAAGAATCACATCGCGCTAATATTAACAAGACAAAGTGAATCGCAAGGATGTCCCTAATGAACAAGGAGACAATCATTTAGAACGTCAGGAAATCGATCATATATGTTCTGGTCACGCAAGCTCTCGTCGAGCATCATTGCCGGATAGCCTGGTCTTCTCAGCAAATATGGCACATTCAATACCAGACTTTTCACCAGAGAACAACAGAAACTCAAGCACTATTGTTGGACTTCCAACGAGCTCTCAATTATACGCTGATATGCGTGGCTCAGTACAGCACATCAAGACGGAAATGAAACTGGAGCATCCAGTTTCAGGGCTCCAGACAAGTCAAGATACGAGCAATTTGATGAAAAGACCAGCCGAAGGCAGTAGTGCCCCCCAGAAGAAAAGCCGGAAGACCAAAAGTCACAACGATGTTGAGGATTCAGACCGTGATCGCGATTATTATTCTGGCAGTGGTGAGGTTGAGAAAAAGAAAGAAGAGACATTCGCTTGTCCGTTTTACAGAAAGGATCCAGTTCGCTTTCTTGAGTGCATAAATGTCAGAATGGTCACTATATCGATTGTCAAGCAACACCTAAAGAGACGGCATGCAGCAAACTCACATTGCTCCGCCTGCAAACGGGGGTTTCCTTCCCCAAAGCTGCTTGAGGATCATCTACAGGCAGGGTGCTGTTCTCGCAGTATAATAGATAGCTCTGATACTATACCTCCTCACATTTTGGAGGCTCTCAAGCTCCGTTCTGACAGACGGATATCATCAGCGGCTCAGTGGCGCGACATCTGGGTGCTTCTTTTTGGGACATCCGATACTCCACCTAAGCCGTTTCTAGATGGTATTGCCAAAGAGATGACGGGAATAATCCGAAATATCTGGAATCAAGACGGAAGCCAAATTGTGTCCAGGTATGTTCGAGAGCGAGGGTTACCAGCTACCCCAGGACAACTGTTATCTTTACTACCAGAGCTTCTCGATAAAGTTGAGGATCGATTCGAAAACAAGCCGCTCAAAAACGAGTCTGATGAACAGCTTCAAGGGCCTCTGACAGAAACCAACACAAGAGCAAGAGATGACTCTTACCAGGGACCTACAACTCTTGCCGACTACCCTTATAGTCCATATTACACGTCAGATTTTGACTCTATGCCGACCTCAGCTTTCCTACCCAGCCAACTTCTAAAGTCAATGTCCGTGGCTAGCTACCACTGTGATCCCTCATCAGTTGAGGAAGCGTTCGAACCAGAGCAGACCGACTCTGAGTGGGCCACTACTAGCTTGTCAGCACATACAGGGCCATTGATTTGTATGACAGCATTTGACCCTACTCATCATCCGTATGATATCTTCCAGCAAGGTCCTTTATCACAGACAGCTGGAACAGATATCTATCAAGATTGGCCTGGGCTCTCTGATGACCACTCTCTGAACTTCTTAGAGGAGTAAGATAGTAGCTGGTATCATTTTGGACATAGAAAAGTTTTGTTCATCGATATTTCGATACCTGGTTATGTTACTACATTGCAATAGGTAGCAAGCGGGCTGGTCTACCTCGCTATACTACCAGACGCATGTTAGCGTATAAAGACAGGAAATGAACATTATTGGTTCATATTTCGACTTGACAGTCGCCGTACCATTTCTGGCTCTTCTAGATTGAGTCGGAGCTTGAGGGAAGGATGACACGGAACTTGTGTTTCCTTGAACATAAGTCACCAGCCATAAGGTCTTTGTGGCAGCGTGACTAACTCATATCACAATAAATCTAGCTATTTTACCAAGGGCGAGAGCTTGTATTCATTCACGCTACAGAAACCTTTGTGATCAGGGTCTCAACAAGTCATATCAAACCCATGTCTGAAGTATAGGCGGAAACAATTATTCATAGTCTCATGCAGTGCTTTGAGCTTGACTTGAAAATGCGGTACGAGATTTCTGTTAATTGCAAGATATTAAATATCATGTAGTCTAATGCTCAACTTGAGTTCGAATGATCAAGGTATAAAAACTAGCAACAGCTCTTACGCTTCTGCATCAAAGTGGATTGTCTTGAACTCTGAACCATTCCCACTCCCTCCCATTGCAACTCTCACACTCGTTTCCCTTTATTCTCTATGATAATCCCTTGGCTGTTTGGGGAACGCAGAAATGTAGCATAAAATCCCTAGCATCTCTCGTATCTAGCTCATACACTTTTCTGTTCTCAAAACCAACATCATCCAAAGTCACTTCCTTCAGGGCTTTAGCAAACCATGGTTTCATTTCCTTCGATACCAAATGATCATAAGGAGCCACGTCGTGGATATCGTGCGGAAGTTCCATCCATTCAGCCAGTTCCTCTTCTTCTTCATTCGACAACCGCTGATGTAAAATCTCCTGGAATGCATCTGAGCGGACTTCACTCATTATCTCCGCATATATTTCTGGAGTGATTTCTGGCTCAAGTCTTGCGAATTCGGATGGGCTGTCAGATACGACTAATGCCTGAACTACGAGCTGCTTTAGATCGGGGATTAAATGCAGAAGCTCCAGATACGTTGTCCGGTTGGCTATCTGAGGATACCATATAATACGTGTGCGGCACATCTTCTTTGGTGAAAGGCCTCTCGTTGTTTAGCCACGTCAGATCGTCGTTCATGATGAATCGCGCGTGAACAAACTTCTGGAGCACAGCTAGCTCTGGTTGTTCATAGCACCACTTGGCGAAAAGGGTGTTGTGGTAGAAACCGCGCACTATGCACTGCATTTCGCCATTGACAGGGCGAGGTCGTCTTAGTTGCACGTAACGGTCAATGTTTCCAGTGAAAGCGGCCACGAGAATGAGGATGTCTTTGTCAACCGTGGGTAGGTGTCGTGGCAAGGGAGCGTAGAGTGGAGCGAGCGTCTCGGTTGGAATTGCCCTCTCTTCCAGCCGTTTCCCGTCGGCCGCAACGCACCAATCTTCGGTGATGTCAAACGGAGGAGGGAAGATTTCGTGGTTTACTGGCTGCCTCTTGTCCAGTGTCGACCGAACACAGGTATCGCCGTTCAGAAAGACTCCGGCTTCGGGCTCGTCAAATAGACAAAGATTGTAATCGTCCATTACGCGGTAGAGGCTTTTTGCACCCATTACCAGATCGTAAATACCTTGAGAGGCAGGTAAATTATCGCGGGCTTCCTCTGTAATGGCGACATCAGGAAGAAGATCTAGCTCTTTGTAAAGCTCCGTGTATCCACCAGCAGCACACGCTCGGCCAATCTTGTAGCGCATGAACATGGTAGGATGGACCTTCAAGAGCTGTCGCAAGGTTTCTTGGCTGGGGACGTCGGGGTGCCAGAAGCAGTATGGTATCTGTTCTGGCTTCTCCATCTCGGGTATCCGGTTACTCATGATGTCCCTAGCATGAAAGGCTCGTTCCAAAGATTGGTGCAGGTGTTTGCCACGAAGTTCGATAGCGAAGCCGTCGTGATACCGAATGCCTGCGACCAGACACTTGTAAACCAACTCATGCGGGAAATCGTCGGGAACTGCTTCTCCACGGATGGCAACTCGCAGTGGGTCCAGCTCTAGAGGGAGAATGCCCTCTCGCAGCGTCTTCAGTTCCTCAACGAGCATGGCGGGCGAGTACGACGAGGGGAAATATTTGAGGGATAGAAATAAGCAACACAGTCGAATATCTTGCATTTCTAACGGTCAAACTGGCGGTAAAGAATGGCAGAACCACTCTTATCAACTCATTCATAAGAAGCGCCCATTGTTGGACGGCAACTATGAGGCAAACCGGTCTTGAGGGCCCTACAATTCTTCCCACGACCGCAATACCCAACACTCCTCTAGAACAGTTACCTCATACTGCTAGATGCTACTAATTTACAGAACATGACTTGCTCCTATGAACAAGATCCTGAACAATCGCGTCCTTGCGCCTGGACTCAGGCGAAAACCTTCGAGCTTATCAGCCTTCAGGGCCAGTCAAGCGTCGGCTACATCCCTAAAGGCCTTCCTGGGACCCTTGGCCTTTACGCCCTTAGCATTAGTAAGTATTCCAAGTATTGCAAGGGGAGCCGGCGCTGGATCATCGACGACATCGATAATATTAAGTAAAGCGCCACTAAAAGCCAATGGCTAAAACGCAGTTATATAGATATCCAGAGTTTAATAAACTGGTGATAAAATGTTTCACACAATGCGATAATAAACCTCTAGTAACAACCTGGAACAGGTAATCATGCTTTAATCTTCCGTGACGCATACTGTCAATTTGTGAATGGTGATATGATCATTCTCTGGAACTCGGCTCGCCCTGGACTCTCCAACGCTTGACGGACACGATATCCTAGGCAATTGTCTGGGCTTAGGGGACTGTTTTCTTCTTCTGTCACGTTAAACCGTTACTCAATATGCATACCCTTCGCCCATTGCCCCAAGCTGTCCACGCGGAGGCCCTTAGGTGCTGATATGTTCCAGAAGTCCCTTCCGAGCGCATGCCGGACAAGTACCGGATCGTGTAGCGTGATTCACTCTTCATTATTGCCTTCCAGAAAGATGCAGTCTTTATTACAGTTGTCATGCATCCCTTTCATAAAGTTTTAGGCCGGCGTTGAGAGGGGCTCCCAGTATCAGCTAGGGGCTTTACTGTATCAGTGAGGGTATCGTACGTGATTCAGTGACTGTTTGTACGGTATGGGTTAATTTGTAACATTCAACTGCTTCGAAAGTCGCTCTGGGTAAGGTAGTAGCGGTATTTGTTGTAACCGATGGTTGGAAATGTAAATGCCAGGTTTGCGCTAGTCAGTATACGTTCGTGCGGCTGCCACCGCATCATTGTAAGTATTGGCTTTCGATGCAGGCGATATTTTGTCTGGTACAGATATAACACCACCCATAATCAGAAGCTCCTTAGCGCGCAAAAAGGTGTCTGGGTCTTTTGCGGCGGCCAGAACCATGTTGGTGAGAGGGCCAAGAGCAATGATGGCGTGTATGTAGTCGCAACACTCGAACTCGGCCATTAATAAGTATGCCGTATCTAGACTTCATATGCCAGACGTAGCTGGTTCGGCCGGCCAGCAGTGACTTTTTATCGTATGTACCTCTCTCCTTCCAACAGCATTAATTTCTAGCCCTCCTCCTATCAGATGACTGAACTGACCCATAGTTGGCTCTTAGCTCGAAGGACTTCTCACGATCGTCTCTGGCGTTATCTTTCTCGGCTTCTTTCCCGGGCTACCCAGTAATCCTATGTCTCTGCTACGGATAGCTTTCTTCAGTTAACCCGAGAAAACGATCATGGAGGGTCAATTTAGACTGGACAATGATATATGAACAGCTCGAAGCCGTCAGATCAATCACAGCATCTAATTATTCTTGATCCATATCAGGGAACGAATTATTTCTGTTACCGAAAGGAGACGCTGGATTGTAGTCATGATAACCTAGGACCAGCGTAAGGGACTAATGCTTTGAACTGTCAACCAAATCTATCATGTCCTCCACCGAAACTTCCTCAGGTCGAGGCTTCTCTTCCACATATTCTTTTTTTATCCCTGGAATATCAAGGTTATCAGGGCCCCAAGGCGCATCGGAGAAGATATCGATTTCATTCCTTGGAGAATATTCCTGCATTTGAGGCTGGGAGGAATCGAGGCTCGATAGGCCTATCGAGCTCGTCGGTATGCCAAGACTCTCTATAGGCGCCACTCTAGGCAGAGGCGGGTCATTGCGAAGTCTCGGGTGACCTAGAGTTCCATCACCAGGGAGCTGTGGACTGGGGGCATGTGGTTGTGATGCATGCTGAGTCACATGTTGCTTTCCGAAAGCAGCGATGTGTGATGGAGGAGCCCGTGGCAAAACCTGTTGAGGCTGTACGCGCTGCTGTTGAGACTGAGTCTCATTTTTAGGGGACTGCAGGCTTGGGTCCTGTCGTGGTAGTTGCTGGGAATTCACATGTTGTAGTTGAGCTTGATATTTGCTAGGAGCGGACAGTGGTTTGGGAGCAGGTGGTCTTGGCGATTGCTGATTTCCGCCTCGATATGGGCTAGAGCCGACTTGTGTATTGGAGGTTTGTATTCGCGCGGGCCTTGAGACGTGCAGTGGCGAGTTTCGAGATCTGTTGTTACCACTACTCGGGGTGTTGTAAGACACGTATATGTTGCGAAGTACAAGGGCCTGATAGTCTTCTCTCAACACGTCGGTTTCAGCCTTTGCTACGAGATAAGGAACCGCGATCTCCACAAGGTGTGTCCTTGGCCTTTCCAACTTCGGGTACAAGAGTTCCTAAAGTTTGTACCATGAGTTCTCGGCCCCTTGACGTGCAGTCGCAGCCTTGTATTGTATCACCTCTGAATCAAGCAGGATGCCTGATTCTCCCGGGCCAGCTCTGTCGCATTCCAACTGATCGTGCCAACTACGCTGTTCTTCATTGTAGTCCTCACGACATCTTGGGCAAGTCCAAGGAGGAGGTTTGACGCGAGGCGAGTGCTCCGATTCGAAATGTTTCCACAAACACGCCATCCTTTCCAAACGTTGGGTGCCACATGAGTAGAACTGAATGCTATTGTATTTGTGAAACGGGCATTCCAAGAATTTCGGGGGCTTCGCGTCACGAGGATATCTGGGTTGGTTGAGAGGCGCCATGGGAGCGTTGACAAGATTTAACAATTTTGCGGTGTGTATTCCGAAGCAATGATGATGAAAAGAAGAAATATCGAAGGAGATCCTGGTAAGAGCAGAGTTTGGTATGGTGACAGAGGCCCAAAGAGCTCCTACCTGAATATGGATGACAAAGAGGAGGAAGAGGAAAGAGAAAACCCAGGAGTGTTTTCTCACAGAAAAGGAAGGAACTGAACGACAAGGAGCGACGAATCTTTGACGACGCACCAAGACGAACTATAGAGTGAACAAGTCCTACAAGAGACAGCCTTAGAAGTATCCCTTGATGCAACGCTCTTATGAAACTCCGAGGTTTGATGAGATCTTAAAATAATCCACTAACAATACTGGCCGGGAGAAATGCATTGGAATGGGAGAACGCACAGATTTCAATATGACAGTTGTGAAGCTTTACACATCTGGATCGCAGCCATCCATCTCCAACTTGCACCGATGGGCCCAGTACAATGATCATCCTGCAGCCAGTCCGTGATATAGATATCGAATAAGAAAAAGAGGATGTCGTTGATCTGACGGATTCACCTAGTTGAGGTTCAAAAGGTCTACGCGGAATTGAGCTAGATCTCCGAGACTTCTCATTGTCAACTAATTTTGTACCAGTAGGATACACTGCTTTGGCGTTGGTCAGCGACCACTTTTGGCACCAATCGGGAATACCGACTCTATGAAAGCATCACTTCGTAGAAACAGTGTTGAGCTCGTTGAAAGAAAGCTCGGGCTGCTTGTCGTGATCGAGCAACACTGCTGGATCAAAGATACAAAAGATCAGAATAGCAACTGCAATACAAACACCATCAAGACCAATAAAGTATCCCTCAGTCTTCATCAACTTCCCATTCCAACCCTCAAGGAGCTCGACCGTTCGGTAGATGCATCGGATGTAGACAAACACGACGGATATGATGGTGGCGTAGATGACGAAGCGCTGACCCTTGGCGAGTTCAAGACCTCGTGTTCTCAAGACGAAAATTGCAAAGAGAATGCAAAAGCCAGTCATGCTGACAAGTTGGAAGATGATACCAGCGACCATCAGGTTGGCGCCTGGCTTGGTGTCTTTGCCCTTGTTAGCTGCCCCCGAAGCAAGACCGCCACCGCCGGCCTGGATCAAGAGTGCCAGGACATCAACGACGAGGAAGATCCAGAGGTAAAGCTTGGGCTTGATGACAGAGTATTGAGGTCCGACCGCCTTGATGAGGTATCCCAGCGTGACGTAGATAGCGGCAGCGACAAAGATGGGAGCGACGACGAGGGTAGTGATCTGAAGGAGGAAAGCAATCTTGTTGTATGCGCATTTCGACGACCACGTTCGACCAATCCAGCCGATGAGTTCGATGTACGAAGAAATGGCTAGTAGGTACGAAGTGGCTTTGCGCTTCTGGAACGATCGAACGATGTGATAAATCCCCGTAGCGGCAAAGATGAGACAAAAGACGATTCCAGCTGCCAGGCTGGGAACATAACCATAGGCATTCTTAAGGCCTGGAATAAGGTCTTTGCAACCATTTAGAAGGTCGCCGCGAGCGTAGGAACCATCTGCTATCGACATAATGGCTTGGATGAAGAGTGAAGAATACGAGAAAGCTGATGGTCTGAAGAAGAGCGAAAACTCAAACCCCAGAGTCTGCCAGAAGGGCGCTGCGGAGACGGATCTGCAACAGTCCTCAGGACCAACAAGTCCCTCAGAGTCAAAGCTGTTTTCCGAGTCAGTCGCTGACCCAACACCGAGTCGTGTTTTATCCGCTTAGATTACAAGCATGGAGCCTGTTATCGGGGCTGACAGGGATAGGGTGCGACGTTAGATCTTACGGTGTGGGCATAAGTATGGGGACGACATCCTTGCTACGACCACGTAAAAAGTGGCAGAGATTAGCTTTCTGACATGTCGCTGACCCCCTTGTTGGCTGTGTCACTGAGAAGCTGGGCGCCAACAAATGCCGGCTTATGAGACATTTCTCGTTACGCAGTCTTGGCTTTGCTGGGTAGATGAATACGAGAATTATACTTTGCTACTTGATGTGCAGGGCGGAAACCCTTGATTAAGCTCAGGTAGCTAATAAGACTCTATTCACACGCTACTGATCTATGCTCACCAGCCCTGGACCTCCTCCACACAGACCCTCAATCCCTTACTAGGCTTCGCCACAATCCCATCCGTGATATCCCGTACCTCGTAGTCCTTGTCAATGTCGAACTTGTATCTCCCTGCCAAAGCGCACGTGAGAGCCATGAGCTCAGCCAGTGAGAACTTCTGACCAATGCAGCCTCGAGGACCGTGTAGAAATGTAAGAAACGCGTAATTGCTCTTTGAACCGCCGGAGTTGGCTTGGCCAGGTGCCATCCATCGCTCAGGGTTAAAGTCGTCTGCATCAGGGCCCCAGAGTTCGTGGGCTCTGTTGATGGCCCATGGACATAAAATGACCATCGTTCCTTTGGGGACGAATGTTCCGAGAATTTGAGTGTCCTTGAGGGCATCGCGTACGGTGAAGGGGATTGGTGCGTAGAGCCTGAGTGATTCTTGGCAGACTGCATGGAGATAAGAGAGGCTGTCGAGTTTCTTGGCGTCAACATCGTCATTGAGGCCATCAACATTCTGTCGAATCTCCTCTCGAAGACGGTCCTGGATTTCATGATTCTTTGCCAGAAGGAAGATTGTCCAGGTCAAGGCTGCAGCACTGGTCTCGTGCCCGGCAGCCAAAAAGGTCATCATAGTATCAACGAGTCCCTCATCTGTGAAATGACCAGACTCAAGCGCTGTAGAGATGATATCAGGCGATAACTTCTCCTTGGCTGCCATCTGGACTTTCTTCGCGCCGATAAGTCGCTGGGATGTCTCTCTCGCCGCCTTTGAAGCTGCCAAGACGCCCATGTTTCTCTGAAATGGGAGGTAATCCGTGATAATCGAGGGAAGAACAAGCTGAAGAACCGTCAAGAGCTTGGCGCCACGACTCTGCTTGACCATTGATCCATACATCTTCATGGTGTCTTCAATGCTGGGATCTGCAAGAGACTTGAACTCGTGGCCCATTCCTGCAGAACCGATGATGTCCATAGAGGCTCGACTCGCCCAGTCTACAATGTCGATCTCTGAAGTTGACTCTTCTTTGAGTTCTTTTTCTATCCCGTGGACTAGCTCCTGTGCTTTGCTCCAGAAGACGGGATAGAGTTCCTTGATGTGACGAAAGCTGAATGCCGGCATCAAGTTCTTCCTTTGCATCTGAGAGTGTCAGCTTTGGTCTCATGCAGGATGGATAAAACTACCTTGTGTACATCTCCCTCTGATAGGAGCAGCCCATAACCCAAGATCTTGCCGACCATTGCACGGAGGAGATGAGGCTTGACGTAGTCATAGCTGTTCTGACCGAGCACCTCTTTGAGACCTTCCGGGCTTGTGACGACGAGCCTTTCCTGGTTGAATAAATGCCTGATAGTTCAGTATAGCTCTTCTATAAATGACTTCACTCACTTGTATCTGATCAATCCATTGTTTTCGATTGTTCTTGACCAATGTCTGAACGGCAATCCAGCAGGCTGACTGACAGACTCTGCCCAGTGACCATTGATAAAATTCGCGCCCTGCCACAGTCAGTAGTATACTAATCTCTGTCTTCTAATACATACCTTTGGCTGAGGCAAGTGCCTCAAAGGACTAAAGAGCCGATGATACAGAAATACCAAATAGAACGCCCAACCGCTCAAGAACGCCAGCAAATACTTCCCCATATAAAACGGAGCATGCCGAATAGAATAATTCTTATCGTAAATTATCTGAGTGTAGATCGCAAAAGAAAGCGCACAAATGGCCCATGGCCGGTAATACGACAGAAAAACAGCAATTCGTGCCATGGTAAGAATGATGTGGATGAGGAGGAAATCTCACGGAGCTGGGTATTTTATGTGCAGGCTTACCCACTTGAGCTTTGTGCAGGGGTCTTGTTTCGTGCACTGTCACTATTTGATTGGCTTACAAGCGCTTAAGAGGGTATCTTCAGTGGACGCTGCACTAAATTGGGCGGCATAAGATTCGTGCATGTTGGAGGCCAAATTGACATATTGATATTCTAAATCATGTTCTATGGACTATGGTACACTAAGAGAATTCTCTCTTCCTAAATCGTAGCTTGACACCAACAGGCGGCATGACAGCTTCTGTGACCCACTGACTCTCCGGCCGAACCCCATTATGCTCAGGAAGCAGCTCAATATCAAACCGGTTCAAAACATGATATAAAATCATCTTCATCTCGAAATCAACCAGAAACCGTCCTGGACAAGCATGTTTCCCATGTCCAAAAGGAAGATAGGTTGAAGAAGTCGATACAAATGATAGCGTTGGGTTAGCGTCTTTGCCATCGGGCCCAGCCCTCATATTGGAGAATCTGAAAGGATAGAACTTCTCAGGTTGCTCGTAAATATCAGGATCCTGATGAACGGGATACGAGAGGATCGACATGGTCGAGCCGTTAGGCAGAGTATGACCATCTGGAGTCTTGAGACCACCCGGCGCAACAACCTTTCGAATCATAGCTCTGTTTCCAAAGCCATGTGTTCGCATCGATTCTCTGAGGATACTATCTGTTTGGATCATTTTAGAAACCGATGATTTGTCAAATACGCCGCCACTCTCTGCAAGCACATCAGCCATCTCTTTTCGAATGGCTGCAATCGTGTTGAACTCGGCGTCAGAAGCTGCGATGTTGATCAAAACATTACTGCTAGCAACCGCAGTCTGATGGAAAGAGGCAAGGTTTGCAAGACAAAGTCGATCAGAGATCTGAGACGGAGCTATTTGGCTACCATGCTTGCTGATGGCATATCGCATCATCATCTGCAGATTGTCTGTCGGTTCTTCGCTCTTCTCATCAAGTCCAGGATTCAGTAGCTTATGGGTTCTCTCCTCGTAGAGAGGTCGTATATGCCTTTGAATCTTCCATCGTCTGTACCGTGTTGGCAATGTGACGACAAATCCAATTAGCGGCTTGAGAAGCGATGGAGTGTAAATCAACAATCCAGAGTTCAAGATGAACAAGTCTGCAAACGCAAGGGAATCTTTCAGATACTCCTTATCGCGGCCTTGAAAATTAGCTGACGTCGAAAAAAATCTTGTAGGACTCACAAAGAGGAAGGCCGACAGTAAAACGACTCGAAACTTGAGCAACAATCCACTTCATAGCCTCATAAACATCAACCTCATCACGCGCCCCAGGCTTAATATACTCAGGAATAGCATACTGGAGCTCATCATCAACCGCAGCAGCCAGTATCTCAAGAAAACGGCCCATCTCCTTCTTGATGACGATACTCTGCCATGGATCTTGGATATAACTGGCATGACCAGAGTTCCAGTCTCCCTTGTCAATTTCTCGAAAGCCTTCAATTGGGCTGAGCACAGCGTCTGCCTGTGAAGCGGCCCATTGGGTATGATGATGTGCTAGATGGATCTCATCTTTGAAGCCCATGCTAGGCAATACGCAGGTTTTGCCATGTTTGGTGAACTGCAACTATTAGTTTGGTTCATCGTTTCTGAAAGTGGCATACTGTATCATATGCTTCGAGAAAAAGCTGTCGACAATCCGTGAGATAAGCCCACTGTAATTTGAAAGGCAGATACGAATCGCGTTCAAGTCTTGGAAGACTCGAGGGTAGCTTCGGAGAACTTCTGTGCTGAACCAGATAGACAACCGCCAGAAATACGGCCGCAAACAGATAAACCGCCATCACGATCGATGCTGAGAATACCTTCACGACAATGTCAAAGCCGGAAAGAAAGCTTCCTACCCTAAGATGAGTACGTACTTCACCATCAGCCCTAGCCGAAACATGGCTAGTTTAGTTTAAATTTAGCCAGCGTTAGCTTCACCCTCAAAACAATCGGCCACGCCACAGCCGCTCCCACTGCTCCACAACGGAGCGTCTACAGTAATTATGCCTCTAGCTCTGCTCCATAGTAAGCTTCCATCAGACGCTGTGACATTCACGGCCAGCGAAAAACATCTATAGATACATGTTCCAATCTCATGCTCTGCAAGGAACATTCGGCCCACCATCACAATGTCAGCAAATTCAGACGTAAAGATCATAGTCGTACGTTATTCTTTGCCGTGTTTGTCAGTTACTAACGTCTCAGGCCGGTCTTCCGCGCACGTCTACGACAAGTCTCAAGAAAGGTCTTGAGATTCTTGGTGTGACTCCTTGTTTTCACCTTGGAGATCCTCCTGCGCCAATCTCCCGCGTCAAAGAAAGTGCAAGAGTACTTGCGATTCAAGACCGCAATGAGAGGCTCAAGGCGTTAAAGAAGCTGTATGATGGCTTTGAAGCTGTCTTTGAACCGCCTGCTAGTGCGCTTGTCGATGACATGCTGACAATATACCCCAACGCAAAGGTACGAATCATCTTCTCTCAATTGAAGCTTACTTACAATTTTTAGGTCATCCTCTCTGTCCGCAAAAACCCGCAGGTCTGGCTCGCATCTTACTACGGCCTGGGTATTGATCTCCGCTCAAAGTGGTACCGCATCCTAGGCTACTGGATCCCCGGCGTGATTCACTCCAGCGACCTTATCGTAGCCTGGTCAAAATACTACGCTGAGAAATTCAACCTGGAGCAAGTCCCCTCGGAGGAACTATACCATAAGCACAATCAATGGGTTCACGATATCGTGCCCGCTGGGCAATTGCTCGAGTACCAACCGAGTATGGGATGGGAACCCCTGGCGCGATTTCTGGACAGGCCTGTTCCGGAGGGTCAGCCGTTTCCACGTGTCAACGAAGCTGCTTTTCTTAGAAACGTGAAGCGAGTCGCTATGGGTCTTGGATCGTTGGTCTGGCTGTGTTTGTTTGTTGGTCTGTATTACGCAGGATCCTTGGCGTGGTCAAAGTTTGCGTCTGAAACTTGAGTCGAGTTGGTTGAATAGAAGAAAAAGAAATTGCGCCACGTACATGCTTCTCATTGCCGGCCGTCGTCTGAGTAGAGATTCGATTGGTCGCGTATATGCACCCCTGCTGTTTAATCTCACGTCAGACGGAGCCGCTAATCGCGATTGCAGGGATTGCAAACCGGCATGTGGGCGATCCTTCGGGGTACTGGAGTTGTAAGTGAAGGTGAGATTTAAGCAGAACTCCATTTAAGATGAAACACTATTTTTCCGTGCGGGATATCGTGCGGTGAAGCCTGAATGGGCATTTGTTTTCGGACCATCGCTGGCCGAGACTTCTTCACAGGGTTGATTGAGTTTTGCACGCGCGCGGCACGGAATGGCAATGTTACTCTACGGGCCGTGTTAGAGCTTTGACGCCGTTGTAAATATCTCCACGTTCATGCTGATTGAAGCTGTAACCTTCTTGCCTCACTCATCAACATGACCGCTCTCGTTGCACTCTACCTTGCATTGGCGTCCCAGGGCCTTACAGCCTGGGCTCTCGGTTTCACGGCCCCCGCAAACCTTGTTCGACCTGCTATTGCAGCGGTTGTCGCTGTGATTACCTGGTTCTTCAATCAGGCCATCCTCGATGCATTGCCCAGTCGTCTACACGTGGCGTTGCTGTCTACAGGAATGTGGATTCAATGCTTGAAGACGTTTGACGATCTCTGCCTGAGCAGGTTGTCTTTCGAGGGTCCATCGCCATCCTTGACGAAGCGTGCGTCCTTTGGGGTCAGCAATCTTTGGAACATGCGTGGTGTCGGTACGAGGGAACAGATATCCCAAATCCCTCCCTGGTCTAGCCATACACCCTCTCTCGTACCGTCCCGTAGCCAGGAACTTGCAAGGCATGCAAGGAATGCTATCGTCAGCTATCTCATCCTCGATGTCTTTGCCGCCCAACCATCCCCGGATCCCAACATGATATCTCCCCAGAAGGAACACTTGCTGACACGCATCGGCCAAATTACTTCCGAAGAGGCAATATTTCGCTTCTTTGCCACCTTTGGCTTCTGGCTCAACACCTTCTGCGTCATTCATCTTATCAACAGTACTTTTTCGCTCCTGTACCTCAGCCTAAATCTGTACCCGGTCGAAATGCTACCTCCAATCTGGGGGCGTCTCTCCGAAGCTTACAGCGTTAGGCGCTTCTGGGGTAATTTCTGGCATCAGACGCTACGACGTCACCTCACCTCCCTTTCAGACTTCCTTGTCCATGGGATTCTTCACATGCCAAAGGGTCTTGTTTCTCGTTACTGCAAGCTTATCGTATGCTTCTTTATTTCTGGGGCTCTGCATTTCCCCGCCGATAGAGCGCTAGGGATATCTGCAAAGGAGACTAACGTTGTCAACTATTTCCTCACAACAGCGCTGGTGATTATGTGTGAGGACGGAGTTCAGCATGTTTTTCGAGGTATGCAGGGAACATGGTCAAGGCGGTTTGGGTACATTTGGGTTATCTGTTACATGTACTTGATGACCCCATCATGGGCATATCCCGCTGCAAGAGTCGTAAAGCCTGAAGACCAATTGGTTTCCTTCTCTGTCATCAAGCAGTTCATACGATAGATCAGACTTCACAACCTTATTGTTGGTCATTAAACTTTGCAAAACAGAGTTTGCGTTATTTCGTCGTCTTCGAAAAGCAATCCTTGTAATTGACTCATGGTATCCTAAACGCGCCGTAATCTGACAAGTAAATCTCTATCAACCCTAGCAACACCCCTTGCTTCATGTCCAACTTCAGGCCCTCTATCCGACGTCTTCCCATCACGATCCACAAACCGCAACGGCTCAATCTCAAAGTGTGCAAAGAACAAAACAACCGCTGACAGAATCTCCTGCTTAGCGTAGTTCCGCCCTGGACACATTGCTGCGCCGCCTCCGTAGGGGAAATAATTGCCCGCTGAGATCCCAGAGTTGCCTTTCTTGATGAAGCGCTCAGGCCAGAATTCTTCTGGGGGATGTGTTGTTGATGACCATACTTCTGGGGCGTTGTGTGCAAGGTATGATGGTGCGAGAACGAGATTGCCCTCTTTCAGTGTGTAGCCGTCTAGTTCGATCGAGTTTCGTAGTTTACGGACCACAAACACTGATGATCGTAGACGAAGACACTCAAAGTATACTGAGTTGAGTAGTGGCAATTTCTTGAGTGCCACGATGTCGACTTGCTTGGTGTCCTTGTCGAAGACTGTAGCAACTTCCTCTCGTATCTGTTTGAAAATCTCTGGTCGACGAAGAATCTCAATAATGATCCAAGATGTCATCGGGATAGCATTAGAGTTAATACTCCAGATGAGACCCATTTGAAAAGAAGCTCTTCCGTCAAGACCAATGCCATATTTCTCCATGGCAACCTCTCTTTCACGAACAAGCTTGGATCCAAAATTTGGTTCCCAATCAGGGTTTTTCTCGTGACAAGCTCTCCAATCTAGGTTTTGCCAACCTTGGTCAAGATAGCCTTTCACAGTCTCTAAGCACTTGTCCCTAGCATTGGAGCCTTTGCGACAGAGAAACTTGGGAATGCCGTAGAGCAAAGACATGAAATCTTCATCGTAATCCCAAAACACATCTGCGAAATTGGGATCAATGTCAAAGACCTTTCGACCGGCGAGAGCAATGGTAGAAGCTCGAAACATATGATACTTCATAAACTCATCAATGCCGATCTCAATAGGTTCCTGAGTGCCAATAGTGCCGAGCTCATCAATCATGGTATCAATGAACAACTCTGTAAGGGCAGACACCGCATTGGCGCCAATGAGGTGGGACTCGTAGATCTCATGGAACTTTCTCCATATACGATCTTCCTCACGGGTCTCGGTTAACGGCAATCGTGATGATCCTGAGATATCCTTTGCTACTAACGCAGCGTCTTTGGCAGGAAGACGTTTGACCTTTTGAGCAACTCTGAGAGCAAACTCTTCGAATGTGAGTTCTTTTGAACACCGAAAGACTTGTTGGACGTTTCTTGTGCCGTGGATCAGATAGGCGTGGATGTTGCCTAGACGCATGCGAATGGGTTCGCCATTGTCGACTTTCTGGCTGAGAAGTGTTAGCGAAGTAGTGTAATAGGGGTGAACAAACATACACAATGGAATTGAAGAATCCATGGGGATTTCTGATCAGACTCAATGCTGAACCAACCCCTGGCAGAACATATGGAAGTGTCGATGGCTCATTTCCCTTGTATCGACGATCACAAAACCGCTGTATCGAATACCGAATCGTAGTGATGCAATGCGTCGAAAGCAATAGTAATACCGCCACCAGGGCAATACTACTTGCCGAGACGTTAAACAAAGGAGCGTTCATCATATCGAAATCGAACATGTCCTTCAAAACTCTCGATGGCATTCTCAGAGAAGGCATTCTCGCAACGTGATAAAAGAAAATTGTCACTTGTGGATATCCGCTGTCAAACACCGGCCCGGATATTATCATGCAAGGAATGCTCTTGAACTCCATAAATAGAGCTACTGTCTAGGCTACCGACCAACAGGTTCATAATTGCTGGGATATGGGAATTTACGGATTCATGACTGTCAGCTCGGTGGACGTTATCCACACGCCTACCATTACGTGAGGCCAGGGTATCATCGGTGAAACAACTAGTAAGTCTTTCTGGTGACCTTTTTGCTTTACTCAGCCTTTAGGATGCTTGTGATAGTGGTCTGCGCTTTGAATGGATGGGCTGGAGGTGGTGGCAAGTCGGTTAGATAGAGATCTACGCGAACTTTGTTTATCTCGTGCCACCAAGGATGTCTTCACTGGTGAACATCCCCTGCAGGGTGTGTAAACTCAAGATTACCTAAGGGCTTGTAAATTGTACTGATAGAAACGGATGCAGCGGCATTTTGGCCGCAGAAATGCTCACTGCAGACTTCCTACAAGGAATGGAGGCGATTTAGAATCTCACCTAATTCCTCCACTTACGACTGGGCTATGCTGCAAACGTAGAAACTAAAGAGGAATTTCTCACGTAGTGGGCCAAGCTATTAAGATTCTGAATCTGTTTGTGATAAAATCATGCTTTGCCTGACACGTAGCAGTGAGATAGCGGGCCAAACACCAAGGATCATCGTGGCTTACGGATCCCGTTTTAGGCCCGGGACTTTGCGGAGACAAAAAGCCAGTCTAGTCAGTGCACTCTACCCAAATGAAAGGATTCATTCTGGAACGCGTAGCATTGATGTGCCTCCACTCAAGCCCTGTAGCCCTACATACGACCTAACATCCGCTAAAACACGTCCTTGTCATTTACCCTCTACGCTAAACTAGACTCTGCGCACACACCGCAGCTTGATCTTCTCAGGGTGCTTCACCTTGAGCAGGAAATTGAAACTAGACTGCTTCGCCTCTTCCATGAGGGCCCTTGACGCCGCCTCCTTGAGGTGGTCACCTTCTGCATCAGGCTCCACGGTGTAGTCCTTGAGGAGACACGCCATGACGGCTACGAACTCTACCTGCGAGAATTTCTTGCCGGGGCAGACTCGCGGGCCAGCCGCCCAGGGGAGGAAAGCGCCTGTTGGCATGGGAGTGAGCTTGTCGTCGGCCGTGATCCAGCGGCTGGGGAGCCATTGGAGCGCGTTGTCGCCCCATGATGCGGAGGATGTGTGTAGGCCTGCCAGGTTGACGCCGACGAAGGTGTTTTTGGGGATTGTGTATGATGTGCCGTTGACTTTGAGAGTCTGGTCCACGAGTGTTGTCTTGGGAACAGCCCTTGCTGCGCCGAATAATCGTAGTGTTTCGTGCTGGTGTTGTTAGTGGTGATCAATCGGCCTGATGGCTGACATACCATAATTGCGAGAACGCGCTTCAATTGAGGATAATATGCTTCGTAGTCAAGGTCCTTCAAGTCGGCCCCAGCTGTGACTTGATCGACCTCTTCCGCTGCCCATTTCTGCCATTCGGGATTCGCTGCAAGGAGGATTGTCGCGTAAGCAAGAGTGTTGGATGTTGTTTCGTGACCAGCGAGGTTATAGCTGAACAAATTGCCATAAATCTCAGAGTCTGTCAAATGACGAGTCCCTTTGCCCTCTTTGTTCTGGTTCTCGGATGCTCGTACAAGAATGCTCATGAGGTTGTCCTGTTCTTCAGCGCCGGCGTCCATGGCCACGCGCTCTTCGGCGACCATCTCAGCCATGTACTGTCGAAAGTTGACCACAGCATCTTGAACTTGTTTGAACTTGGAGGGCAGCATCCATGTGGGAAGATTGAGTGTCGCTGTAAAGACAGCAGTGAAGAGATTGCCGAGAATGAGACTGAGAGAATCGCGATATGTGAGACTGTGATTCTCTAATGCACTCTCCAAACCGCTGCCGAATGTGTAGCTTCTGCCGAACCCAGCGGCAGTGAGGACATGGAGAGCCAGAACCATAGTGTCGCTCTGGGGATTCACGACGCCTTTGGGGTTTGAAGCCCACATCTTGAGCATGTCAGTTGCCTGCCTCTTTGACTCATCCCATACAAGCGCGCTGTTCCTCTCATTGAAGGGCGGTGTCGTGATCCTTCGATGTCGCACCCAATCGTCTCCTTCGGTTGTTACTACATTCCGGCCAAAGATCTCAAGAGGTTTGTAGAGAGCGACGGCTTTCACAAAGTCTCTGCGTCGGCGACAAAGATCGTCAGAAGCCTTTGCGTTACCCGTGAACACGCGGATCTGCTTTGGGCTGACGATGATAAAGGTGTCGCCAATTCGTTCTTGAAGATCATGGATCTGCTCATAATTCCAGTCTCGGCTGTTGTATTCCACAAAGTTTCCAAGACCAAATGGTAAGACCTTTCTGAGAAAGGGCTCTAAGAAGCTGCTGCAAAGCAAATATGGGACATTCTAAAGGCATTAGCTGGAGCGCATTTGAGAGTGAAGCAAAACCTACAGATGGATCAATTGGCGTGATGAGAACGGGAAGGCCGATAGCTTTGGCTTTCCTGTAGTTGTAAAGCAGCTGCAGTGTGCTCAGGCCAATATATGCCAGTAGCAGTCCGCCGATGGCGTAAAGAGGTGATATCATGTTGTCTGAAGAGTCGTGATGATAAGGAGATGAAGGTTGGAGCAAGCATGAGAACTGTTAAGTACACGTTTACAGTGGGCTAGCACTAAATTTAGAGGCGATAAGCCACTGAAAGCACTAAATGTTGCTTGTTTTACCACAAGTGTACCAACAGGTACTGCCACAAACTCGAAGACCGCATGAGGCTGGGGGTATTATCTACGATACGACTGTATTTACGTGCTTTATAATGACAATTATATTATTTGAAGAGCTCGAATATCATTCATAACGTGGTCAGTGGCTGGTTTAGGGCTAAGGTGTAGCGCTTGACTGGATGCTATTCCTTGAACATTCTAAAGTAATCTTACCAACAGCTCATGACCTTAGCCATCGGCTTGAAAGCACTGAGCCTTATCAGTTCCGTTTCCGGGCGCTGTTGTAAAATGACAGGAAACCACCGAACAGGTCCAGACCACGCAAGAAAAGTAATAACCCAGAAATAACCAGAAAATCTCGCCAATATTCTTGTAAGCTTGTACTTCCAAAGTGGAAGAAACAAGTCACCAAACACATCCTCCAGCATCAACCCGATCAACTGCGTGCTGAAGAACTGGATCGCGCCACTGTCCTTTGCAGACACTGCGCTTCCCATGTCACTTGGGACGTGAACCAAGCCTGATAATGCAAAAGCAAGAAGAATCTTCAAATACCGTGATGGAAGTGAATAAGACTTCATGCGGAAGATGTTGTTGACAATCCACGTCGCAGTGCCGCGAAGATTATTCTGCAGCCCTTGGTGCCAAAACGTGCTGAAAAATTAGCGATCGTCCACTAAAACACACTGAAAAACTTACGACCAGAACTGTCGGAGACAGTAAGACTCTGTCAATTCACCGAAAATCGGTCGCCAATCTTTGACGGCTTTCGGGTTCATTGTGACCGATGCTGCAGAGGCGAGAGAGTAACCGCCTTGAATGAAGCAGAAAATTGACACGACTGTTGTGACGGTTGCGATGTACCGAACTTGTAGCTCTGTCAGTGTAACTTCGCTAACACGTCGAAAGATGGGCACGTAGTTTGGAGCCATGTACTGCTGATCGAGACTCAACTGCGTCGTGATGCACATTTTGTGGACAAAATAGCAGAGAAGGACTTTGAGAAGATTGATACACACAAATGGTGTCGCAGCAGGCACGTATGTCGGATCTTGAGAGTCAAAATGGTGAATATTTCTGATCTCCCAAGGCGTGCCCAATCCTCTCATTGAGGACGCAACCTCTTGTCCAAAGACATATCGCTTGCGAAATTCCGCGAACCTAGATTGCGTCTCTTGGTCTTTCTTCTCGCGATCTTCAGTGTATGCAATTTTACGCACAATCATGCGCTCAAAATACGTCAGTGAGATTTGCGGAAATGCAGAGATGATGGCTCTGGAGACCCATCCTGGCGGTTCAACAAAGTCTTCAAACGTAGCGAGCGCAACAAACGTTGAGATAAGAAAGATAATGAACCCAATTGGTCGAAGAATTGATGCGCGAGATGTGAAGCCCGCGATGTAAATGAAGAAGAATTGCTGTGCTGTCGATATGACCAGCGGGTGAAGGTAGAGTCGACAAGCCATTGTTACCAACAGAACGAGGGCATACAGAAGCTCCAAAGACTACAGGACCTGTAGAAGGGCTGTTAGGTCTGCTGGGTGGCTGTTGGCTCTAATGGCAGTATAGCTGATACTCGTACGAGAATTGCTGAGCTGTCACTGGGGCTGATGAAACGCCTCTACAGGCTTCATCGCTGTGAGCCATTTCATGACGCTCAACACCAGGCATCCCAGCACCAACTAACACTGAACCGGAAACAGTTTCGAGAAGACCCGGGTCTATTTTCTGAGATAAGCCGCAAGAGCCAAAGAACCCACTGGCGCGATTCCTCGCATCGGACAATTGGAAAAAGCCACCCGTGAAAATCTCAACGGTAGAGGCTAGTGAGGGTCCCGATCCTTTGATGCAACGGTAATCCCCACCCTTGTCTTGGCTAGATAGCCGATGCATCCCTGCTCGTTGTAAGCACACGCCCTTGATGGATGCGACTCCATAATCTGTAGTTCTCTGACTTGATGAGTTTGCGGAGCCGACTTCCGCTACCAAGGGGGCTTAGCTGTCGTTGTTGCGCCCCTGGGTCTTCGGAATGTCGCTGGTCGAGGTTTAGACTTGTCAAGGGTTTGCATGGGGGGCATGAGGACCTCCAATTACGTATGACACGGACGGATATGACAGCGCTTACTCTTTCATGCTTGATTAGTTGAACGGAATTGGAAACAACACATCCACTGTGACTGAACGTGGAACTGGCACCGCAGCTCTCTCGGTCTTTTGTTGTTGAGATATCGGTATCTGAGCAATCCCCACGCAGTGCAACACTTTGCCCTAAGCAACTCTACCTTCCGACATAGGGTAGACTGAAAGGACTTGTCGACTACAATGGCTCTGAACAATCTCACTATTGGGGTGGTCTGCTGCGTAGTGGTAGCCATCGTCGCCTTGGCCACTAGAAAGCAGCCTGACGCGAGAGAGCCACCATATGTCAAAGAGACTGTCCCGTACTTCAGTCATATCTATGGACTGTTGAAGCATGGCTTGCGATACTTTGATCTCGTCAGGTAAGCCTTGTGTCGCTCTCATCAACCATCACTGACCTCGTCAGTGCTCAACAACCGCACCCAATCTTTACAATTGACATGTCGGGACAAAAGAACTACATCGTGACATCCCCAGAACTTGTACAAGCTGTTCAGCGCAACACAACGTCTCTGTCTTTCAGCCCAGCTATGATCCCGGCATTTCGTCGAATGATGGGATTTGATGAGGCCGGCATCGAGCTCATCTTTCGCGATGCTCATACTGAGAATGGCATGTATGGCGAAATTCATAGAGTTCAAAAGGCATCGCTACTTCCCGGTACAGAATCTCTCGATGAACTGTGCACACTCATTCGTGCTAAACTTCTCAACATCGTCAATGAGCTCCCGTCAAGTCAGACAATCGATCTTTATGCTTGGGTTCAGGACCTGTTCATGAAAACAAACAACTCTGCTTGCTTTGGAGAGAAGGATCCCTTCACTCTTGACCCATCTCTCAACTCAACATTTTGGTAAGCTGCCCTCAGGCAAAGACATAATAGCGTGTACTGATATTGGCAGGGCCTGGGAAGCCAATATCAAGGTGCTTCTCCTCGGAGTCCCTTGGTTCTTGAGCCCCAAGAAGCACTCTACAGCACAAAGGACTCGCAAAGAGCTCGTCGATGCATTCTTGAAGTATCTCAATGACAACGGTCTGGATACTGCTTGCTCGTTCATCAAAGAACTTTCCGGTTTGGGCATCCGAAGAGGCTTGAGTAATGAGAACAATGCCCGGGCTCTACTTGGTAGCATACTTGCCATTGTTGGAAACACCATTCCGACGACATTTTGGCTGTTGATATCTATCTTCTCCAGGCCTGATCTGCTGAAAGAGATTCGGTCGGAACTTGAAGCTACACTTGAAAATTCTTCTTCCGGGGCAATATGTCTCGACTACACCACCATTCGTGAGAAGTGTCCAGTCTTCATGTCAACTTACGATGAAGTCCTTAGAATGACGAGTGGCATCGCGACAGTGCGGTACACCAACGAAGACACTCTGATTCAGGACCGCTGGCTCTTGAAGAAAGGAGCTCAAGTCCAGATGCCAACAGCGTTCATCCACGCTGATCCAACGACCTGGGGTGCGGACGCGGATGTCTTTGACCATACAAGATTCCTCAAGACAAAGGTTCTTACTAAGGAGCAAAAGACCCGAAGGGCAGCCGCGTTCAGGCCGTTTGGTGGTGGTAATACCCTCTGCCCTGGCCGTCACTTTGCATCTTATGAAGTCCTGACCTTTGCGGGAAGCGTTCTGCTTGGTTTTGATATGGCTTCAACCACTAAAACCTTCAATGTTCCCCGGATGGATAGATCAAAGCTTCCGTTAACATCTCTTAAACCGGCTGGGGACATCAAGGTATCTCTGTCAAGGAGGTCAGGTTGGGAAGAGGCGCAGTTTAGATAAGACACAATGGGGTAATACTGTCTGAGGCTATGAATGGACTGGAATTTGTCTGCTGTGATATGTCACAACTATCTTTTCATCTTCAATTTATTGGCATGCGTGATTCAGTCTTGGCTTCCCAAAGATACCATGTTCCTAGTAACCTTCCATGGTGGGCTAATTGCTATAGGGCGGTGGTTTAACCTAAGGGTCAATAGTAGAATCATGATTTCTTGGGATGCTCACATCCGTGCCTGATTACACACCCTATGAGCCCTCTGATGCCCTTGAATCGCATGCTGTATTTTGGCTAGCCTCCCAACGTTGAGGCTTGTTTCGAACCAAATCGGTTGATTCCGTAATTCCTCGATTATACCATCCCTTTGCTACACTTCGTCTTTACTTCTGCAATAGACCTCTCTTACATAAATAGACGTCTTTTTAAGAAGTACAATATCCATATCCCATGCAAGACAATCTATGAAAATGTATGCGTCTGGGCAAACACAGACTGTTATCATGATGTGTATGGGCGATGACACACAAACCATACTCTCCACGAAGAAATCATTCCTTTAAGAAATTCTACAATCGACTGTTGTGATAGAAAGCCCTTCAATCGTCTCCAGGATCCGTGTTTCTGATTGACTCAAATCCGGACGTGATCCGCCCACAATGACCTGAAAGGTTAATTAATAGTCTGAAAGAAGGGGAGCCAATATATACTCTAACGACACATAGGACAGGCTTAATTATCAGTGGCTCTCCTTGTGCCTTTATAATAATCACAGAAAGGCAACTTACTTGGCCAATGTGCTTTACATCGATGAATGGGGTCGAGTATGTTGGCTCCAGAGGTTCCTGACCTACCAGTGATCCAGCTTTCATCTGCTTACTGGATGGCAACCTGAGGTCATCAAGTATAAAGATATAGAGGAGTTTTGAAAGCTTGCCATCTTTTTCTTGTGCTGTATTGTTCTCGTGACCTTTCCACAAAAGAAGTGATCGCGGCGCCAAGGGGTCAAGATTCTCAATAATGATTTGTTCGAGCTGCAGATCTCTCACTGTGACTTTATATTTAGAACTAACGCATAAAGATCCATACCTCATATTCTTAAAGGGGCTCAAAAGGCGTCTATTCAGGATAAGTCCAGTAACGTTAACAATCACAATCAGACAGTTCTTCTCAGGCTTTATCCGAAGGTACTCTCTAAGAAACAGACGCATTAAAAGGTTCTCTCTACCCACCCTAGACCTGGACTTCGTTTCACTACGGCTCAATCAAGTGAAAAGGATTCCCCTGTACTTTCGTCTGAGGATGCATCGATCCATAAGATCGTGTAAAACTTCCCATTTCGCTGGGCAACATACTCGCGAGCTAGTTGTGTTTTGTCTGACCCTGATATTCTGCAAAGAACCATCCCTTTTCGAAAATCCCCGCTTCTCTCCCAAGTAAACGGTCTGTAATTGGTGGGCCATCAGATAGAATGGTGCTGAAAATCTCTTGCTTTGCTACATCTATCGAACCTATGAGCAGATGTAATAAGGTGAGGCAAGTTGCTTACCGGAGCTTGACGCTGCCTTACCCCGTCCAAACTCATGGATTACTGCTTTCGCATAGGCTGCAGCCATGGCAGCAGCATAAGGCTGCCATTCAGTATTCTTGTGCTGGTCGGCATAGTCACAAACGCCCCTGATCACACCAACAGGTATTCGATTCATCATCCCTGCAGCCGCCATCTCTAAGCCGATCACTCCATAGCGTTCTCTCATCTCATTGCGCTTGTGAGTACTCTCTATCATATGGTCCCCAGAACCAATAGAACCGTACCATACGCGAGTTCGCCTATCAGTAGGCCGCTGCAACCTTTGGACGGGGCTATCAACACCATCATCACCAATGTCATAGAAAACATCCCTTTCCTGGCCAGGATCTGCAAATGTCCCACTTGAGTGTTCTTTGTCTTTGACACCATCGTAAAATGGGAGAAAGATATCAGTGTCATACGGAGCCCTGATCTTGATGCTGCCAATAGCTGATCTGACGACCGTCTCCGTATTCGCCAGGACTTGGCCAGATCTTAGAAGCTGAAAGCCCTCTGTTGTCTCTTTTCCCAGATCGTATGCAACTATTCCTGCACTATCTCCTTCGGGTAATCCAACAAGAACATCGCCAAGCCGTATATCAATTGGCGGTGTCTTTCGTAGATTTGGGAGACCTGCCGCAACTCCAACGAGGAGCCCAAACCAGAGGTTGGTAAAGAACTTTTTGATTTGGCTAGCAAGGGCAGCGGCTGAGCCGGTTCCATATTCTTGTCCGGCTGGTAAGGTTGCAATGACTATATTATGGCCGTTGATGTCACCTGCCGAGAAGATATAGTCATCGCCTCGACTGGTAGGGAATCTTCCATCGTGAAGATTATCAAGCATATGACGAGCTGCCTGAGCCTCGATTTCTAAGGGTGCGATCCATGCTATAGTGTATAGCGCAGGATCAAGTTCTTTCATGTTGTATCCGACTTATAGGCCTGATTGATAGAGGTTGATGATGAGCATGAATGGTGGACTTGCGATGGGCACACTTGAAAAGGAGCTAGATGAAAGGTGCATGTTCCCCGCGATTAGGCGCTGACGATTCTTGGCTTGCACATAGCCAATGAGACTTCTCGTCCCATGCGGGTGACTAGGATGTTAGATGCAAGTCGGTTAGGAGCTGGAGTCAAAGCCAAGGCAGTATGAAAAGATTTGATTCTCTTGCCTACAAATACAGATCCTTGAGCTCATATGAGAAGCTGAAAATTTGTCGACGCTGGAACTCATCGTATAGGCAAATTTTCAATTTAGACCCCAACACAGGTCCTGGTAAAAGTGACCAGAGGTTTGAAACGAGTACAAAGTGACAACGCGGCCAGGGGCAGAATCAGCTGCATCTTCGATTGGATAGCCAGGCGCCGGAACGAGTAAGTCCGAATATAAGACAAGGGTCAACAGGGAGGGGATGTTGACAGCCTTGTCATCTCGACTCAAACACTGGTGCCCCAGATGTCGCTGTCGAAATGGACTCTAGCCACTATTACTGCCTTCGCGAGCCAGCGCATGAAATACGCCTGCTCGACCTTCTTCCGGCAACTGCTTCAGGGGACCTAAACGGCCGCGTACGACGATTCAGCATAGCCAGCGCGCCTGCATTCGTTTCCGTTTCGCACGTCTGGGGAGACAAGAAAGCAGACCGGGCCATGTCGCTTGAGTCAGGCTGTGGAGTTAAAAACCTACCGATTTCTCTCAATCTGGAATCGTTTCTCGTCAACATGCTCTGCCATACACCTGAAACCCTGCCGCAAGTCTGGGAAGGCAATGAGAGGCTGCCGATGTGGATCGACATGATCTGCATCGATCAGCTGGACAATAATGAGAAGGCGTTGCAGATTCCGCTGATGCGGGATATCTACTCCAAAGCGAGGTCCGTGGTCGTCTGGATTCACGAATACGACAGTTATTTGCGCTACGCATTTCAGCACTTAGGTCGACTTAGTTCACATCATGCGGATGAAGAGATCCCGTTTGATCCTATGGGCTGGGATGCAATTCGACGCCTTCTTAATTGCGAGTGGTTTCATCGACGATGGGTGATTCAAGAGTCCGTGCTCCCAAAGACTGCCATCTTTCTCTGCGGGTCAGACTCAATTTCCATGGATGATGTGTTCCGGGGCGTCGAGATTTCTGTTAAGTTGTTACTTGCACGGCCTCGGCCGATGAAAAAGCTCAAGCGTGGCAACACGGGCGAAGTACGGCCTGTCAGGGTGTTGAGGGAGCTCAGACAGGCATTAGAAACAGATCAGAATCAGTTTGGTCTTTTCTGGCTGATGGAGCACCTCCGTTTCACCCGAGCAACTTTTGCTCACGATCAGGTCTATTCGCTACTGGGTGTTTGCAACCCAAGGGAGGCTGATGCAACTTCAGTTCGATACGATCTCGAGCCCGAGGAGGTCTACAAGCGTTCAGCTATCTTACATGCAGATATCCATTGTAATTTGGAGTTTCTTGGCCTCTGTGCTCCTGAGCAACGCGATAACATCTGCTCTGGATCACCTGGAAACCCAGTCTTGCGTGCTTTCGAGGGCCCTTCTTGGGTGCCGAACTGGCACTCACAGAGGCTGAGGCGTTGCTTGGGTCTCAGCCATATCGACCATGAGGAGAGCTTTTTTAATGCCTCTGAAGCAGTTCCTTTCAAACCTTTCTTTGAGGGAGATCAGCTGACGGTCTCGGGAGTCTTGGTTGATAAGATCAGTTCGATAGCTGATTTCTGTCCCCGCGATAGAGCCCCTGACTTCTCAGATGCCAACTCAAAACTGTACCAACAGTATCTGGATTTCTGGATGACTCCAGTGGAGGAACCTGCACCGTATTCAGATGCCGTCAGTCAAGCAGAAGCCTTCATCCGAACCTTGAGCCTAGATGAGATTTACCTGGAGCCCGTCCCCTCGCCTGACGACATTCCAACAATTTTCTACAACTGGTGCAGGGGCTCAGCGTTGTGCAAGCGCTTAGAAACGTACGGGTTCAAGCCCAAAAGCAATGGCACGGGGCCCGGACAAAAGGCGTTTATCAGAATGAAGCGTCTGGTATCTTGGGATCCATTCATCACTTCCAAAGGTTACATGGGCCTAGGTCGGGAGGGTGCTACGATTCGTGATGAAATTTGGCTCGTTGGAGGCTGTAGTACCCCTGTTTTGCTGTCCCCCAGCACGGGTAGTGCGCTCCGATATGAAGTCAAAGGGGAGGTTTTCCTTGACGGATTCATGTTTAAGGGGCAATTCGCGGAATCAAGCCACCAGAACTCGAAAATTGAGCGAATTACCTTGGTATAGCGGATGATGGATGGGTCCCTCGATGAAACTAAGATTCGGGCGTACTTTCGAGTTGCTCCTCTAGGTCTGAAGATTGAAGTGACAGGTTCATCCGATTCTGGAATACCTGTACGATGGCGTTTTTCTAGGAACAAGCTGAGATGGGTGCATATGCCGGGCATCTATTCTTCTGTACAAGATGATAGGGAATATGTGAAGCTGGGATAAGTTGGCTTGTGTCGGACTAATTCCACGACCGAAACTCAATAATTTAGTAAGTAACGAAGCTAGATTACCAAGAAAGACCGGCCAACTCCAATGGATGTTAGTCCCATAACCCTGCTTCGGTTGCAATAAGAAGGTCGACCGCATGTTTGTGAAAGGTCTGGACAGCAGGAGCGGCGGCTGAAGCTGTTCTGTTATTTACAGTTGAGAACTGTAGCTGGAAACTTATATAGTCACATAGAACTTACAGTAGCTTTTCTTCCTGCCTAAAAGCAACCTATAACTCTCCAACCTTTCATGGTAGTTACCAGACTGCCTTCAGAATCTGCTGTCTGATATTTATTCTGTAGTAATCACTTCACTTGTCCATTGAGAGGGTGAGTTTCTTGCAGTGCGTCGATACTTATTTCCGTCCCAATAGTGTATTATTTAAGTGAAGGCTATGGAATTATAGTTATAGTTTCTCAACGGTCTCTAGTGCTGAAGTCAAATGCATACATTCACGGTAAATATCATAGGAATGTATACCGAACCAAATTTGAGGCATATATATTGAGATCTCGTTCTCTAAGACTACGACGACAAACAATGACTCAAAATATTTTCCTCACTAGCTTCACTCGGATTCTCGGCATCTAGTTTGACTAAGTGTTTATAACGCATGCGTAATCACTTATTCAGGAGTGACATCCAAGTCATCACCGAGATCGCCGCAGTCAGCGCGCCGCAACAAACCCCGCTTTTGCCGCATATCGTCTCCTCAGATAGTATAAAGCTTATGTCTCACCTCTTCAACTACATATCAGTACCTCCTTAACTCATTCGGATCCCTTCAATCAAAAACATGGCTGAACAACGACCTCCTTTCCCTCCTTACACCAGAGAGTCTGCTCACGTAAAAGTCAAAGCGGCTCAAGATGGATGGAACACCCAGTAAGATCCCCTCCACTCGTAAGCAAGCTTTCTGACTCACATTCTGTTCAAGAGATCCAGCAAAGGTCAAGATGGCCTATACACCTGACTCGATCTGGCGCAACCGAGATACTTTCGTCAAGGGCCGTGACCAAATTGAGAAATTCCTGACGGATAAATGGAATCGAGAACACGACTATAAATTGCGCAAGGAGCTTTTTGCTTTTGATGACAATAAGGTGAGCCAACTCTCTGAGATGAAACTCAGTCACCACGGCTTTTCTGAATTCTTGAAGGAAGATCTTATTCTGACGCTCGCAGATCGCCGTGCAGTTCTGGTATGAGTTTCGCGATGATGATAATCAGTGGTGGCGATGCTATGGACTTGAGGATTGGACTTTCGATGAGAATGGTCTAATGAAGAAGAGGCAGATGAGCGGAAACAATGTCAAGATCAGTGAGGAGGATCGCTGGTTCAAGGACGGCGTTGACGTCAACACTGTTGAGATTGGACCAGAGCACTGGTAGTCACTATTTTGACTCTCTACTTACGTGCGCCCGGCTGAGGCAATAACTATCAATCGAAATCTCCAATCCATACCTTGTTCGCTAAATTCAATATTGACTATAGTCCGAACTTCATTTCTTGTATTGCATCCAACACTGCTGCGGCAGAGCCAAATTATCATAATTTGATAATGATAAGACATCACATACAGATAGTCCTTGATATCACATTGAGCCAACCGACATCCAATCACTATTTAGAAACCCATTTTGTTCTAGGAGGGGGTTGTTTCAGTGAGTTTGACAAGGGGCCGAGGGATGAAACGTAGGATCGACCAAGGTCTTGCATAGACGATCATGAAACACGGCTAAGGGCAGGGGCATCATTCGATATTTATTCCTCATACATATGTCACCAGGCTTCCCCATTCATCGCTTTGCCAAAATCCTCAACACTATCACCAAGATATGTTCTTGAAATCAGCCATGATAAAAAGATCTACTTCCATCCACCTGGCACTTTTCATGGCCTCAGTCGCCATCGCAGCCGACTCTACATGTGCCGTATGAAACCAAGCATCTTATGATTCTCTAATACTCACGACGCAACAGATTGACTGCTTCCAAGGCCTCATCACGAACGGTCCTCCTGCGGGGTGCAAAGAGGCGACGAACTATCTCTGCTTCTGCACGATGCCTACGCTGCAGAGCAACTTTGTTCAGTGCGCTGACAAGACCTGCGCCGATGAGAAAGCTGGGGCTATGGCTTGGGCAAATGAGCTTTGCGGAAGTACGTACAGCGGTTCGTCGGTGAATGCTATACTGACGATATTCAGAACTCGGGAAGCCTATTGATCTCGGAGGCTCTGGGGGATCTCACAAGACTGATGAGACTACGGCTGTCGACGCCCCAACTTCCAGCGCTAGCAACGAGGTGAAGCCAACCACCGAGGCTGGAAAGACAACAGATGAGGTGCCGACTACCACTACAGAGGCCAAGAGCGAGTCTAAAGTTGAGGAGACCTCAAGCGACAAGACCTCTGAGGCCACTTCTGAGTCATCAGCTGGTGAAACAACCGCAACCTCGATCAAGACCACAGTCAGCAAGCCGAAAGAAACTAACGACACATCAGGCAGTGCAGCTAAAGCGACGGCCGTTCAGACTAGCGATGACTCTGTTGTCACGGTTACTGGAACTGCCGATACCGCTACTGCAACTCCGTCTCCGACCGACGGTTCCAACATCGCCAATTCCGCAGGACCCAACTTCTATGTTGCTGTTGGCGTTGCCGCAGCGGTTTGGCAATTACTGTAAAAGCGTGCACAACTTGACACAATTCTCTAGCATATTTTCCGGGTCGTACATAGATTAATAGAAGCTCTTGCGTTGATCGCAATCATTTTCCCGAAGCAATTAATCTAGAGCCGCGTTCATGAAACATCCCGTGTTTGGCATTGAAGAGGATTCACGATCATTGGTCAATTCTTCAAATAAATCATCCAATCTCGTTTCGCAAGATACCATCAAATTGGAAGGATTCACAGCTCAAGAAACAATTGGTAGAGCCTGGACATTTGGTTTAAATTACCTGTTTGACACCAATGTTTTGAAACACATTACGGGGCGGATTTCATGCAGGGCGATCACCCGTTTCTACGGCTGATGGTGTTTCAGCTTGTGATTCCCCAAATTGAACACGTGAGAATATTTTGAGGCCATGGAATTGTAATTGTAACGTTCCCTCAAATACATGTGAATCTCTATTTGATTGGCGGTTCAGTTGTCAAGATTTAACACAGCAGATCAGACATGCATAAAGTTATCAGGCCATCCTTTCCATAGTTCACTGTATTCATCACAACACTTTGGACCGTACACGCAGACAAATGCTGTCGGTCGGGTCATAAGTTTAACCTCAAAGCTGCTCCCTACAGGCAAATTCCAGAGCAATCATTCCCGCCCTTCTTAGGATTACAATCATCCGACGGATCATCGTAACAGTACAGACCCTTGGGACATTTCTTCCCGATAATTCCCCCGCATGTTTCTGGTTTCTTGGGTGCACAGATGCCAGGCTTGTCACAAGCCATGCCGCAGTCACCAGGAGTCCGCGGGTCATCAACACAGTGGGTTCCCTTCTTGCAGGGCGGAGGAGGCGTGGCGCGGAAGCCTCCACAGGTTTGATATTGGTTCTTGAAGTAACACATGCCTGAGCATTTGTTGAGGTCTTTGCAGTTGTCAAGAATTGGCTTGCAGGTGGTGTCTTCAGGGCAGGGTGCGATCTTGCGACCGCATCCTTGGCCCGAGGACTGAGAGGCGGCTGCAAGGCCGATTGAAGCGACAATGAGGAGATTCTGAAACAACATTTTGAAGTGATGAGAAGAGTGGAATTGATGATCAATCAATGTTCTTGCGGGGAAGCCGGCAGTTATAAGTTTCTCAATAAGCTTAATCAATTCAAATCAGCCTAGGGTGCGTTTACATCCGCTTCACTTAACCGTGATTACAGTACCACGAGGAAACGAGCGCCACCTCGTATAATTACTTCAATAGTACAAGCCATGACGCAGTGCCATCATCACTGCACTTAAGAAAGCCTCAGCTGGAAAGGCATGCCCAGTGGTGATCCATGCCAGAGACATGATTTCCAATTTTAGACACGCGGTTTCAGGGCAAGACGCCTCTTTTTGGGCCGCTTTGCGCTATGATCTGCAAGGGCCATTCCAGACCAGCCTGTTCTTACATTGAGCTTCACTTCTTATGCAGACGACGATGCAAATACGTAATAGATTCTCCGAGTTGAGAAATTGGTTGAATGAAGACAAAGGATCGGTGTCAGCTGATGGCTTGCCAGGAAGATACCATCTTGACACATGAAGTCAGCTTATGGGCTTGCGCAAAAAGACAATAAGGCAGTGATAAATGCAACCTATTGGTCCAAACTTTCTTTTAATGCCGCTGTAAGATTTCGGATAATCGGACGACGGAAGCGACGGGATATTCCGATGCTACCTAGGATTCTTGGTGACTTGAGTGAAACACCATATGCCGAGAAACTGTGCAAAAATTGCACAAGGAGCCACAATCACACCTCAATTCCGCTCTAGTTATCTCTTCCATAAATATCAATCTTTTACTTTATGTCCCTTCTGCTACCATAGGCCTGCTAATGAGCTTTGCAGTGTTCTGACTTCATTGGTAAGATCTCAAGGTCTCTTTGAAGGCCCATTATAAGATAAATTAAATAGGCTAATTTCTACTCTGTACAAGAGACAAGAAGCTGGTGCCTCATCATTGCGATAATCATCTGTGTTGGATCCTCCTCGTGATTTTTGCCTAAAGTATATAGGAGAAACAAGGTTCTGCCAATCCCCCTCGCTACATATTCTTGAGGTACCTTGAGGTAAGCTTTGCCAGGTTTACCGAAGCATATAACCCCAGCCAGTAGGGACGGCTTGAGCGCCACTGGTATCCTGTTCACGAAGAACTCTCTTTTATGCCAACCGATGCCTCTTGGCTCCGAAAGATTCGTGACGTGGACATTGGCCATTCTAATTGGCTCTCTAAACTCGCTCACACCGAGCACTTCGGATATGATGGATGCCTGTTGACGGGTTGCCTCCTCTCTATTATGTATCTTGGAGGTCTTGTCGTCGGGGGTTTTTCTTGTGCGCTTTCAGTAGACAAGTTTGGCTGGGAGTTGAAGTGAATGCAAACTTCCTTGCCCATGTCACTCAGCTGCAGATTAGGGGCATAGGTAGTGCAATCGAGTTCACATAATTCCAAGGTCGAAGAGCTTTCTTCTGCTAAATTTCGATAATTTACCCTCAGGATTTCCTTAAAAAGATCGCCCGGCACGTCGAAGCGGGAGGGGATCGGTATGCAGCACCAGCAACAGTGTTCGAGTCAGTGGTAATTACTGGACTTTGATGTTGAACCAATCCCTGGTGTTTCGGTCCCTCTTGAGTTTCCAAGCCGTCTCGCTCGCACGACTTCCGAGCGATAACGCCAGATCTAGCCCTCTTTTGCGTCAGCAATTTGACGAAGGAGGCATTTCTGCGCCGCGATTCGTTCTCCTTTTCTCGTGAGCATTGCGGCATCGCACGAGACTTTGATGATGAGTCCGTTGAAGCTCGGTGCGCCGTTGGGTTTCGAAGGCCTTCGTGTGACTTGACGAACAGATCTTCGAGTTTGAGAGCCTGGGATCCTGGTAGAGATGCGTATCTGGCTTGCTGTCGCATTCGTAGTGGTGTTCACAGACTCGGGCGTCTTGATGAGCGGTGTTTTCGTCCGTGATGATGTAGATAACGCGCTTTCTACAGGCTCCTATATTCTCGTGTGGTCAAGTATTCTGAGGAAAAGTTTGATTTGACCATCATCGAGATTCTAGAGTGACAGCCCTAAGGCTCCTTCCCAGGCACTCTTCGCGTCTTCGTTGTCCACACCATGCCATCCACCTGTAGCCAATATCTCTGTTCTCCTAGAGTATCTACGAGGTAAACCTCAAAATAAAGATATAGATATGCTCAGTCTGTAGATCTCTAACCCTTCGTGTAAAGCCGTAATCATGTGAGAGCAATAGATTATGCCTCCTTTGTGGCAATTCTTAGTTCAGAGTGGCGACCGAGGCTCAGGTGCAATCAGCAGCATCTGGGACGTATTCGCAAAGATCTAACATGAACACTGCTCTCCGGCATTGACAGATTAGTGCTTTCACTCTATGCCATCTCTATAGCATGGTTTTGTAAGCTTGCCAACGGTGCATTCCATCCTGCGTCTGTTCACACAGCGATCGAAGGGGCGGCCACCTTACTGACATCTATGAGAAAGTGCAATGGCTTTATAAGGTCTGTTTTCTGAGACCCTAATGTCTGCCAGCGGTTCACCATGCGTGCTGTGGCCTGATGGTCACAGTGAAACATTGTGTATTTTTTTATGGTTGATGAAACTCTGTTACTTGTTTCTTGGTTCGAAACCTCCAGATTGTGCGAGGATGTAAATGAATAATTCTGACAGAAGAGTTATAGACCAAATCGCGTCTGTACATATTATCTGCTTCGCTTTACCATGCTAGCCGTGGCCGAATGGTCACGGCGAACATTGTTTTTTTAGTTTTTCTTTTTTTTCACCTGTATATGAGACACCTACTCCCTAGATCCTAGGTTCGAAAACCACCCACGTTCACAAGTTTTGTAGTGGCTCATGTCTTATAGTTCGGGTTACCGTGTAAGCCAGTAACTGCTTCGCTTTACCATGCCACGCTGTGGCCTGGCGGTCACAGCGCATCGTGATTTTTTTTCATTTCCTTTTACTTTTATCTCTTTAACCTATAGTCGCTCCATTCAATTCCTGCTCAAGGCTGGTTTTTTATTTCCTCTCACATTACAAGCTACAGATTACATTTATTCTTATTGCTTTCAGGCGCCATTATGAGTTTGCCTGCTGCTTACTTCAGATAATGCACTATTTAACCAAGAATTTACGAGAATCTTTGTGCCGTACTGCAGAGTCTTAGCGACTCTATCTTTTGTTACAAATCCCTGTTTCTATTGATATGCCCGATTTTCATCCAGGAGAGAGATGAGGTCGGAGACATACCCACTTAGTGGTAACTAGTCGTCTTCCGTCCGCGCTTGGCGATCTTCCCCACGATTCGAGTCACGTGAACCCCGAAGATATCCTGCGCACCATTTTTCTTCAACCACGTCTAAACTTACTCCTCATTTATTTTCTCATCTTTCCATCTTACAAACTCCGCTTAGCTTTCATTGCACGTAATGCACACCACTTTGCTGCTGGTCTCGTATGCCACTTGTGGCTCATTCAACGCGCCCCTCTCGTCCCTTCCCCTGTCGGCGCTCCTTCTCCCAGCTCTCAACGGAGGAAGGAGCAGCTACCGCAACAACACCGAGCATACTCCACCACCTTCCCCACGACATGAATGTCCATACCTTTGTAACCCAAAAATACGGACACTGTTTCCAACAATTACCGGAGCGGTGGCTGGGTGGTTAAAGCATGGTAAAGCGAAGCAGCTAAGCCAAAGTCCGCCGGTTCGACTCCGGTCCGCTCTGTCTGGGTGGGAGATGCAGACACGGTAATTGTCCCCTGGGTCCACTCGGGGGTAAATCCTGTTCGCTCAGCGTTCAGGGGGGATTAGTAGGCATGCCCAGTGCCTTGCGAACCTTTTTTTGCTGTGAATGGCTTCAGAAAGGGGCGCAAGCGAAAGCAAAGGCATCCCCTTTTTTGCTCTTAAGTAATTGACAGAACTGACGGTAAATTGCTTGAGACACGGTCAATCGGATTTTGGAACCCCAGAGTGCCAGATTGCGTTGTCGTGGTGCTGTTCTTTGACTCGGTCCTCGATACTCCTTAATATGGGTGAGGCGGTTGATCCGACAAACCAGACGCCAAAGACAACAATGCCACGCCAGTGCTTCGAAAATCCGAAAATTCGTTTCAAAAGGTTCTTGGGGAGTCGATCTCAATCATAGAAGCGTCAAATGAGAGATCAACCCATCGTAGATCGAGTTATGGCTGCCACAAGTTTCACCCTGGAACTACGGCCTACCAGCTTGAAACTCAGCATGCTAACAGCTAATGGCTCTTATAGCGCCATTTTGGACTACAAGGGATACCCATATGCTCAAATTGTCAGAATCAGTCCTGAAGTCAGTTGTTACTGAAGCAGCGTGCAATACCTCTCCCTTGTCGATGTGCTTGATACAATCGGTTCCTGTAGCCCATGAAGCTCCTGCATTCTCAGTTGTACGACTCATTAATGGAGAATCTGTGCACACTAGTATTAACCTATCATCAACACAGTCGCAATTGCAGCCTGGCAGGTTGAACGGGACAGCAGTTCGTCGCAACCAATGTTCACTCGACAATGTCATAAGACACGAAAACAAGCTCACAGGTATCGTCCTCAATCGAGAACAAGGTAGACTTATTCCCAGCGCCGCTTCTCTCCTTTTATTATAAATAATATTGTCTACTGAAAGTTTCCATTTTGGAGCAATACCGGGGGTTAAGCAGATAGTACACAATCATGCTCTGCCAGTTGAGGCTGCAAGACAATAAATTCTATCTACATACAGCATAAATATTAAATGATTAGTTAATGCAACTGAACAATACGAGACACTTGATCTCTAAGAAATAGTTAGTTATATAGTAGACTATACTAAAACGACTTATATCAGACTATCGAATGGCCGCGTCTATGCTAAGCGCAACCCCGACCTCCCCATCACCATCCCCACCCTCAACCGCGCCAAAGCCAATCCCTCGTAAACAAATACGTCCAGGCCTATCAAAACGAATGCGATTCCGACCATCCGGGTCAATAGTTCCATTTCTGCACATCAATGACGTCTGTGGTAGCAGTCAGCACTAGCCAGTCCATTCATCTCCCGCCCACGGAACACACGGCTCCAATTAACTTTCGGTAGTCAGCACGATGCAGCCTCATTGAGGGGGACATATAACAACTCACCGCGCCCTCTTCTTCTCAGACCAATTTGTTCATGCTCAATTTCTCGAGATGGCGCTTTTGACACCTTTTGTCCTTTTTGGACTGTTGCAGTTTGTTGAGGCTGCTGCGACGAAATCTTCTGCCCCGAAGATAAGCTGGGGAGAATGTCCGACTGGAATTCCACCGGGTGTTGACTGTGGAAAGATCAATGTCCCTCTGGCATACCAAAGTGGGAACTCTACGTCTGCCAAGGGAGATGATACGGTTGAGCTGGTCTTCACCCGCTTGAACCATACCGGCAAAGGCGAGAAACATGGTGTTCTGTTCTTCAACACCGGTGGACCAGGTGCCTCCGGAGCCATCACCGTCGCTGGATCACCATACGTCCCGGCGATCTCTTTCTCGGATGAGCTTCGTGATGCCTACGATATCATCGGTCTCGATCCGCGTGGTGTTGGTGTGAGCAGTCCTGTAAAATGCGATCCAAAGGCCTTCAACAAGAGGGTCAAGACTTTCGTTACAACTGATGAAGAATACGATGCGCTATTCAACTACAGTCGAAGCGTGGGTGAGAGCTGTGCCAATCTCACTGGTCCTCTTATCAAACATCTCGACTCCGTCCATGTTGCAAAGGACCATGAAGTCGTGCGCAAAGCTCTTGGCCTTGAAAAATTCAACTACCTCGGTCTCTCATACGGCACACTCCTCGGTGCCACATATGCTTCTCTATTCCCCAAATCCGTGGGCCGTATGGCTCTCGACGCAAACGTGGACCACTCCCAGTCCGAGATAGCAACCCTCCTCGCGGAAGCAACCGCCTACGAGACTGTCCTCGACCAATTCTTCAAATGGTGCGATAAGAACTCAACGTGCGCTCTTCACGGGAAGAATTCCAGCCGCGTCTGGGACGAAACTCTCGCCCGAGCTGATTCCAAGGCCATTCCTGCACCTGGCTGCAACAAGACATGTCGCTCTGACGTGACTGGTGAAGAAATTCGATACAATGCACAAGAGTTTCTTACCTTTGTTGATCTCGACTTTGGCTCTGGTTCCACGTGGGCTGCTCTCGGAGATGCTATTCTTCAAGCTAGCAAGGGCAATGCCACTGCTCTGTCAACTTCAACTCCCAGTGGAAAATTCGTCAATGATCCTAGCGGTTCTCCATATAGTTACCTTGCCATCGGATGTCAAGATTGGTTGCACAGGTCCAAGACTTCAGTAGACTTGCGCCAGAAGCTCATCAACGCTGTGACGTTTGCCCCAAGAACAAGGGGTGCCACGCAGACGTATTACTATGAGAGTACGTGCATTGGTTGGCCTGCACCATTGACGAATCCACAGGGGCCTTTGGCAGATGGTATCAAGGATGCACCTACTATTCTGATTGCGGCTTCGGTGTACGATCCTGAGACCAGTATTACCTGGGCCGAGGGGGTGAGAGAGCAGTTGACGAATAGAGTGAGCATTACGAGGAATGGAGCTGGACACACAAGTCACTATCTGGGAGGTGATACTAGTAAGGCTATGGATAGGTATTTGGCCACTGGAAAGTTGCCTAGGGATGGTACAGTCTACAGGACATGAGTCTCAGGCAATGTCTGAAGAATTTGGACGTGTTGGTCAGATGGTGTCAATGATGATTCTGAGGTAACTGGATGTATTTAATTGTGACATATCTCTTCAGCTTCATACTTCTACATATCTATCGTGATGCACAAACACTTGCCGCAACTACATGACGACTGAGATCGACGATGTCCCGCCCATGCTATTGTGGATTCAGACAAGACGCGAGTGCCTCTACTTGAGCCGGCTGCTATTAATAGCACCGAAGACTGCATGCCTCCACGACGTACGTATGTCGTTAGTCAAACTGCCCCCGGACAGACTGGGTTAAGCTGGGGTGCCCTGTCTGCATCAGATCGCCCATCTAGCTCCTTAGTTCAGCCCTACAGAGTACAGACTGGCGTCATCCATACATATGTGGCCGCTACTGTAAACTCTGGAAAGGCCGTTAGAGCGAATGCTTCACTTCATCGCCACGGTCGTGCCCTTCAACGGAGCAGCAAAGCACCGAGCCGAGGTTCGTAGCACAAAGAAAATCCTTCGCAATCTCTTCATTTCCAATCTCCGAGCGCATTTCAAAGCACGTATCACATCTTTGTAATGGAACCAGAAAATCTCAATCCGTGTAACAAAGGATCCACAGTCCGGCCTCGGTATCCCACCAACTCCGAGAAAAGCGGGTTTCAACTTTCCGCCGGCGCCGATGTGATTACGTGAGCCGCTGATGCGATCGCGTCGCACAACGAGCAAAGAGCTTCAGTTATAAGTCGAGAGGGTTGCCCCGAGCCATTCCCTATACAGTCCCACTCCTCAGATACCATCTTACACATCATAAATATGACAAAGTTCAAAATTACAGTCACTTCCGACACCGTCTGCCCTTGGTGCTATGTCGGTCGCAGACAGCTCCAGGCTGCGCAGCGCCTGTGGGAGCAGAAGTACCCCGACTCAAACGACACTTTCGACATCAGCTACAAGCCTTTCCAACTAGCACCTGATTGGGCCCGAGGTCCTGCATCGAGCATCTCCAAGGAAAAGTTTTACCTCGAGAAGTTCGGTAGAGACCGTGTGGTCAAGATGCACCAGCATTTGAAGGGTGTCGGAGAATCCCTGGGAATCGACTTCAAGTTCGGAGGACAGACAGGAAACTCGAGGGACTCGCACCGACTGGTCCAGCTTGCCAAGAAGCACGGCCAGGATGCCGAGAGCAAGGCGCTCGATGGGCTTTTCGCTGCGTACTTTGAGAAGAACGACGATATTACCAGCTACGACACCTTGAGAAACGTGGCTGTCGAGGCGGGAATCCCCGAGGATGAGTTCCAGAAGGCTATTGTCGAGAGCGACGAGGGTGGCCCAGAGGTTGACAAGCTTGCGGGCGAGGCACGATACAGTGGTGTCAGCGGTGTGCCTGACTTTGTTCTTCAGGACCGGTTCAGACTCCATGGCGCCAACGATCCGTCGACATTTGTCAGCGTTTGGGAGAAGATCAAGGCGGCCGAGCTGTAGTCGATTTGATCGTTGGGGGGAATCAGATCAATCGCTTAGGGTGGTCAGATTGAAACAAGACTTCTGTGCGCTTCTCGAGGACATCGTTCCAGAGGTGTTGACCTTGAAAGCCAGGGACATAGAATAGTAATCCGATTTCCTGACTCGTCCACCAACTTGCCCTGTCCATATTGCCTGAGCCTAACACTAGATATTCGTCGTCAACGAGAGTCATCTTGAAATGACTGACGAAGGGTTCATCTTCTTGGTCGCGTCTAGCATCGAGTTGCTTGTAGTAGAAGATCTCCAGTTTGCCGGGCGCAGGCGATTGCGCTTCAGGGTCCGATGATCGTGGCTGATTGACAAGAGCATTGTATCGCTGTATAAACTTGCGCAAACACCAGGACGTTGTTGTGCCAGCCGTGACTAGTTGCTCGATTAGCATCATACCCTTGCTGGTTCTGATTTGAACATCGACTCCCCGTGCGAGCGCATCCAATAGACTCTCCACAACAGGCCACGAGGTGACATTAGGAGTGAGGATGGTGATGCGTCGCTGTGCGTTGCTGAACAGTGTAAGTAGTGCTGCATTCAGGGGAGTCATTGGTGGATCTGTCTGCGAAAGAAATGGGAAGAAGGAAAACCGAGGGTTCCGATGATGTGGTGAAGGGAGAAAGATGGTCGGAACTGAGCCACTGGCGGGGAAGTCAATTGACTGCGTTGCCGATGCTTCACTGTTGGCTTGTAGTCGATCTGGCGCTCTTTGATCGATTTGCCAATCTTCTTGCGACTCAAAAGGTCGTGGAGGTTCATCATTGTGACCCCAAACGCAATCATAGAAGGCCAACAGCCGGTCGACAATGGCACCCTCGACCTCGACGCAACCTTCGAACCATCGCTCCCAGCTGACGTTACAGCTTGGAACCCAGGCCCTCTTTCCGTCGACGATCACAAACTTGGGGTGCATAACGCTTAGCGGTGTGAAGAAGATGCTCTTGACAGTAAGGTCGATATTGGCATTCTGTAGCAGTTGCTGGTCGGGCAGACCCAGCTTAGGCCATTTCGACGGCTCATAGACATATCCGTCTCGCGATGCAGGATGGAAGAGTTTCTGGAATAGTCCAAATGATGAGAAGCCTATTGTAATCCGCAGAGGCTCTTTGACGTTGGCTTCAATACGCGCCGTCGCAAGCTTCTCGAATGTGTCGCGGATGGCGTCCAGAGACGGTGAAGCTGCCCAGTAGCAGGTGATCAATTGAACCGAGTGTTTGGCGCTAAGAATTGCTGGTAGGATAGCGCGCGTGTAGATAGAGTGGCCTGTTCCGACGTATAATGTCTTGGGTGAACTGGTGGTGATGAGGGAGTCGATATTATTGACGTAGTAGCTTGGAAAGTCGTCTTCTTGCTCGTCGCGTCGCGATTGGAGCAGCTCTTTCCATGGTCGGACAAACGATTGTGGGAACTCTGTCGCGTCTGACATTATAATTACTTTTATTAAGAGATAGAGTTAATTATATTGTGTTAAGGTTAAGTTATAAAATGGGAGAGGTGAAGATGAGATGAGAAGGTTGACAGCCAGTAGACGGGCTGTCAGAAACCTCAAGACCTCGATCATAGATGATAAAAGTATTTAGGCAGTCTAGCCTAAGTTTAGGTAAATCTTTGCTTCGTTTATTTTGGCATCCTTGTCTAAAGTCTTGTGTTCCCTTGGGCGGCGCAGCTGATGACGCGGAGAGCTTTGGCGATGCCAAGCAATCCACTTTATACAAGGTTGTGGAATCCGAGTGAATTATCCAGTAGAGCTACATCCGAAGTACAGCTTTGATCAAAAGGCGAATGACGGTACAGCTAACGAAGATGTAATTATTGTGTAAAGCCAACGGTTCAAACAAAGTTGAGGCGCTGTTCCGCAACTTTCAGTGGGCTCATTCACCAGTTCATCAATGGGACACAGCGGGTCAATCAATGCGCAGCAAACACATGCCAACCGCGACAAACAGCGCAATAAAGATGGAATCAATTGAAATAAACAAAATGCATCATTAAGCAAACGACGCTGCACCTCGCATTCAATTGACACTCATCTCAATGAACCGCGGCTTTAGTAATCTCCACGACTCGCTCACCGCCTTCAAGCTCCCCGGCAGAATCCCCCACCATGGCACCTCCTATCTTCCCATGGCGCTCCAACAGACTTTCCATCACCCCAACCCAAACACCCTCAAATCGCGACCATGTTGTCAGGCGTTCTGGTCTTCAACCAAAAGGGCGAGAACCTTATCTTCCGCGCCTTCCGGAACGACTGTCGTCCTCGCCTCGCCGACGTCTTTCGCATCCAGGTCATCTCCAACGCCCAAGTTCGATCGCCAATCCTCACTCTTGGAAGCACAACGTTCAGCCATGTCAAGCATGAGAACATCTACCTCGTCGCCATCACAAAGAGCAATGCTAATGCCGCTCTCGTGTTTGAGTTTCTCTACAGGCTGATTCAGCTGGGCAAGGGTTACTTTGGCAAGTTTGATGAGGAGGCCGTCAAGAATAACTTTGTCTTGGTATATGAGCTCCTAGACGGTATATTCTACTACACACACTCTTTACAACATCGCTGACATTCTTAGAAATTATCGACTTTGGATACCCTCAAAATACAGAAACCGACACCCTCAAGATGTACATCACCACCGAAGGCGTCAAGTCCGAGACCCGCCCCGAAAACACCTCCAAGATCACGATGCAAGCCACCGGAGCCCTCTCCTGGCGCAAGGCAGACGTAAAGTACCGTAAGAATGAGGCTTTCGTCGACGTGATCGAGGACGTCAATCTGCTCATGTCTGCTACCGGCGCTGTCCTGCGCGCAGACGTTACGGGCCAGATTATTATGCGCGCTTACCTTTCCGGCACGCCCGAGTGTAAATTTGGCCTCAACGACCGTCTACTCCTCGATAACGATGGCTTGCTGAGCCTCCCAAGCGGAAATAAGATGGGTACCAAGGCGACGAAGGCAGCTGCTGGTAGTGTCACTCTTGAGGATTGTCAATTCCACCAATGTGTCAAGCTGGGTAAATTCGACGCCGACCGTATCATCAGCTTCGTTCCTCCCGACGGTGAATTCGAGCTTATGCGATATCGCGCAACTGAAAACGTCAACCTTCCGTTCAAGGTACACGCCATCGTCAACGAAGTCGGTCGCTCAAAGGTGGAATACAGTATCGGTGTCAAGGCCAACTTCGGCTCCAAGCTCTTCGCCACAAACGTCGTCGTTAAGATCCCTACGCCTCTGAACACCGCAAAGATCACAGAGCGCTGCACGCAGGGCAAAGCCAAGTACGAGCCTAGCGAGAACAACATCGTGTGGAAGATTGGTCGCTTCACCGGTCAGAGCGAGTACGTCCTCAGCGCCGAGGCTATCCTGACGAGCATGACGAACCAGCGGGCGTGGAGCCGACCACCGCTGAGCATGAACTTTAGCTTGCTCATGTTTACGAGTTCAGGACTGTTGGTGCGATATCTCAAGGTGTTTGAGAAGAGTAATTATTCGAGCGTCAAGTGGGTGCGGTACATGACGAGAGCAGGATCATACGAAATAAGGTGAGTTCTCCTACTCTGATTGACAAACACAGCTAACAGGACAGATTTTAAATGCATATAAGTGGTAGAACATGTACGGCGTTATGGTATATCCCGGCAAAAGTCGAGCGGGCGGTTTCTTTAGCATCAAACCATTATCCAATTTGTGTCCCCTTCGTGATCACTCATCCCCAACTACCAAGACTCTGACACCTTGAAACTTTCCTCTATCTGCGCCCTCTTGTTGACTCTTGATCGCAGTATCGATCAAGCATGCGAAAATATACGATGGGTGTTCCTCCTCCCATCCCAGCGCCGAAAGGTTCCGCGCTTCGACGTAGCGTCTCGAGACTGCATGCACGATGTCCCCAGGTCTCTCCTGATCATCCGTATTCTTCGTCCGCAGACCTCTCCAAAGAGAATCTGGTGTTCGTATCTCGCTCACCTTGACGTTCTGTCTACCACACTGCTTACATCTCCCCGTGCACTCATCCACAAGGTACAACACCTCCAGACCCTTCTGGATCGTACAAGCGAAGAATGCAACCTCTTCAAGCCCTAGCTCGCCGTACAACCCTGTCGCCCATGTTTCGGAAACGTCGATTGCGACCTTCTTCGCATTTTGTAATGCCGTGGCTATTTCCGGTGACCATTGGTTCTCGAGGATGTCTTTGATTGGCGGTGGTACGAGGAGTGTTTCCGTAGCGAGGTCGTTGTGGTCGGACGGCTTCTCTCGGAAGCGAAGCATGAGAACGTCGGACGCAGGGATGGAGACCTTTTGGGCTCTGCCGGGGAGATGGATCTCGTTCATAGCCTGTCTTGCCTCTGTCTCTTTGACGGTTTGTTCGGCGAGACGGCTGATCAGTCTTGATGTGGCTGTTGCGTGGTACACGCTTGGGTCGAATGCAGCTTTCGACCTGACGTTCTCGAGACGGTCGAGAAATACCATCTTTTTGTAGGTATTGAGCTTGGCTTCTCCTGCCTTGTCCTTCCTCTGCGTCTCAAAAGCTCTTTCAGCGCGTTCATCGCCCTTCCAAGATGGAAAACAGACGTCAAAGATGTGCATGGCTGGTCCGGGGTGCGTGTAAGTCTGCCATATCTTCATCTGCAACTCCAGCGGAAGGTTCCCAAAGTGTTTGAAAGCCATTTCGGTGCTCAAACATGCAAAGCCTGCGGAGAGCAATTGTCTACATTCATGCGATATAAGAACCTCTTGCTCTATTTGTATTTGCTGGTATTCTGACCACCAACCGGTGTATATCACGTCAGCCAGTCTCAGCGCTAACAGAGGAAATGATATGAATGGGTAGAAATGTACCAAGGCTGATCTGAGATTTTGAGTCTTGACAAATGAAGCCTCTTAAATGCAAATACTAAACGAAATTATTACGTGTGCCGAGGATATTTGTGTTTAGCACCTACACACCAAGACTGGGGGATGTTGGATCGTGAGATGAGATGTCAGCAACTTCAATCTTATCAGCGCTTACGACCAAGTGCGTTGGCGACACGTATTTGTATTTTTTCACTCTTAGCTACACATTCATCACAACATATGCAATACCGTCAAGATTTGAGGAACCTGGGAATGTCGCAGCAGCCTCGGTTCCTGTCACTCATCTCCTGAGTGATCAAGCTACGTTCCCCTCCTTCGAGTAACTGAGTGTGTGCTTCCTCGTCGTGCCTCAAACGTTGTGTGAGCCGCCCAGCCATGCTTACTGCAATGTGAAGGTGCAGCTGAGATTGATACAGCCTACGAGTGATGGTTCTGCGAAGTGTCTACCTCCAAACCTTGAGAGCTGTCGAGGCCGTCGACAGACCTAGACTGGGCCTATATGTTTCACCGGGTCTTGTTTTTGGTGTTTCGGCTACCTTGATCGTCTTTTGTCTATGATCCCTCCTCACAATAATTTTGTCCAGCGACGATATCTTTGGTCCCAGGTCAAAGCGGCACCCCTATACAGTAGTTCGTGAGTTCTATCAAGGTGCTCAGAATCGGCGAGCTTCGTTTTAAGCCGATTGACCAAGAGTTGGGAGTACACGAGTGCCTGTTGGCAACAGTCAGGGGATCGCGTGTCTCGGGCTTGTCAGTATGTAACAAAAGAGACGATGAATGGGTGTTAATAACACCTTCCTGATCTGGTTCGTCAACGTCTCAAGTATCCGGATGTGTTGGTCAACATAGATGGCGCGAGGTCTGTAGGACCAATGAGTTGGTGAATACGTTGGCACTTTGCCAGATACATCACTCATATAATGCACCGAGGACCATGAACCTGTGTGTTTGGTCTTGTGTTCTATCTTTCTTCAGCTGTGCTATCTGTTAAGGCCAGATGAGCCGCTTCCAGCCAGTGTCCCTGCCTCGAATGAAAACAGACTCGCTGGCAAGTTCTATCAGCTTCCGAGGAACGCAAAAGATATCGGGAGGCGCAGCGGTACTTCTCCCTCATTGGGACGGCAGTTGCAGAATATCCTTGTCTTGATGATCAGACTTCGCTTGGACGTCCCCGGGGAGCCGGAGGTGCGAGCCGGTGGACTCCAGTGGGAGGGTGCCGCGGAACGCCGCTCGTATTAGCATAGAATGCGAGAATACCCTTGCTTGGTGAATAAATATCTCTTGCGGCGCTGTTGAGGAGGTATATTTCACTGATGTTTGAGCTTGTGCGAGGATGTAGTGTTGAGTCAACATGTTGAAACGTGGTCGGAGGAACTCAGCCACTGACGAACATCAGATCATTTCTCGGAACCTCGAGTGTCCTCAGATAACTAATCACGATCCTACGGTCCTCGGAATCGCGTGGTTGATGTTCTAGAATTGCGGTTGTGTATCGTGGCCATGAGGCTGGATGTGATACAGACGGTAGCAATATTCAGCCTCAACAACTAGCTCTGCGCCCTTAACCCAACTCGCTCAAAAGTGATGTCCACTGATCATCGATACTATCTCTATACTTTCCTCTTTAATTCATTGCGTGATCGACTGGTAGCCATTCACATAGACCTCCTAGTTAGGACTACACTTCTGAACTCCGTTCTAGACCAGACACTTGCCAAGGCAAACGTCATAACTCGCCCAACTCCATTTTAATATACTCCGACGGATATTTAGTCTCGATATATAAGCGCTGACTAGTTAACCCATCTATCTATCTGCCAAACAGCTCCCCACCCTCAAGCCAATATCTCCCAGCTGCGGAATTGACCACACACCTATATCGGGATTCGATCTGCTTGATTGGCCCTGTCCCCGGCTTTAAACCCACGCTGATCCAGAAATCCCCGTGCCCAACCAACATGGTCAGGGCAACACAACCACGAGAAAGCCATGTGTTTAGTGAGACCTGAGTAAGCCCCCCCTAAGAGCATCTGGGTCTTGCTAGTTCCGTCCAGAGCTAGAGAGCACTTTGGTCTACGGGTTTAAATAAATCTTGCTTTTCCGCGGCGTGTAGTTACATCGGCTGATAGTATTGAACGCCAAGAACGATACCACTGCGAAATAATATTAAAAAGGTTGATGGGGGAGCAATTGCTCCTGGTGGCCGAGAAAATGTTAAACGCCACGAGATTTCCACGAGGATCACCTTGTGAAACTAGCCAATTTAATTTAATTTACCTTAGTTAACTTAGTGGTCGTGTCACTCTTGGGCATCAATGGGGTCATTTTCCTCTGATAGAGTTGATCACTCCTATTTGCGGAAAACCCTCGCGTCTAACTTCAACGCCGAGCAACTGTGCCATTAGTTAGGCTGGGACCTCGCTTACAGCCTCTTGGATTAAGATTCGTCGCACCATGACTGTTTAAGCAATGTTCCACCGTTCGCGGGAGGGCTTTCGGTCTGGTCTAACCGTCTAATTGGTCCTGCTGGTCAGTGCTGAAAAAAAGTGTCATGCCTCCTTCAGCCCTATGGGATGGTATCTTGTATAAGCGACGGTCGGGACCCTGCAGTTGGCCTGGCTCGTGATACGATTGAGGAAAGCATAAAGAGGCCGGCCCTCTCGTGTCTGCTGGGGTTTGTCTGGGGTTGAGTGTTGTTAGACATCAAGTGGTTCATCAATCAGTTCACTGTTTGCACGTGTTGATAGCAGTCCGTCCTTGGCCGTGTCTCTTATACATAAGACTTCCATCTTCTTCAATGGATGGCCTTCTGTCACGCTCTTCTATTATTACTCATCTAGTGGAAACACTACTGGTCACATCGATCACGCATACATCTCGTCTAGGCCTGCATATCCTTTCTGTCCTGGCCAATAACGACCTACATAGACTGTGATATCATTCACCAGCACCTCGCTCCCAAGTCCAGCCTGATCCTGCTCTGTTCTGCTCTACAGATCACGTCACCTTGCTTCTTCCATCAACACTCTCACCTCCCGATCACGCAGCCAGATCCATTCTACTCGATCGTATTCCCAGCAGCTGAAGCGCCCTCCCGAGACATACATGTGTACCACAGCCATGTGTATCGCTCACTACCTCCACTACCACCATGTGCCCCCTTGTTACCGCCCAACAGGCCTGAACTACTACTACTCGTATTGCGCTGCTGCTTACTACGATCCCGTCACCAGCCGGCCCCTCGCACCGTGTGGCAGCGTCTCGACCAGCTCTCCCCGGGGAGACCCCAGCGACCCATGTACTATGAGCCAGTGTCTAATTGATCCAGATTGTCGCTCTGGAGCATGTCGTCTCGCTGATCTTAACGGGCAGTGGAAGTGCTGCATGTGTGGAAGACGGGAGAACTTTGGTTACCAGTGCTACAATGCTCGATCTGCAGATGTAAGGATGTACTGCACGCACCAGGTTTGCGAGAACTGCACAGCCGACGAAACTTGAAGAGGCGAGACCTTGAGGCCGAAGAATATCGGCCTCCTCATGGGATTTGAGTTGCAGCTGATGTCTCAGCTGCATATCGTCCGACGCTGTGGACGTCTGCAGGTGTAGCTCAAGAAGCCACATGTGCGAATTCATGCAGGCTACACCTCATGGCGTTTCCATTCCGGCAGGTCTATAATTATCACATTTATTGTTGTTTCTTGGCTTGCTGACTACATGCAGATTTGATCGTCATGTCGCCAATCTCGGTGATTCACGAGAGACGAGGCATCGACGAACTTCTGCAGAAGAGAAGATCATGGGATCAGTGACGGCCGAGTAACACTTTTCGGCACGAGTATCAATAACCGATCGAGGTTTCACAGTACGGTACATTCCGAGATCGCCTTGTCATGGCATGACTGAGGAGATACTTTCTCCTCTTACGATATATCACAAACTCGCGGTCACGGTGGAATCATACTCGTCAGCTATACTACAACCCCAAGCCGACTTGCCATACATAGATCCGAGCTCCTAACTCCGCCCGCCTGGCACCGATACTCATGAGTCTCTCGAGATTTTTGCAGCCATGTCCGCCCTCGGGTTCTATCGCGGTTGGAGTTGCGCTGATGGCATGTTGATGAAAGGGTAAGGAGAGCCGGTTGAGAGATAGATCGGGAAAAGCTGGAAGATATTTGGGATACATAAAAACCCATGATCTCTTGAGCTTTTCTTTTTGCTTCTGCTGCGAGATGTGAGAACACGTTCGCCATCACAACAAAGCAATGTCAACAGCTACATATCCAAGTCGAAAACTCGTACAGAAACTCAAGCATCATGTGCCATCGAATCACTTTCCGTCTCGCATGCGAGCATGTCTCAACACACATAAGCTACTGTCCAGTCGGCCTCTCTCATCGCCGCCCCTGCAGCAACACGACCAAGCAGACCGTCCCATACCCTCCGCCGTCGGGCTACACGCTGCCCAAGTGTCCACTCGCCGACTGCCCCTTTGAGGCCAAGAACCAGGCCTGGGACTGCTGCTGGTGCGGCAAGACGTGGAATGTTGGTGGGCGGTGCAGTTGTGTCATGATTGGCGAGGGGGGCACGTATCGGTGCGAGCATATCTGCTGCAAGTCGTGTATTGCCTCGAGAGATTATTTCTCCTAACTTGGTATGCGATGCGAGGAGGAAGATACCCTTGGGATGGTGAATCATGAGTCGTTCCTAGAAGAAGGTCGTTTCGTCGGAGATAGTTGTCAACGCGTTTACCACTCTGCTCTCATAGCTCCGCCCAAGTGAGACTTTCTGTCATGTTCACGTCACGATCTCCTCAACGATGACCCTTCGGCTCCCATGGTCAGTCAACAGGCATTATCCTAGTAAATCAGTCCATATCCGCATCAACTCGGAGACTTGCCTCGTGACCATTGGCTTCTCGTCAAGTCCTCCCGAGGCTGACATGTTCTGTTTCACCAGATCATGTCTGCCTGCATTAGACCACCAGGGGTCTAAATCGAGATGTGAACAGGGACGGGTGGGATGCCTCGATCGCGCTGGGTTGGTAGAAACACAAGATCCTGTGCCTTTGTATGGGTTGTAGGTGTGAATGTGCTCCCCCGTCGACCGGGTACTTGGTGCCAAGGTCTCCCAGCCAAATCAACCTCAACTATTACCAATAGATATCCGGTACACTTGAACATCGTGCTCTTACACCAATGCCGTCGTCACTCTCATCCACACCAGATCAGTAATCGTAAAACCAGAGTACCGGGTTTATCACATCTCATCACCATCGATCTCACAATCTCAATGTTGTGCGACCACAGTATTCCCCTCTACGACAGCCTCGTTACCAGGCTTCCACCTGTGGCGTCCTATAAATGGCCTCGAGCCCCGTTACACAAGACCCCATCAGATCACACCCCGAGACATTGGGCCATGAAATTTTTCATGTCTCTGCCTCATCGGAGACTTGATCATTGGAATGCAACGCACACTCCCGATGATGCTGCACTCGAGGACACGATCGATGGGGCTGCGCTGCTGCAGACGCCTCAACCCAGAGCGTGCAAATTGTATGGATGGACTCGAGATGTGCATCTCTTGGTCTCTGAGTATGAGAATTGCTTCGCTGATGGGGAGGAACTAGGCCTGCGGTTCCAAAGAGGTCGATCTGTCTAGTCAGTCTGGTCCGTTGGCGTATAAATAGTCCCCAAGATGAAGCTATCCGACCAGGAGGAACTTCTCAGAACAAGTGCTTCTATTCTCAGGAACAAAAGACAGTCACAATGTGTCACGGACATCCTCGACACCATCCCTGCGCCCACACATCCATCAACTGGCACTACTGCCCGTCGGCGCTCATCGATCTCGAGACGGGTTATGAGACGCCGTGCAGCAACATATCGTTCGCGGCAGCCCAGCCCACGACGTCCGACTGCCCGCTCCAGAACTGCCAGTTCAAGAGCAAAGGCGGGAGCTGGACGTGCTGCTCGTGCCAGCAGGGTCCAAACACTCAAGGATGGTGCACGATGCCCATGAGCAGAATGACCATGAACCCCGAGTCCTTCTCGGTCGAGTCAGTTGAGACAACTTGTGATCACGGCTGTTGCAGCAAGTGTGTTCAGTACGGTAAGTCTCCCTCCCCCGGCAAATATCTGATTTGTGAGTGAGTATAGAACTGACACATTCAGGCTCGAGCCGTGATGCTTCGCCTGAGATGACCTTTTCTGAGATCCGCAAGGGGTCAGCGTCGCGCAAGTTCGGGTACAGCAGCGCCACCAAATCTCATCGTCGCGGATCAGCCTTCTCGCTTCCTGCGTCCGGGGAAGAGTCCACGCCGTCGCCGTCGACGTCAAAGTCGAGCTCCGCAAGCTCGGGATATAAGGTTGGGATGGAGTACACGTCGAGCAAGGCCAAGTCGAGCAAGAAGAGACACAAGAGTAAGCGATGAGTGGTTATTGATACTGGTATTGGTATTTGTGTGCATCTGGTGGTTGAGTGCCATTGTTTTGTGTTTCTGTATCAGCAGAGCGTCGTGTTCCAGTCCCGGCAGCTTATTACAATAGACGTGGGATTCACTCTTTTTATCACAATATGTCTATCTATCTATCTATCTATATTATTGGCTACAGCATCAATCACATCATGATGAAGTCAGATATCTCCATCTCTTGCTGTCACCAAGCTCAAAGCAATCTCAGCTCCGCTCACACAAAGTCGAATAAACTTTCAGGCCAAGGCACAGCCATGCCCAAATCAGTCCACCCTGCGGCCCGAGATGCGTCCAAGCGAGGGGAAGCTATCGGCTCTTTTTGTCCAGAATAGAATGGCCCTGCCCTGCCCTGCCCCCTCGGAAGAGCCAAAGGCCACGTGCGAAAGAAGCATCCGGTTCCCGTCATGCACCGTTTATCGTTCCTGGTGAAGAACTGGACTGAGACGACACGAGGCGAGACAAGGGTTGATTGATGGTGATCTACACAAGTCTTTTTGGGTTTTGGGCTGAAACATGAGTCGACGGGTCTGGCGATACTAGATTGAGTTGGTATTTGAGGCCTGACAATACCTAAGTCAGATAATTAATAAGTCGGAATCGTCGGTCTTTACGACTTTGGCTTCTCAAGACATGTCGATAAGATACTTCATTCAGCTATGATCGTCGTGTTCAATTCCTTCATCTTGAAGCATCGTCACTCATATCCACCCGATTATGATGCATGGATAATGAATGTCAACACCAAAATAGTCAACGCCACTTCAAATCAATCAAGAGTCCTACTACCGTCCCGTCCTAAACAAGTGCCATTCATTTAGTCAACGGCACCTCCGACGACGCCTCAGACCGACCGAGATGAATCTGGATCTCAAATCTTCTAACGTCGCAGACCAACCTAAGTCCTCGGATCTCGAACCGACAAACTTTCTTTGCAACTGGCAGTAAAGATTAAGTCTGACAGTACAACTGTGATGACTGTTCGAGATGCATGTTCTGACGTGTGATATCGGAATGGGCTGCCAGGCTACATCAATACGAGATGTGCTATCGTCAGTGAATACCACCCTCCCAAATGTCACAGTCGTAATCCAGCAAAACCACGTGTGATATGTATGATCGACATCGCCCATCCCATCCCTTCCCCTTCCCCTCCCCATGTGGAAATGACGAACCAGGCTTGATTATCTCTCTGAAGGCATCAACAACCTCCAAGCCACTCGTCATCGTCATCCAATCCCATCGCGTGGCTTCCACGTGAGCTGGCGTCCGTGATGGATGCATCTAGATCAGCACATTCCAGTGCAAGATTGTCCAGATTTCCGTGAGTTACCTGTTCTCTTGGTGTTTTACCTCACGTAGCATTTTTCGCCCCCCCTCCCCTGAGGCCCCAGGGAAACATTAACCTGGTGGCCACGAGTTCAAATGCAGACCATACATGAGATTTCAGGTGGAGGGTTGGGCCTGGGGTATTCTGTACGACTCCATTCGACCCTTGTGTTTTACAGGGCGGGACCGGTTCCAGGGGCAGTTTCTTCAGTGACTCCATCGTCCGTGGCCTGATCCTTGGATGTTTTGAAACGGCGCTTCAAGTTACCATCGCAGTCTAATAGATGAATATGAAAAAAGTGTCTGTGTTTTTGCACCATTTTCATTCGATTCTTCATCATCATGCCATATTTATTTCACTTTCGTCCAGTGCAGTCTAGGCCCCCTCTGACGGGGAGATCCAACCGCCTAAAAAACCCAACATCCAATTCCCTAGGTAGCGTTCTTGTAAGGTACCTCGGGTGCCACACCCCCTGTAAGCCTCCCCCCTCCAGCAGCCGCTGAGACTTGTGCCTGGGCCTTGTGGTGCCTGTGCCTCTTTTCTGCTTTAATCTCCAAATCTCCTCTCTTCTCCCCTCTGGTCCCTCCCCCTTGCCCTTTTTTTCCCTTCTCTTTTTTAGATCTGTCTCCATCTTGATTGTCCCTTTCATAATCTGTTTCTTCTTTTCTCAACTTTTGACCCTTTTGAAAGGAMAAAAAAAAAAAAAGAAGAATCGTCAAGAGAGGAAAAGAGACACGGACGCTAATATAATCGACGACAAAGCGCAGTCAATTTAAATTAACTTGGTTGCCTTTACATATAGTAGCTCCGTCCCGTCTTTGACTACCTATCAACTATTACGTCTAGCCAGCCCACTTTCTCATCCTCTCTCAGTCTCTCTCTCTCTCTGGCTTCGTCTCTCTTCTCCTCTTCTTCGAAACCTCATCCCCTCTTACGCGGTTTCATATATCACCTATAGTACCCGCAACCCACCGTCGCATCAAACATCACCATGCCTGCTTCCTTGGACTCTTCCCGGCCCATCATGGCCCCTTCGGTATGTTATGACCGCTCGGATCTTCTTTTCCTTCTGTCTATCTCTCTATTGCGTATGGATTACACCACAGTCCCTTTGTCCCCCCCTGTTCAAAGGCTTGGGACTTGTCCCGTCTAGTTCCGCCTCTAGTTTGGTGTCTGCCCACTTTGAGAGTGATGAGTGATGGGGACGAACGGGCCGGATGAGTGAGTAGAGAGAATGAATGCGGATGCAGATGCGGATGCGGATGCGGATGCTCTCGTCTTGTCACTACTCACTTTGCCAGGCTTGTCTTGTCTTTCAACTGAAATGTGACATCTTTGCCTCTCCGGCCGCTTGGTTCAGCCCATACTACCTTGCTCGTCATCCGTCTTTGTTTGCAGTGCACATCACTTCCACCTTGATACATTCCCCTGTCGCCTCACACGTCCCTCAGCCCAGCATTCTTATTCCTCGTCCGTCGTCTCGTCTCTTTTCCTCTGAAAACTACTTCAACCTCATCCATCTCTCACCATGGCTAAGCCGTGGGTCTCGTCGCACGCTCACACCCAGCCCAACCACAACCGTCAAGCCACCAAGGAAAAGGACCAACCCGCTGACTCTACCTCCAAGAACCGCAACTCGGTCCGCTTCAGCACCTACAGCATGGCTCCTTCGCTGTCTCCCACCGTCGGGACAACCGACTCTGCTCACGCCGAGATCCGCGACATCGCTACCGGCCTCGACCGCATGGAGAACAAGGCTCTCTCCTCCCAGCGCGTCACCCTCACCGACGAGAAGACAGACACCATGAGCAAGCTCGCCCTCGGTGCTAAGCTCGAGCGCGCTCTCGACCGAAGAATGAGTGGCCAAGACGCTGTCATGCGACCTCGTGGTCAGAGCCTTAACGAGAAGCTCAGCGAAAAGGAGTAGACCCAGAAAAGAGAAGAAGAAACAACCCACCAAACCCACCAAACAAAGCAAATGTCTTGCGAATAAGATACCCCCACACGCAAACGAGAATTCTTCTTTTATCTTTTATTATCGATTTAAATCATCTTGTCTTTCTGCTCTTGATTTCCTCAGCAACGCCTTGGTTCTATCACTTTTTTCGCAAAGGAATGAAACACTGCGCCATGACCAACCTCAAGGGGAAATTGGATGGAAATACGAGCCTCAAACTCAGCCTCATCCCCCCCTAATTATACTCGCGAAGCCCATCAACCCATGGCTCTTTTTTCACGAATACATACGGCATGCGGGAAGAATCTGGACTACGACCAGCTCTTGTGGACTTCATTTTCTTCTCCTTCTTTTCTTTATGTCTCTTTATTCTGCTTTTTACTCTAATGGTATGCTGCGATGGAAATTCATTGGTCAAGATACGCAGGAATGGCAAGCAACGCATGGAGGAAAGTGATCATCAGGGCACGGATAAAGGGGGCTGTTTCGCTTTTTGCCTTATATTGTTTCCCAGGCGCAGCGAGTACGGGGCGGAGGAATTGGAAGTGTATGATTACATTGGATGCATTTGTGATGCCATGTTTTTCACACGAGCTATAGTAAATGCCGACGAGTCGCCAACTCATTATTGTGATTGTGTTTCTGTTGTGAAGTAATGGGATGGTATGGGAACAAAAGACTGGCCAAAGGAACCTCAGGGTTTTGTGAGTCAATGAAACATGTTGCAGTGATATTAACAAAACTCCTATAGCAACCATTACGAGCAAAGCATTCCCTTAATGTAAAAGACATTCCACATGCCAGTGTTCCTGGCATCTCTAACTGCGACCAATTCCATCTTGGCCCCAGGTCTCGTAGTCAACTCATGTCTCGGGTGAACTGACCACTCAATCCCACCCCTCTTCATCCCAAGCCGCCTCAAACTCAAATCGTAATCAACAGCTCAGGCCATTCATGCCTCCTGCTTCTCAATCCTCTCCTCGAGATCCTTCAACAACTGCACCAACTCTCCTTCTTCACCCTCAACCTCGAGTCCTCTCCTGACCCAATCCCTCGCCTCCTCCAGTCTTCCCATCTCAGCTAAACACCTTCCCCTTCTCCACCAAGCCTTTGCATTTCCTACCCAGCGCGCCTCGACACTCGCATGGGCATCCACAGCGCCCTCGGCCCAGTTCTGCATCGCCATGTGCGCCTGCGCTCGGTTCGCCAGAATTCCGCTGATCTCCTCTCGCACCAGCTGAGAGGGCTCCCACATGGGTCGCTGCATGGCCATTTGGAAGCCGAGGGTGTAGTACTTGATCGCCTCGGGGTATTTGCCTTTGCGGTACTCGGCGTTGCCAGAGTCGCGAAGCTTGGTCACTTGAGCGGTGCGCTTGGGGTTGACGGGCACCGGGGGAGGGGGTGCGCCTGTGGGTGAATCGACGTTGAGGAGAGAGCGGTGGAGGATGTTGAGGGCTTCGAGCTCGGCGTTGAGTGTGCGCGATGGTTGTTGAGAGCTAATGGCCTTGGATTGAGGGTCCATCTGGAGGGGGAGGAGATCGAAGTGTGTGAGATCCGACATTGTGGCGGTGATTTTTTGTTTTGTTTTCTTTGTGATGCCTTATTATGGGTTTTTATGAACGTAGATTGTTAAAAAGAGTGACCGGTTGGGAGTGTGAGCTGGCAGTGAAAGGTTATGTGCAGCTGGGTGTACCTTATGGATTGAGGTGCTGTTCAGGACACCTCACAAAATGCTTATCTTATCAGCACATGACACCCCTCAGAGCCACCACTATTCATACCCTACACGTTGATGGAAGTGTATGTAAAAAGCAGATTAGAAGATCTTTGAATGTTTTTTATATGCTCATCCTATGTATTGTTTTCCTTTAATTATCTTATTCAAGATGCGAATATGTCTTAAAAAATATGCCGCATGTCATACCGTTCCTGGTCTCATATGATGGCTGTTGAGTTCCAGGAACACTTGTATATTAGCAAGCTGTCAGAACTGTTGGGCTGAAGACATCTCCCAGGCGCGATTCCTACGGCCGATATGACTTACCACAATAGTTCTAATTGTCCGCATGAGCGTGATGTAAAGTCATCGGCGTACACTATCAGCTTACACAATGACATGAAGCAGAGTGCACTGACGTCAACTTCAATTACACATTCACATGTAAAACGAATTGATCAAACAAGAGCCTTTCCTTTTCTACTCCTATTGTGCAAATGCGAGACCCTGTCCCCGTTTGGGAAGCGTAACAAGGTCACCTCCAAATCGCCATCACTCATAAAACCCGTCCGCCGAACTCTGGCGTCCTTGGATAATCAACGGGAGAAAGACATCAACTTCCAGAACCCTTCAAACGCCCATTAACGAAAAAACATTCCTATCCATTCATCAAAGCCTCATTACAGAGCCCAAGGTTCGAAAGAGTCTCCACACACAAAGTCTCGGTCATCATCATGGTGTTGTTGATTGTCGGTCTCTTGTGCTTTAATTCCTTCTTGTGAGGGCAGTGCAAATGTGGTTCGACGATCGGGGAGGGACTTTTTTTCATTTAGAACATTCTTTTTGGGGGGAATCGACATCTACTCCTCGAGCCACCCTTGCCATCACTCAGCAAATCAAGTAAATCCCTTTGTTGAACCGCCGCGCCATCTAATGAAACGCACGAGAAATGATAGACGTTGCCAAGTTTACCTAGACCGGCAAGATCCCATGTCGAGGGATTTGGCCAGCTTAGTAGCCGTAGTTGGCAAGGGCCTTTGCGGTCTCCTCCTTGACAGAAGCGTTCTTCTTCGCATCAGCCAGTTGTCGGGCAGCGATCTTCTTGCGCTCGTAGAAAGCAGCGCCCTTGGCCTTTCTTCGCTCCTCCAATCTGGGTAGAGTTAGTCATGTTCAATTCACACACAGCACACCAAAACATACCGAGCAACGACGTCCTCGTACTTCCAGCCAACCTCGCTGGACAGACGACCGACAGTGCAGAACTTGCGGCCGGGCTGGAGACGGAGAACACGGAGAGCCTGGGGAACGACGACCTTCTTGGTCTTGTCGTAGGGAGGGGGGACACCCTCGAAGACCTTGAGGCGCTCGAGAGCAGCGGCACCACGGGCGGTCTTGTGGGGGATCATGCCACGGACAGCCTTGTAGAAGATTCGGGAGGGAGCGCGGAAGTGGAAGGGACCTGTATCGAGTCAATGACTGTGGTCAAGTGTGTAGGTACGGTTTCGACTCACCACCGCGGGTGGGGTTGTAACGGGTGATCTTTCGGAGGTGGGCGTGGTACTTGACTGTTGGCATAATCAGCTTGGTGTTCCTAGGAGTGGCATCGTTTTGGTGTTGACGATGCTCGGCCACAGATCGGAGTGGTGTCGTGGGGTGTACATACGCTTCGCACGGAAGAACTCGCCAGAGATGTTAAGAGCCTCACAGCGGACAATAACGATCTTCTGGCCGCTCAGGAGCTGCTTGGCGACAATGGAGGCGAGTCGGCCAAGGAGGTGGCCCTTGCCATCGATGACGACCTGTTAAACGCACACAACGGTCAGCGAAATGCATCTTCAAGACCAATATTTCCATGTGAAGCAAACGACGAGCAGCGTTCACAGCACCAGCGGACGCTGATGACTGAGACCCCAAAGCATCCCCAATCCCATGCCCAATGCTTCCCGGCTGCCCGCAGCTCGTCTTTTGCCTCAAGTCACATATGAATTGTGAATGGATATGTTGTTTCAGTCGGTACTCACAACTTGCTCGAAGCTCGACATCGTAACCGTCTTTTCTGGGGGGAATTAAAGAAAAGGAAAGAAGGGCAGCTCAAATCCTCAAACCGGTCGGCGAAGATTTGTTATTTTGCTGTGCTGCTGGGGTTAGTCGTCCCTCGAATGTTGGGTGCAAGTGGTCGCGATAGTGATTGACGGGCGAAAAATCCAAGGACCGCTTGAGGGCTCGTTGTGCCTTCTGAGCAAACCGCGCTAGCCTATTGGGGCAAAGGCAACCTTTCACCGCGAGCGACTCCTTCCCGCTTAGGTCTGTTAGCCCTAGCGGGTTGAGCCGAGGAATTGCCGCTTCGCCCACTGGAAATCATGCAGTTTTTGGGCTTCGGTTCGTAGAATGGTTCGCACGTAATGATAGAGATCGGGCTGTTCCAAGACATGGCATTGGCACCATCATTGGGGTTTACATCATAAGTCATGACAGGGATCTGTGCACATGGTGATACTCAAGATTCAAAATTAAATGTGCCAATTTGCTCAATGCTGTCTATGGTGGTCATCATGGTCAAGGCAACGCTTGAATCTATTGTACAGCTTGTTCTATATCAAGAGCAATGGTAAGGTGGTCGAATAATGGATTATTCCCTGTAACGCCTGCACTCAAACCAGACAATCTTTTCCACTCAACATCAACGCCATCGCGTAACCGCGGGCTTAAGATTCCTTTGCAATATCAAGATCCTTCAATGTCTTTTGGACCTGTCTCACCAATTCCTTCCTTCGCGCTCTGACTTCAGGCATGCCTTCAGCCTCGACGCCGTCCAGTTTCAACATAATGTGCATCATGATGCTCTCGGAAAGTTTTCGGTGGTCTTCCTCTCGCTTCTTGGGGTCTGAAGGTGGCGATGCAATGTAATCGGAGCACAAAGGCAACCACTTGATCTGGTACTCAACAGCAAGATCGTCGAGAACCTTCATGGGTCCACTGGTAGCGCCTGAAGATGTGGGTGGTGCTGGAGGTGATCTGGGGTGGTCGAAAGTAGAAGCGCTGTCTCGGGGGCTGCCTGACAAGGAGTCACCATCACTGGTGATGCCCTTCTTCTTATCACGCTTCTTCTTGCGGCGGCGAGTCTTCCTGTCTTCTCTAGGAGCATCGACAATCACCATCTCCTCTTCTGAGCCACTGCTGACATCATTGATCTCGGGCATGACCGCCATCAATTCGCTGTTGTTCTTGACACCATAGTCTCGTACTGGCGCCATGGGGTCCTTGAGTTGCTTTCCCTTATAGAGAAGCTTGATGCGTGATGTTCCTCGCTCAGGAAGTTCCATCATCAGACCAACCCGGTCCTTGACGTCTATCACCCGCAACTTTCCATCTCCAATCGCATATGCGGGAAAGTGAGCGGGATATGTGATGCCGCGATTCTTGATAAGGAGGACATCGTCTTCTGGAGCTGGTGGGGGTGCAGTCGAGTGAGATCTGGGATAGTATCGATCCTCGGTGACGCCATCAAGATCTTGAGAAGTGATGTAGCTAAAGTCGTCGTCGGTGACAGCGGGGACGCCGCTGGGCATAGAACTGTAGGGCGAAATCTGTTCGCGGCCGATGGACCAGCCGTATCTCGACATTGTTAATGGGACGGCGAGCAGGACAGCGAGGCTGCTGTAGACAACGGTAGGAGGTACGCCGAGAGTGTCAGATATGTATCCGCTCGAATCTTGAAAAGCAGACGAGAGGTTAGCCAGCGCCCCGTTGAGGTAGGACGTGACGTTTTGTAAGGCACCGGGAGATGCCACGATTTCTTGGGCGGAATCCACCTTGTTCGACGTTTTCTAAGGTGGTCCAAAAAAGGACACCCTAGAGGCAAATGGGAATACGGGTTGCAGCAATTGACCCAAACCAAGGTCCGAACAGAAGGAGGTCAAAAAGACAGGGCGGTCGGCGATAAAGCTGAGCGACTGGTACTGGTGGTTCTCTTGTGATCGACCCGTGGGCTGATGTGGAGCGATGAGCAAGCAGCAGGACAGAGCCAGGTGGGTTACGCTGCACGACGAACAAGAAGCTTGCGAGGCTTGCAAATGGCAGCAGAAGGCAACGATCAACGACCCTTGGGCCAGGGTCTTCCTAGTGATAGTCGACAGCGAACGACAGAGGCTAGAAGGTATGTATCTAACCTGTCTCGTCTTTGCGCGACGAGGCGAGTTGGTACTTGGTAGTGGGGGAGGTCAGATCAAGTGACTCTGGTGATACAAGGCGAGACTGGGCAAACGGGTGTATCGGGCTGGGCTCTATTTGCGGTGCCACTGGTGAGGGGCTTAGTCGTCGGTGCAGCCCAGATTAACAGCGTCTCTCTCTTCTTCTGTTCCTTCTTGCAGCCAAGCGTAGGTACCGGTACCGAATCGTGAGTTGATGATGACGGGGGGCGACGCAATGCAAGAAACCGGGCAGCTTAGGGGATACCAGAAAACTACAGACGTGAGAGCGGCGATTGGTGGAGATGGGGGCGGAGTACTGCAAAGTACATGTACAAGAGTCGCCCCAAGAAACAAATCGAATGCAAGAAATATGCGCTGTAGATTTTGGTTCTTTTAGCTTGTGCGTCGTTGCGCCTGTGCTTGTGTCGCAGTTGATGATGGATGGTGAAGAAAAAAAAAGTCTAGCAAGTCTCACAAAAGGGAGAGAGGCCAGATTTGGGTTTCTAAATTTGATGATCTGGACCCCTCCGCTGGTTTAATCTCAGCCAAGAGCCGCACGGGGAAATGACAACGCCTCTTCCAGGTTCATGGCCTGACAATTGGCAATTGAAACCTGGGGGAATGTGTCAGACTGTTCTAGCGGAATATGGTAGGTAATTAAGGGGTCTCCAGGCGCTAAGAGTTGATGTTGTAGGATGTCTCTTCAACTCCAACTTTGAAGCTATAGATCTGGAGTATATTGAAGATTGATAACTGGAACTTTTGCGATGAAAACAGTATCAGTTGCGTTCAAGCCATTATCGTAAACCTTTGACATCTTGCTGGGAAAAAGCAAAGCCAAGTCAGGTATTAGGCTACATCATGAAGTTTGTCAGTGTTTTCATGGTGGGTATATCCAGAGCCACCTCAGACCTGTCTTAGATCATTTGATACAAAGTAAGAACCAATGATCAAAAAGAACTGGAGTTAGAAACCCGTAAGCTAAGTCACGGTCCGTTGTCAGACGATTGTTGCTTCAAGCTCCGGCCCCTCTTGAGTGGAGGTTGACGATGTTATCATGACTAGTAGAGCCGATGGACCACCGTAGACTCTGATTGCTCGAGGAGGCTGTAGCCCAAGACTACCTATAAAGAAGCTTAAGATCTTATAAGTACAGACCGAAATGAACTTGATCTCATTATAGTTCTTTGATGTCTCGATCCTAAACAATGGAAAGGCTAAGTAACTTCGCATAAGTTTACATAAGTTTAGGGTACGTCCAATTACTCGGCTCCCTTTCAACTCAAATGTTTTTAGACTGCACCTGTTTATACGATTGGCTTCACTCACCCTATCCCAATTATCATTCGTTGATAGGTTATCAAGAGCTTCAGTATGAACAGAGCGTCTAACGAAAAACAATCAGACCACCTAAAAGTTCTTTTGGGCTCAGATACTGTTAGCATGTTCCATGCTGAGAGATCCTTCGGCTTATAAATGCAAGGATTCAACGGCAGTTGCTCGTTCTCACGCAGCATAAGCACTTACACAAGATGATGACTGAACAAGCCTAAACACCGACTGGAATCATCGCGTCCTATTTTTATTGTGTCTGTAAGTGATTACACTCGAGACAAATATATCAACAATATTCAGCTGTACAGCCGAGGCGATGATGAACGAACCACCTCAACACAATGATTCCAAAAAGCATGATTACCTAATCCCAAAACCCAGCGCATTGCATCATCGCATTTTTCATGGTCGCCGAATTAATTCCACTCAAACGCCCATGACAAAGCAAACTCGCCTTTCACAGCCCAGCATTACAGCCCAGTACAGCCAAATCAACCTCTATCTGACGTAGAATAAATACCTCCACCCCACTTTCCATTCCCCTACATCAAAGCCATCTCGTTCTCCTCTATGAATTTCTTTAGATCATTCTTCACTCGCGCAACAAGCCCAGGCACAATGACTCAAGCATCTACCAAGGTTCAGCAGCTCATCGACAACAACTCTGTTGGTACGTTATCTCTCTGTTTTTTGCCCCGCGTTGGGACCCCTGCTAATGACCCCTCGTAGTTGTCTTCTCCAAGTCTTACTGCCCTTACTGCAAGCAGACCAAGAAGACTCTGGATGAGCTTAACGCTGAGTACGAGCTTCTCGAGCTTGATGAAGTTTGTAAGTTTTACAGTTCTCAACCATTGTATTAAACAACAGTCTCTAACGCCTTGTAGCCGACGGTTCTGCCCTCCAGGATGCTCTCGAGCAAATCTCTGGCCAGCGCACTGTTCCCAATGTCTACATCAAGCAGCAGCACATTGGCGGCAACTCCGACGTTCAGAGCTTAAAGGCTGGTGGAAAGCTTGCTTCCCTGCTCAAGGAGGCCGGTGCCCTGAAGGCGTAAGAAACATCAAAACAAATGTCGGACACGTTGGGCTAAGGGCACATGATGCTTTAGTTCCAAGCTCTAGGCATGTTTTTGTAGACCGTATGCGGCATATAGATATCGGTTGCACCTGAAGATTAGACGGTATTACAAGATGGGTGGATGACCCAGATGAGTTGAATTCATGACCCTTTACAACGACTTGCTGGCTTGTGCCTAGTGATACATGGCTTAATTTCCGTAATGTACATCTTTTTGCTGTGGTTTGACCCTCTCACAAAACCTGGGTGGCGACAGTGCCAACAGGTCTTTCAACAAACTCCATGACGCCATTGATAATGTTCTTCCTGGCCTCCTCTGACGCAACCTTCTTACCAGAGAGGTAGTTGAGCCACAGCAGCCTTGAAAGTCGCTCATCCTCGACAGTTCCCAGTGTGGACTTGACAGACTCCTTGCGAGTGCCATCAGTGTAAGTGATGGTCAGCTTTCCAGCAGCATCTCGGACAAGAAGTAGTTCGTTCTTCTTTGCTACGAGACCTCGTTGGAACAGGATCTTGAAATGCCTCATAGCATTTCCGAATGTCTCATCGTTATACTCCGGATTATGTGATGAGCGAGCTTGAACAGCCCTCACAAGGCCGTCGCGCATATGAGGGAAGTCAGTATCTCGAACAGGGGTGATGCGGAATGCTGAGCGGCATCCAGCGTCCTTCAGAATCGAGTTCCATGTCTCTTCACCCTCGACAGGATCCTGGAGTGCCTTGCGCAGATCTTCCTTCTCAGAAGGAATCAGTGTTGTGGCTAGAGGGTTAATCTTCTTGACCAGATAATGCTGGAGCTTCTCGATATCCTGGGTAGCAACATAGAAGCCCACCACATACACCTCGATGCCAAGGAAGGTCACTGTCCGTGTTCCCAGCCCAACCAGTGTGAACTCTGTACCATGCTTGTCCGTTACAGTGGCAGCAATTGGACCAGCGACGTCTCCTGCCGCTCCAGCATCTTCAACTTCTAACCTTCGAGGGAACAATTTGACGGTCTTGTTGCCTGTAGGAACAACCTCATTCCCATCTTCATCGTGAATAACCACTTTTCGCTTTTCGCCCGCCTCAGTCTTGAAGATTTCTGTCGGAACTTCCGTATCGCATTTGATAGCAGCCTTCTCCTTTTCTCCTTGGGCCTCAATGGCCTTCTTCAACTTCCATGCTGTGTAGACGAAGGAAACAATGCCGGCAATGGCACCAGCAGCTAGAAAGGCGGTGCGGTTCTGTTCGTAATCTCGTCGCTTCGAATTAAGCTGATTAACATCGAGGTCATCGGTCAGACGGCTCGATCGCTGGGAGAAAAGAGTCCTTTGGGTTGTTCGAGCGATGGCGCATCTTGTGTGGGCTGATGCGCGAAGCGCAGGGCGTAGAGTTGAGGGACGGAACATCGTGGCGCTCGCGACGCAATGTCGAACAGACCAATGACTAGTTACTTGAAATAGCAAAGTCTCCTCAATCAACTACACCAAGAAAATGAGCTTGGTGATGGTCTGAGTTGCTAGTCAGGTACGTGGAAGAGTTCCATAATACGGAACGTACGGGTAAACCTAGTCCGAGGAAATCCAATGCTTGCGGGGACCCACAAAACACATCGCCAAGATCAAATCCATCTACGTCAACGATGCCATCGTGAGGGGTGTTACCCTGTACCTTGGGTTTCAGAAGATCGAGATGCTTCAAATGCGATGAGATATCACGGGAGTGGGATGGTCAGAAGATCTGTGTCAGTTTTGAAATACTGTAATTTTTGGACGGTTATCCAATACACTAGCTCTAACGCCTCGCTCTCAGCTTCTATGTGATCAGGTACCAGTTGAAACGTGTATCAGCGTGACTTTTGTGTCATGTGAAACTCAATCATCAAGACGGAGTCATTGACGAACCTAATTGCTGTTCCTATCATGCAAACGTAGCAGAAAAGGCCTGCATTATTTTCTATCCTTGTCACAGATACAGTATATGCGTTTACTTGCATCTTCATATCCATTTATCATCGCGTAGTCTATTAATGGCTCAAGCCACCTGCACGGCGGGTATTGATTCGTCCTTTCAACCTTTCAACCTCAAATTAGAACATTGAGCACACCTCCTTCATGTACCTGATCCCATGTCAGTCATCTTCCCCGCAGCAACAACAGATAGACAGACAGACAGACCAGAAAGACATGTTGGCTGAGGCGTGAACCAGGCACGCGGTTTACTGAAACATCAATCATTCCTCGCATTGAACCTGACTCCACCAACTCACGCATCGTCATCATCATCAACAAGAACAAGACCAAGATCAAGAGCAAAACAAAGACCCGCAGACCCCAAACCCCTGACCTAACCAGTCCTGCCATACCAGAGAAACCCCACTACGGACATCCCGCCCGACTACGACGTAGGAGGAGATCCAGATTCTAGGCTGGGGGATCAACTGGCCTGGGCTCACCCAATCCATTCTCTATCGGGTTCAGTCTCAAGCTCAGCGCTTGTAAAAAGGGCCATCGTAGCGCACGACAGCGGCACTTTTACAGGGGACGCGGCTGAAACCAGCAAAATAAACACAAACGCCTCTTCGATCCATGTCTCTGGTCCATCCCCTCTTCCTCGTGGATACTTGTGCTTCTTCATCATTTGGCTGTGTCATCAGTGCTGTCTTCCTTGCTTTTTAAGTACCGCAGCCGCGCCCAACCTGACCCTGGCACTGGCAAGACTGGAGCCCAGCACCCAAAAACCTCCGCCCCATTTGGCTGCCCTGCCTTAACTTATTACCTTACCTTACCAACAAAGCAAAGCCAACAAACTCCCAGCGCCAAAACATCATCACCCTCCTCGCAGTCGCGAAACACGGCTTTCGGGTACGAGAAGGACCTTTTTGACCTATATTCTTATCCACGCATCCTCCGATTGCACGCTGCTTGCCTGCACATATCCGCTGTTGTCCCTACGATAAACAGTCATCCGCTACCGCTACCTCTACCGCTGCTTAAGAATCACCCTTGTGATCCCTGAACTCCGCCTGAATCCTGCCCAAACACCGAAAAAAGCCACACCGAAAGCGCTTCTTTGATTGTGTTTGCGTTTTCATCTGAAGCGCTCCTCCCTCAACACCGACAATATGGCCGCTGCTGCCGCTGGCCCTGCCTCTCGGCAGAGTCCTGCAACCGCCGACGAGCAGGAAGATTCTCGATCGTCATCCTCGTCAACTTCCCCCGCGCCCGCCGATAACGAAGAGTCTGATTTCTTTCTTGGAGCCAATGACTCCCAGTCAAGCATCGGAGTCCCCAACTTTCAAGATATGCAGGTGGAAGATGCTTGCCAACCGCCCGTCCATCGGTTGCCAAACGAGATTCTCATCAGCGTGTTTGCCAAATTGAGTTCCACCTCGGATCTGTTCCACTGCATGCTTGTCTGCAAACGCTGGGCTAGAAACACAGTAGATCAACTCTGGCATCGACCAGCGTGTACGAGCTGGAAGAACCATGGCAGCATTTGCCAAACGCTGCAGCTCGAGACACCGTCTTTCAGATATCGCGACTTTATCAAGAGGCTCAACCTCGCCGCCCTTGCTGACAAAATCAGCGATGGTAGTGTTATGCCGCTCGCAGTCTGTAGTCGGGTGGAACGTTTGACACTTACGAATTGTCGCAACCTCACCGATTCCGGACTTATCGCCCTTGTGGAGAATAGCACCTCGTTGCTGGCACTCGACATTTCCAACGACAAGAACATTACCGAGCAGTCTATCAACACCATCGCCAAGAACTGCAGTCGCCTTCAAGGACTCAACATTTCTGGCTGCGAGAATGTCTCCAACGAGAGCATGATTAACTTGGCAACAAGCTGTCGCTATATTAAGAGAGTAAGTTACGATGACCTATGCAGCTTTGGACGTTGGCTAACTCAATGCAGCTGAAGTTGAATGAATGTAGCCAGCTCCAAGACGACGCTATCCACGCCTTCGCCGAAAACTGTCCCAACATCCTCGAGATCGACCTCCACCAGTGCAATCGCATTGGTAACGGCCCTATAACTTCTCTTATGGTCAAGGGCAACTGTCTCCGAGAGCTACGGCTAGCAAGCTGCGAACTAATCGATGACGATGCTTTCCTGACTCTACCCCATGGACGACTATTTGAACATCTCCGCATTCTCGACCTGACATCCTGCGTGCGTTTGACAGATGCTGCCGTCCAGAAGATTATTGATGTCGCACCTCGCCTTCGCAACCTTGTTCTTGCCAAGTGCCGAAACATCACTGATGTAGCCGTTAATGCTATCTCAAAGCTTGGTAAGAACCTGCATTACGTGCATCTGGGTCACTGTGGCAATATCACCGACGAAGGTGTCAAGAGATTAGTCCAGAACTGCAACCGCATTCGATACATAGATCTGGGCTGCTGTGTCAACTTGACAGACGAGAGTGTGAAGCGTCTTGCTCTGTTGCCCAAACTGAAGCGTATTGGACTTGTGAAATGTAGCTCTATCACGGATGACTCAGTTTTTCATCTCGCAGAAGCCGCATTTCGCCCCAGAGTACGACGAGATGCCAGTGGCATGCTCGTTGGCAATGAGTACTACGCTTCGAGTCTCGAGCGTGTCCATCTGAGCTACTGTGTCAACCTTACTCTCAAGGTTCGTCACCTCTTGTTTCCAGGATTGCCATTACTGACATTTCACAGAGTATCATGAAGTTGCTCAACTCATGCCCTCGATTGACCCACTTGAGTTTGACTGGAGTTGCCGCTTTCCAGCGTGACGACTTCCAGCCATACTGTCGACAAGCACCCCCGGGTATGTTTACCGTAGATTCTTGTTTACTGCTGCTGACCTGATGACAGAGTTCACTCAACACCAGCGAGATGTGTTTTGTGTCTTTTCCGGCACTATGGTGTCCAAGTTCCGTGACTTCCTCAACACTTCACCACAGTTCGAGGAACTATGGGACATGCACAGCTGGAATCGAACAGCAGTCTACCCCGGACAACGGCAACGCACTTCCGTATTGCAGCCAACAGCCACTGCCGGAGATGGAGCCGACGATGAGATGGTTGACGATGACAACGATTTCGAGGGTCTGGACGGCAGCGAGATGGTCGTGGATGCCCAGGCACAGAATCCGGCCAACGGCAACGGAACGATAAATCCTAACGCTCTTATGAACCACGGATTTCAACAAGCTATTCCCGTACCGCCTCCACCTCCTAGTGTCCCAACAGGTCAGCTCCCTCCATTCTTTCCGACATTCGCCCGCTTCCTGCCTTCATCGTCACTCGCACGACAGGAACCAGGATTGCTTGGGCCAGCTTTTATTCAGAACAGCATTAACAACATACTAGAAGGCGGATTACCACAGCATACCACTAGCCAAGCGAGCGCAGCACCTCTTGGACATGGGCATCCAGGGAACGGGGAACCCTCGACCGGCGCAAGCACTGCGACTATCCACCGACCTCAAGAGAACGGTGACCAATCTGACGCCATGAACTGAATGACCGACACTTTGCTTTAGCTTTAGAAATGACACCACCGGATTCTTTTCGTTGTTCACTTCCCTGTTCATGGTAAGGCTGCTCGACCACAGCGAGAGACACAACTGACAGCCACCAGCATTAGATTATACACGCTTTCGCTCACGTACGCAATGGCTAGAGGACACAGGAGTGTATATGGAGTTTTGTGTTTAGCATGCCGTGATTTTCGGCGACAAACGACTTTTGACGGCAAAGACCAAGATACCACAGGACAAAGAAGGAAGCGGGAGGCATGACAATGAGAACCCACGTGCTTTGGTTTTAAGCCCTTGATAGGAGTATAAAGGACCCCTGAGGAAACGGTTTGTAGGGGTTGTAATTTATGACAATCAAATATCAACGGCCAATGGGTCTATATGCTTAACCATTATTATGCGAGAACCATTCTCGAATTATTAGTGAGAAGTGATATGTGCTTATAGTGGACTTGTCAACGTGGTAGGAACAGCTTCAGGAGGCATTACAAAAGGGTATATTTAACTCTAAACTTAGAAGCGAGTGACGCTCAAGATACACAGCACGCATCTTCCACTGACAATTTGAACCACCCATATTTCACTAATCTCCACTTTAAACCTTCTCCTGACTTGTTCGGGCACTAGCATCAGAATGAGGATGTGTGCTGTCAGCCATGTGTCGAGTCATCTCAACATAGTCATACGCAAACTCGCCCAGCTGGCCATCATCGGTGCCGAGCTCCTCCTCCTCTGGGGAGACACGAAGGGAGAGGCCAGGGATGAGGTTGAGAATGAAAAGGAGAATGCAAGTGAGTGTAAAGGACCAAGCGAAGACGGCAAGAGTACCAGCGATTTGGTAACCCAGCTGAACAAAGTGACCGTCAACCCAACCAATAGGGTCGTACTCTCCACCGTCGAGAGCGGCAATGGTTTTGCTTTTGCGAGTTAGCAGTGGTCATTTTAGATGAGAGAAATAGGGAGACGTACGTTCCAAAGATGCCGGTAAGGATGTTACCAACCATACCACCAATTCCGTGGATGGCAAAGATATCAAGACTGTCGTCAACGTTGATGAGGAACTTGACCTTGGTGGCGAAGTTGCAGAAGATACCACCGCAGATTCCGATAATGACGGCAGCCCAAGGCTTCACGAAACCAGCGGCAGGGGTGATAGCAACGAGACCAGAAATGGCACCGGAGCAGAAGCCAATGGTGCTCCACTTCTTCTCGAGACGGTAATCGAGGAGGATCCAGGCAATGGCACCGCACGAGGCAGCCAGGTTGGTCACGTAGCATGCCATGACTGCGCGGATGTTCATGGCAAGAGCAGAACCTCCGTTGAAGCCGAACCAGCCGACCCAGAGGAAGACCGTGCCGAGAACAACGTGGGTGACGTTGTGAGGGCGGTAAGGAAGACCGTTGTTGTTGGAGTAGCCGGTACGCTTGCCGAGCATGAGGGAGTAGGCGAGCGCGCAGGTTCCTGATGAGACGTGGACGGGACCGCCTCCAGCAAAGTCGTAGCTGGGAAGGTTGAAGAGCCAGCCGTTGGCGTTCCAGGTCCAGTAGGCGATGGGGTCGTAGACGATGGTGGACCAAAGGAACATGAAGACGATGGCAGGGAGGATGCGTCCTCGATCAGCAACGCAACCAATGGCAAGGGCAGGACTGGTGATGTTAGGACAATGGACTCTCAAGTTCTGGAGAGGCACTCACGTAATGGCAGCGAACATGCCCTGGTACAGACAAAAGAGAATGTCAGGGAGAGCAGAAGAGCCATTGGGCTGAGCGAGGGTGTCCATGAGACCAAACTGGGTCAAGTCACCGAGGAATGAGTTTCCAGTTCGCGAGAAGGTCAAGGAGTAACCCCAGAAGAACCACTGGAAACTGATGACCGCAACTGATATCATCGACAACAGAATGAGCGTCAGAGCAGACTTGCGACGGGCAAGACCACTGTAGAAGAAGCCGACGCCGGGAATCATGAGAAGCACAAGCACGGCGCTGACAGCGAGGAACGTCAAGTTGCCCGTCTAGACATTGTTAGACAGCATCACACAGTGAGGTGCATCTGGAAAACCTACGTCGTAGAAGATGTTGAGATCATGCACATGGGTTGAGTAGCCATAGTCGGCATGATCAGTGGTGCCATTGTAAGGAGTGGTCATCTTGACGAGACTTCGCTTTGAGACGCGGGTTCTTTGATCCAAACCTTTGCGCCGGTCGAACCTTTTCAGCTTCAACTTAAGCTGGGAAGAATGGAGTGATTCGAAAGGATGAAGAACCCGGGGCCACAGGGCTAAATATGTTTTGACTCACTGAGCTTGCGACGACGGCGACCAGGACATAACGAACGTGGTGCCAGGGGGAGGGTATGGCACATAAGTGTGGGGGATACTTGATAAGACGCCCGTAGCTTAAGCAGCAATAGGAAGGATACTCCACCACATGTTCGGTTTGGACTTTGGTGAACCCGTATTTGGACACGGAGATGTCACACGGGTGTTGATGCTCAGGTGCCAAGCTGAACTAGATGATGATCCTCCACGATTCCAAGACTTTGTTCATGATAAGCTTGAGAGGATGATCCTGTAACAATGCGTTGACGTTGACTTGACACAACTCGTTTGCGCCAGAAATGAAGTCGTGGTTGTGTAAACGGTCCCCTGTATGGCTGTTCCTGAGTCTGGCACACCCATCGCTGCTTATCACACTTAGCATTCCGATCCGGTTGTATTGGGATGGACGCCACACCCAAGCTTAAATAGGCTGTGCTGATAAGCACCAATATCCCTATAGGACCTCCGGATTGCAACCTCTGCTTGGCAGTTGGCCCGCAATGAATATCTCCTCTTGGCCTAATTGTAGGCATTTGACTCCTTTGATGCACGCCGGGAGGGGAAATTGCTGTCGATATCGGCAGTGTATCCCGGCCATGCTTACTGAGGAATCAGAGGATTTCTATGTATATCCGGACGGCCGCAATGGAAGTTCTAGTGCTGAGGATGCCATGCTGATTCGCTATTGTTAGACTTATTTTAAGCATTTTAAGCTCTTGAGGTGTTGACTCTGACACGTCGGAATGCGTCCCAAGACCAGAGTTACATGGCGAGAAAGTTTCAAGCATAATGAAGCCTCGACACCCTCTTGTGCGAACTGCACTCAATATTGCGCTTCCCCAGACGCGCCGCATAACCGGCCAGAGTTCTTATCTGACATTGTCCTCAAGGTTGCCGAATTCCAGGTCGAACCGTTGAAGGAGGTCGAATAGAGCATGTCTGATTGGACGTTTCCTTATCTCTTGGCAGCTTCGGTGGAGCGTCTAGCGTCGAGACCCCGGACAATAACCAGGACCCTTGTCTCTGGGAGTCTGAGTGTCGTGTAGCTCGGCCGATACTTGATAAAGATAGACACGCTCAAAGCGTGAGCGTTGGAGCCAAATTTGGCGTGAAGTTGCTGTCTGTTCGAGGCTGCTTATTGTTGAAACTTCGTGTGTCTGACTGTGTTGTGCGAGGTACTAAACCTCCTCTCGGGTCAAAGGATCACCGGTTTCACGTTGAATATGGTTGTGTTCCATTCCCAAAGATCTGGTGATAGACATGAAGAAAATAAGCATATCGAGTCCACATGGGCACACGGTCTTCAAGTAGCCAAGAATTGATGTGATTGACATCGTTTCCCCGGATTCTCAACTGTCAAAGATGCTTTTGCGCCCGCAACGCCCTAGATTGAGCCTCTGTTGCGCGCGTCAGTATGCGAGTCGCCCGCTTACGACGATAGATATGATCAGGGACCAATGTATATAAGCTGGACCTGCGTCCACTACGAGTTGGCAGTTTCTCGAAGTCTAAGCTTACTTCGACGTTGAACATCTTCAACGACTCTGTCTGGAGTTTCTTGGTATCGACCTTCGCAACCATCGTCAACCGCTTGAGATATCCATCGGCTCCCACTCAGACGATTGTTCTTCGACCGAAACGGCAATTGCTGAATCATTTCCCGAGAACGAGCAGGCCATGGGAACGACCGGATTGCAGTGCTTACCAACACTCTTGCATTGCATGCCTTATCAGACAGCAAGGACACCGTCAAACTAGGCATTTCGTAACAGTTTCAGCTCATTTCAGCTCATTTCAGCTCGAAGATGTGATATCAGAATACACCACGACGCGATAACCAGCTTCATGTGATGGTACGATCCAAAGGCCATTGGACAAGTCGAATTGTGCAAATTGCCCATACCCTTGGCATAGATAAGGAACTTAGAGAAGTTGGAGTGCCGGTTGTGAGCTAGGTCGCCTGTGGCGTCTTTAGCGTAAGATAAGGGATCTCTGCATACCTTCAGGTAGGACACTCGGCAAATATGCGACGGATGTGCAATTCGGGAGACTCGTAACTCAGAATTGAGTCCGGCGTAGTTGAGCGGTTTGATAATGGGAGGCAGAATCGGATTTCGGTGCATGCGTGGTCACGTAAACGGACGCGGAACTCAGGTATCTCAGTTGGGTATCTCAGATAGTATTTTGGCATGACTGGACAAATGTCTCCGATGCCATACTTGACCGTAGACAACTAATGTCCATTTTGATTGCTCGTGACCTGCTTCGACGTTGGTCTGAACACGGAGCTGTAAAGTAACTGTTCCAGGCTACATGCATCTTGCTTTTCTTGAGACAAAATGCTATTACTGGCGCACCCGGATTCCGATGTTGCATCGTCGCAGTTGGTAGGACCCTGTCCAGGCGGTCGAATCATGTCTTGAGCTCAGCCTTCCATTCTTTTTCCAGCTCAACAAGGCACTCGGCAACTTTCCATGGCGCTTCTTCTTCTAGAATCCTCCTTTTGTCGCTTGATATCCGATCAAGGACGTAACGGCTAACGGTCTCGGGGTCTCTCTCGGCTGGTCTTCCAATCCCAACAGCAATTCGTACAAACGGCGACGTTGGGTATTTATTTTGCGAAAGAGATCCCTTGACACTTTTGATACCATTGTGACCTTTGTGACTCCGGTCCCACGCCGTGAGCCGCACAATGCCCAAGTCCTTTTCGAGTTCATCGTGAACAATCACTAGACTGAGTGATGAGGGGTCATGTTGATTGGTCATTTCTTTCCACACCTTTGCAACAAAACGTCCGGAAATGTTCATCAGAGTAGGCGATTGAACCAAGGTGTATTTTGGACCTTGAGATACCAGGCATGTCTGATTTCCGAAAGTCACCTCTCGAAAGGAGGGTTGCCGCAAGACTTGAGCAAGGCCATTGAGAGCGAAATGACCGGCAGAATGTAGACTTTCGTATTTGGGCAAGGGATTGCCTAGACTGACAACGAGGAAGCGGGGACTGAACATCCTGACGCGGTATCCAATATCCAAACGCAGATCAAATTCTTTCCTCCCAATTCAACTCAGGCCTCCACGCGCAATCACGTGCATCGAATTGCAGAGCTCAACACAGCCCCATCTCTGACGTCGATCAGCCGATTGGGCTGCCAGGCACTGTAGACTAGTGTGGCTGAGCTCCAGTTTTGTCGTCACTCTATCCCCAACTTCCATGTTTATTGCCTTCCAACTCCTGTGCAACTTTACAACGATATACCCTCGAGCGTATTTGAGCCGTTTCGTCGAACTACACACATAGACGAAACCAGTTAATTCATTTTCTACCAGAAATTCTTTCAATATGTCGTGGGCGGGTAGGACAGCCATCACCCCGCAATCCCGAGCAGAGGGGTCTAATATGAAGCAGGGTTTAAGAAGAATGTCAATCGCGCGACGACGCAGGTGATGATGAAGACGGGTATGCGCTTCAGATGAAACATTCAAGTGTGGAGCTGATTGCGTTGCAGGGCATGTTGAAAAGACGAACGACCGTGATTACGAAGTCGAAGAGAGGTCAGCAATTAATTGCGGATCCATTGGAAGACGACATCTAACAGAAACAGACGATTCAAGACTATGGAAGCTGCTGCTTTGCGACTACAAAAGGAATCAAAGGGATATCTCGACTCCCTGAGAGGTACGCTCATGATCTGCGACACATGAAGCTCGATACTAAAACCCGATCCCAGCCATGACCGCATCGCAAATGCGAATCGCCGAGACGATAGATGCGTTCTACGGCGACTCAGGCGCGAAAGACGGTGTCAGCAGAAGTTACAAGCAGGCCGTCGAAGATCTGGACGCCGAAACCATCAAAGCCCTCGATGGCCCCTACCGAACAACCGTTCTCGACCCCATCACGCGGTTCTGCGCCTACTTCCCCGACGTCAACGAGGCGATTAAGAAGCGCGCTCACAAACTGCTCGACTACGATGCCCTCCGCGCAAAGGTGAAGCGCCTCGCCGAGAAGCCCGACAAGGACGCCACGAAGCTGCCCCGGACCGAGAAGGAGATGGAGATGGCCAAGGTTGCCTACGAACAGCTGAACGAGCAACTCAGCACCGAGCTACCCCAACTTATCGATCTCCGAGTGCCGTACCTCGACCCCACTTTCGAGGCTCTCGTCAAGATCCAGCTGCGTTTCTGCGCAGAGGCGTATTCGCGCATGGCGCAAGTACAGCAGTACCTAGATGCTGACACCAGAGATCAGTATGCCGAGGGACAACTAGACGCCAGAGTGGAGCAGGTGTTGCAGGAGATTCGGGAGTTGAGCATCAGTGGCACGGTCTAGGCTTTGGGTTGGCTTCTACAACTTATTCCGGTTGGGGGAACGGCGTATAGGTGCTTTCTGCTTGTAGATACTTGCTAACGTCATGAATATCATGCACAAATAGACATAGTCCATTGCGGGCTTATGGAAACGCATCCTTGTGTGCAGACCACTGTAATTCTACATTATTGGGCTTTTGTGCCCTGCCTCTCGGGCAAAAACTGTGCAAGCACTAACTATTGGGACTGCTCTAGCCTGTGACCATGTAAACGCTGAAGCTGGAGCGGTTGATAACATTCCCATAATCCCGAGACCGAAAAGTAGTTGCATATCGTGGGACCTCTACTCTGTATCAACTTCGGACTCCGACCCCGGAGACTCTGACTTCTCAGACTCTGGAATATGAGAAACCGACGTCACCCGCTCCAACTCTGCTTGCTTTGACTTCTCAGATTCGCTTTTCTCTGTATCGGAGTCCCCGGAGGCCTTCCCTTCCATAGGTCTAAATGGCTTCCCTCGCTTTCCTGGCCTTTTTGACACCCTTGACCCCCCAGATCTAGTCGAGGCCTCAGATCTCTTTGAATCTTTAGATATTTCGCTCTTCAATTCCTCAGCCTCAGGTTTCTGATGCATCTTGGACGACACCTAGTGTCCAATATTGAGACCATTTCCTGAGCCGAACAAATCACTCAGACTCAGCCTCTTACCCATCGCCTGCATAGCTGGACCAGCCTCGGGACCCTGTGTCTCAACTGGACCTGCCGACCGTGCAATTTTCCAAGCTTCCTGGATTATGGCAGCGTTTACTTCTCGTGTTTCGTCCTTATCGTTGTGAATCCACACTCCCAGTACCTTGTCACCCTCCTGCCATTCACCCTCGACCTTCATAATGACGAGCTCCCCAGACACCTCTGCATGTGTGACCCGCGAAAGGTCCACGATCACGTTGTCAAGTCCCCGTCTGTTGAGAACAAACACGCAGGCTCGTGGTCGCTGGCCTGGATCCTCGGGAAGTGGACTCTGCGCGCAGACAAACATGGTCCCTTCTACTCCTGATTTCTCCCAGCTTTCTGAAGCGCTGTTGAATGTGTAGATGACAGCGTTGGCGGCTATACTGAGGATGGTATGGATGGAGGGGAGGTAACGTTGGAGGACAGAGAGATTAAGCTCAGTATTAGTGCGTGGAGGTGGTGGCGCATAGTCGGCATGTATGGCAGCGGCATCGGATTCATAGTCTGAAACGGCGGGGATACGATTTGACGGTTGGCGGCTATGGCGAGCCTTTCGTGGTGTTTGGCGGCTCATGATAATTATTGTTGTTGTTTGATGTTGGGCCCGATAAGTATGTGGAGACGTGATCGCTAGTTGGAAATAGTCTTGTCACAAATGATAGATCAAGGCCGATGGGTCATGTACGTATGATATCAGGGCCTTAGAAGATGATCGTGTGATCGACAGTTGGTTGTGGTATGCAGATTGAAGTTTACTCTTTGAGAGGCACGAGTGCGCATGCTTGGGCTGGGCTTATCGATAACGCGCAAGATGACGCTGCCGCGGGGCGCTGAACTGGACCCTCCTAAGGTTCCTACACCACCATTTTAGACTACGGTAGCAGCTCGACGTCATACGTTTAAGCTGAGGTTTATCTCCCTTTTTATCCCTTGTTCTAATTAGCTCAACATTCTTTTGGTGCTCACACGACCCAAATATCCCTTGCGTTGCCTTGCCTTGCGCCTACGGTAGAGCTAGGTTGTTCGAAGCCATGATCTAGAGAACTACAAATCGACCTCCCCGCGATATCTCGAGACGGCGCCGTGTATATAACTCGTCTCTCTCGTCCAACACTGTAGTAACGGCGTCCATGGCCGACGAAAATGACCAGTCCCCTGGTTCTGAACTGGGGGATCCCACCTCGACGACGCCTCAGTCTCTAGCTAAAGCTGTTCATGCCCGACGGTCCGAGTTCGTGCGTCCACACAGCCTAAAGGTCAAGATCGGGACGTGGAACGTTGCTGCGTGCACGGGTACTGATAAAGACCTCGCAACCTGGTTCACAGACGGCGAAGGCTTGGATCAACAATTGACGTCACTGAATCTCTCACAAAATAGCGCCGTGGAGACGGATGACAAGGACAATGGCAGTTCGAAACCGCATTTGACTGCCGGGGGTGATATTGGTCTTTATGTGCTGGGACTCCAGGAAATTGTAGACCTCAACACGACCAAGGAGTATATGAATCGAGCAGTATATACGGACACAAGTGTTATGGACAAATGGAAAGTGGCATTGGAAGCAGCATTGCCTAAAGGTTACGAACTTATCACTGCGGAACAAATGACTGGCTTATTGCTGCTGGTTTATGCTTCGCCCGAAATTGCACCAACTATTAGCAACGTCAGTACCAAACAGGTTGGTACGGGCCTGCTAGGCTATTTTGGAAACAAGGGGGCCGTGACGACGCGATTGCTGCTTGGCGAAACAACTCGCATGGTTTTTATAAATAGCCACTTGGCTAGTGGTGCTGGCTCTTCGTATCTGGACCGGCGATGTTGGGATGTCGGTCAGGTTCTCTCACGCACTCAGTTCGACCCAATCGTTCACTCAGGCGTTGAGGAAGATGAGGGCGAAAAGATTGGAGATGAAGATCTTGCATTCTGGTTCGGAGACTTGAACTTTCGACTGGATGGAATACCTGGCGACGATATCCGACGACTGCTCACGCTGCATGCTAGAGGTGAATATGGTGCAGACGAGGACTCGAAGCCTCTCGATGAGCGAGGTGTTATTGTTATGAAGGGTTCGGACAGCGATGATGAGTCTTCTACGAGAGTATCGCTACATTCGCGGGAAGAGAGCTTTGATACTGCGAGCGATCTACCAGACCCTGACAATTTCCCCGAAGATCCAAGCCAGGATCCCACTTCTCTACAGGCCACCATCGATTCACTGTTACCACATGATCAATTACGAAGAGTTATCAAGCAACGAAAGGCTTTCCATGATGGCTGGCAAGAAGGGCCAATTACCTTTCTACCAACATACAAATATGATATTGGTACAGTTGGCCTCTTTGACACAAGCGAGAAGCAACGAGCTCCAAGCTGGTGTGACCGTATCTTATTTAGGACACGAAAAGATAAACAAGATTATGAAACAAAGATTAAAGATGAGGAAGAAGCGAAGAAGAAAGATGCAGAGATGAAGTCCAGAGGGCTCGAAGAAGACGAGGACGTGCTGTTTAGTTATGACCCCGACGCTGACGGGGAGGATCCAACGTCATCAACTGACACTTTGGGATACGATGAGTATGAGGAAAATGATGACCTTGAAGCCGAGGAGCTCGTCACAAAGGAGGGCTTCCATGACCGCATACACTTGGAGATCTACGCCTCGCATCAGCGCATTACATCGTCTGATCACAAGCCCATCACTTCTATCTTCACGCTCGACTACGACGCTGTTGTACCAGAGCTCAAGGCCAAGATACACGCAGAAGTGGCGCGGGAACTAGACAGGGCTGAGAATGAAGGCCGGCCAGGCATTACGGTTGTCGTGGAAGGCAGTGATGGCAATGAAGAGAATATCGTCGATTTTGGAGAGGTTACACCCCTCGAAAAGCAGATCCGGCATCTGACGGTTGCAAATACTGGCAGTGTACCGGCGACATTCTCGTTCGTGACGAAGCCCTCGACAGAAGACGGTGATGATGCTATCCCTGTATGGTTGAAAACCACATTCTTGTCAGCAGATGAAGAGTCTCAAGAGCCATTGGGTGAAACAGTTACACTCGACCCAGGAGAAACAGCATTGGTATTACTGGAGCTCAAAGTCTCGGCCATTTCTCACATCCGGGCATTGAACGAAGCCCGCGCCAAGATCGAAGAGGTCCTGGTCCTTCGCATAGAGGACGGTCGGGACCACTTCATTCCTGTGCGCGGAATCTGGCAACCCTCGTGTGTTGGGCGCTCTATCGCAGAGTTGATAAGAATTCCTGACGGCGGTATCAGAAAGTTTGTCGAGAGGACGGGTCTCAATGGGGCGATTGCTTACGACTCGGACATTCATTGCTCAGCGCCGAAGGAGCTCTTCAAGCTTACTGAGGTGGTACAGACGCTTGTTGAACGAAGTCTAGCTGAATCAACAATGCTTGAGGAGGAAGTGCTGCCACGGGATCCTGGATGGCCCCTTGAGGCGTCGACGTGGAGGGTTGGAGAGGCGGATATGCAGGATGCAAAGGTCAAGCTTGTGTCTGCTTTGGACAATGATGCTTCTCTTCTTGATGCGCTTCCATTGGAATGGCCTGCGTCGTTCAAGTTAGAAGCCGTCTCATCCATCCTGCTACTCTTCCTCGAATCTCTCACGGACGGTCTGATCCCTACTCAACTCTGGGCCAAGATCTCAACATCATTGCCCAACGTGACATCCCTACCCATGACCGCTTGGTCCGACACCAAGACACAGATCCTGGACATTCTCTCATCAGCACCCAACCACAACATTGCATTCGTCTTCCTTACAGCTACTCTCTCCCGCGCTGCATCAGAACTCACCCCCGTGACGAACGAGCCAAAAGGCGGTCTCTCCCGCCGCCTGAGCTTCCGCCGCGGCAACGCAGAGGACGAAGACACCAAGAAGCGCAAGATGCGTGAACGTAGATATGCCGAGATAGTAGGGCCTTTGGTCTGTCGTGTAGACGAAAAGGAAAAGGGGTCGAGGGATCGAGCGCGGACTGTCGTGGAGATGTTTATACGGCGGGATGAGGGAAGCTAGAAGCGGAGGAATCGCAAGATACCGTGGAGCATCTGAGGTTCACGGGAGGGTTAGTATATCTGGTCTTTGGTCTTTTTGAGTATTATACCAGCTTGGCTTTGTTTCGATGTATTCTTTAGGGGTGAACAGGGATACAACAAAGGGATTAGAGGATGTGGCTTGAACAGTAATGACGTTGAACGTGTGAACAACAAAGATTAATGGACATTGTACATTTGATATGCAGTCTTTAGGCTCTTTGCAGTACAGATTCTAGTTGCTTTTGCTGCAGTTTCTTCCCCACTGGCAGAACAGCAACGAGGCAATGCGCTGCTCCCTTTCGCCCAAGATATCAGCACCATATGTTGTGATTACTAAGACTAAATTGATATCCCATGACAGGCATCATATTCCTTTTACTGTTTTTCTAGAAATCGAAATGGTTTAGTGGCTGTTGAGGTGATAAAGGCGAAGTGGCTGCTCCAGGCCTTTGCTCCCACTCCCGCTACGGCACTGCCATGTCCCCCCTCCAGCAGCACCAAGCCCCCAAGCGTGCCATTGTGCCTCTGTAGCTCCAAAGAACATGCTCTGTAGACAATAGAAGTTCTGCTCTTCGTTTGTCATGCCGTTTTACATTCTCGTTTGCCGTTTGCCGCTGGCGTTGGCATCACATTCAGGAACTCATCTACTCTTTCCCTCATGCCCAGCAACTCGCTTACAATAAGTGTTTGCTGGCTCCCGTGACCACTTCTGGGCGTGTAGTCATCTGTACCTTATCGATAGCTTTCGAATCAGTGCTTCTGCCCTTTTGTTGCTCCGCGGGGCTGTAAACGTAATCTCGATCTTCCATGCGTTTGCAACTTCGCTCTCCTCCCACAAAAACTCTCATTTCCCACCTCCCCCTCCAACTTTGCCTTTTCCCTTTCTTCAAAACAAAAATCCAAAAAAGAAAAAAAGACGAAGATCATCTGTTAGAACACAGTTTTGTTCTCTATATTTTTGAACGTATTACTTTCGCAACTTAGAGCTCCGACAGTCTCATTGCCGCCTTCTCTCGTTGATCAGGTATTTGTGCTCTCCTCTTGCTCGACGAGAAGTGTTTAACCTTGCTCCAGACACATTCAAAGATAACTGTGGCCTGTTTTTCATCATGTCGCTATGGGAACTGAGGTTCCATGACACGGCCAAGTTGCCGGAACCTGTTCGACGAGCTGCCCTTACAAATGGGCACAAGCAGCTTGATTTCCTCCTTGGTATTCGAAATCAAGCTATTCCATATGCTTCATCTGAAGACATTCGCATTTACGCCTCTTTCGTCCAACTTCCTCCGACAACCCCTGATGAGGCCGAGAGTCTCCGCAACATCTCATCGGAGTAGGACACTGATGATGATGAAGCAGGCTCGGACTCGTGGGAGCATGGTTCAGATGGTGATAGTGAAGCTACCACCGAGCACGAGTCTGGCCAAGAACAAGAGAACGATGACGAGGACCCCTGGGATGCCCAAGCTGCAGCAAGCGCTACAGCCGTGGACGAGGCAGACGCCGTTGACTCGCAAGACCACACTGGATCTGACGAGCACGCCGGAAACGCCAACCCAGCCGATGCTGAGACCGCCGTGGATGAGACCTTTGATCATGACATGAAGGTCCTTGCTGCAGCTTTACCTAGCGCTTCCACTCAAGCTCAGGCTTCTACCACCAACACCTCGACAGCAGAGAGTTCGGTAACTGCCAACAACTTTCTTACAAATGATATCGGAAGCAGCGGGGGACATAGCGATCAGTCTTTGGGTGAACCCATTGACGTCGACCCCCCGTCACCAAACAACACCCAAGGCACCATCACCGATGGCACCAACACAGATGACAACCCAGAGGGCAATAGCCCGAAATGGCTCACGAATACGCCCAGTACTCCCTACAACAACGAAATGGCTGCCTCTTCCAGCAACGCAAATAGTACAGCGGAGCAGGAAGGCAGGGAGGCAGACGCCGACTCTGTCGGGGAGGTGGAAGACCAAGCCGTCCAGCCCAACAACATTCACGCCCCTATTTATAGGCGACCAAGTACCCTCCATGATACTCCCCCGACTTGGGCGGATGAGTACAAAAAGTTCTTCGACAAAGCCTTTGAGATTTGGAGTATCTTTTACCACACTCGCGCGCCTAGACCCCTCCGGGCACGACTCGGAGATATGCGTACACACGACGCGGCCGTCAAGCGGTACAACCTCATCAACCTCGGTCTCTACCCTTGCGTCACTGCCGGCCATCTCATTGAGCTGAAGCGTCGTATCGACGACGTTTCCCACTTCTGTGATTTTCTGACTTGCAATATCATGGAGATCAATCTTGCCAAGAACCTGAGGAAAGATGTCATGTACACCTATCCCTGCAACTCGCCGCTTCGACTGCGTACCAAAGGCCTCGGAAGTTCTCTGCGCTTCGTGACCCATGTAGACGAGGGCTGGGTTGACCCGGAGGATAACTGGGGAATGCCTCCTCCCCCAAAGCAGAGAATCCCCATGCAATTCCATCCATCACAGAATGCGTCTTGGTAGAAAGTGGTGGGAATCTTTTGGTTGGTTCGGGGGATAGAATAGGACACCACAAGACACCGACACAGATTTAAGAGAGCTTGACCACGCGTAGATGGCACCAGAATTTTGTTTTGAGTTGGTTTGGCGTACGGGAACATCAGGAACATCAGGAACCACAGCGAGCTTAAGAGCGGCGATACTACAGGAAACAGAGGAGAGGCTTGGAGTCAGCGGATTTTCCGATTGGATCTAGGTATAGATCAGCGTATCGCTTGCATAGAATAAAGGCTACTTAGAATACTCTATTGTGGTCTCCGTGTAGAAGTGTATGTTTATTTGGGTCTATCGATCCTGGGCGTTGTACCGTTTCCCGACCCTTCCACCATTGGAAGCTCTTCGATCGTTGGCAACACTAAAATTCATATAGCAAAATATTCGTATCGGTCGTTATTTTATTGAATCAAGCCTCGTATCGTATGTTCTCGCCGAGTGTTCGGTTCGGTTTCGCCCTTAGCCGGCCGCAGCGACAGCCGTGGTGACGGACATGAACGTTGACTTGGGTTCTGGCTCTCTCGTATACGTCGGATGTGGGCACCACTTCTTCTCAAACATTTGCGATACCCAATACAAAGAATGGTCCCAATCGTACTTGTCCTGTTCTCCTGCGTAACGAATGGATCCGGCGTCGTGTTGGAGAGTAATCTTTGGAACTACACGGTCGGTTAGCACTAATATGCTGTATGGTGGAGTTTTTGCCATCGCAGACCTTTTCCGTTATCCCTCTTGTATTGTTTCCATACCAGAAGGTGTTTCTTTACCGCTGGGTCCTTGAGATTCTGTTTCACGAGGCGCCGATCCTTGGGTGCCAGAGTCTCAAAGTGGTCATTTCTTCGTTCACCATTAGTGAGGCCTGACGACCGAGTAGTCGGCCACTGATCGTAGTTGTAGTAATGCCAGTGGATGAGAATATTATTGCAGCTGACATGGAGTCCCTCGACAAAGTCTGGGATTGAGTATCGCAACTGTTACGTTAGCTATGTCCTTTGAGGGTCGAGGTCGCCATACACTTGATCCATAGTTAGCTCTTGCATGCCGGTACCGATCTGCTGTCATGCGACTCGCTTCGCGTAGTAGTATGAAGACGACGAGGTAGATTGTGAACCACCATCGATTCTTATCCTGGCTGAATAGCCAATCGATATCGCGTAGGAGCTTCTCCTTGTACCGCTCGAGGACCTCATTATAATTGAGGGTGTCGAATTGGGCGACTACCATGCGAGGGACCGACACTTTGCCGTAAAGAGGGTAGGATTTGTCTTCGGTTTCGGGGAGCATGCCTAGAGTTTCGTTGCCTTCGATGTAGAGAGAGCCTACAGTGTGCTCTGGGCGGGATTAGAGTGGGACGCAATTGAGATGGGGTCAAGAGGAGCACTTACGGATGGCGCACCAGAGGATAAAAAGGTTTCCAAATATCTCAAGCTCTTTTTCATCGTCCCTCGAGAGACTTCCGCTGGATTTGTGTTCATTCTGCAAAGGAGTCAGCGTAGGGCAAGGATCGTGTCGAGACTCAATTGACATACGTGGAGGTCCAAATAGCGAGCCACGGCCGTGAGGTACGTTCTGGTGATGGGCCCTTCTCCAGCTTCTGATTCACTCTCCTCTTGGATAGTGTGATAAAAGGCTGGGAGAGCATTGTCGATTGTGTATTGTCGAACGCTTTCGGCCGTGTCGTAGATGTTTTCCAGGCAGTAGTTGGCCAGTTCCTTCTTCTTGAACGTCTCCTTCCCGAGAAGGCCGTCAGTCCAATATCGGGCAGTCACGTCCCCGTCGATGGGTCTGAATCGCACAACGTTCATGCGAAGAGGTTTACCACAAAGATTCTGTGAGACTTCAATCGTGACAGCAACTGTATCGAGTCGATCCCCAATATCTCGCATTTCGATGCCCGCCCATCGTCTCGTGAGTTTGAGCCCGCCGCTTCGATAAAGAACGACGTCGGCAATTCGGAGTCGCGAGCATGGAACGCGATGGATTGTCTTTGGCGACGACTTGGAGACATTCTTGCATGTTTTGCATTGTCCTTCTGGGTTCTGCTCGTCTATAAGGCACTGTTCATTTCATGTTAGTGTGACCAATTGCAGGAGAGGGAATGTGTACTTTGATTTTCTGGAACCGACAACGAACACAGGCGCTGATCTCTCGTGTGAACCGTACAACCTCATGTTCCTCCAATGTGAGGGGACGTTTTCCAGAGCTAGTTGTTTCGCTTGGGGAAACGATGCTGTTTGTTGAAGATGATGGAATATCCAAAATAGGCGACCCTGTTTCGTCTTCGATTTCAACATTAGTGTCGCGAGAGTCCGAGATATACCCAATCTCTTCTTCCGACACCTCGCCGTCGTCGCTTGACTCGTTCTGGGGACTGGCCTCTTCATCTGAATCATCGTTGTCTGAAGAGGACTGAATACGGTGCTCCCGACTGGACACGGCCGAGGGACCAGCATGTGTCTCGAAGCAGTCCGGGTCCGAGTGATCGCCTAAAATTTCGTCTAATTGTCTAAGAAGATCATTGTCTACATCGGACTCTTCATTACCTTCTCGATCTTCCGGCTGGACAATCCGTGCATCATCATCTACTCCACTGCTCCCACTGAAACTGCAACATGTGCCGTCAACACTTTCAGTATCGTCTTCATCGCTTGTTGCAAAGGAATGATTGGGTTCTGGGGAGTGCGCAGTGGCGAGGGTGCGTCCAATGCCATTCGGGGGGGTTCCTGGGCGGCTAACATTATCATGACCTGTATCCGGCGTAGGGACATCTTCAGCAACCGCCCAAACTTCAAGATCCGAATCCTCATCTTGAAATCTACTAGCAATGGCCTCATCTCTTGAGCGCGAACCAGTGATGGGCCTTCCAGGATCGAGAGACAGCAAATCATTGAAATTGTTCTCTAACTGGTCAAGGGTGTCTGAGTGATCTGAGTCGTCGTCATCATCAGAGTTCCGACCGAGGCCAACCTGAGCTTGGACTTCTTGACTCGGGGAGTCTCCCAGCGTATCCGGAGAGAATAAAGAGCCAGGAACATCTTCCGCACCCCTCCTCAAGGGCAAGTCCAACCCCAGCTCTGTCCTGTCCGTCTGTAGGCGGCCCGCATCGTCACCAGGTGGAGAGATTAACTGGTTGCCATTGACTGAACAAGAAGCTTGTTCATTTGAAGAAGTATGAGAACAAGTACCTTTGTCCAGAAGAGATACTTCTGGTGGGGGCTGGCTCTGGAGTGTCTGACTCGAAGGTTGTCCAGAAGCAGGACCCGAGGACTCGCTAGAGCTGCAATCGGAGTCTGGAGCTGAACTCTCGGGGCTTAATCCGTGTCCGGATGAGAGTGTCGTATGCAGAGGAGTACCGTGACTTCCATGGCGTGGATTTGCTTGTCCAGATGATATTGAGAGAGGAAGTTCGGGTGATGAAAGCTCCTGAGGAGGACTCCCCAGGCCCTGAACGTTCACAACATTGGCACTCCCACCAGGATACACACCCCCTGTGTAAGTGCCACTAGAAGTGGCATTGTCTGACTTGGGGTGTCTAGGTTGCTGAGCAAAGTCTGGCGATACGTTGGACTGTGACGAAGAGCTTGGATCCTGCCGGTTTGCACGCCCAGGCTTGGACACTGTTCCCGACACACGATCTTCCTTATCTACGTAACCGTTAGAACTGTGTCAGTGCCACTGTCGAACCAACACTCACCAGTATCAAATCGCTGTTGGTTCAAGCTCAAGCAGTGACGTTTTCGTTTCGGCCCAGCGCCCGTGCCCGTATTCTGCCGCTTCCGAGTTCTCTGGATCGACCTGTTAGAAGAAAGTACCCAAAATATTTAGACAGGGTCAAATGAATCCATGGCTTGGAAACGGGGTCCCTTCAGTTACACAGCATCGAACCGACACCCACCAACAGGGCCTACTGCACAATTCTCACAGGGGTGCCTTTAGGCGTTGTTCCTGGCGAGCAAAATTGCCGAAGCTGGTAGGCATCCTTATTGCAAAACGTTACACGAATTGAGGCCCGACAACTGAGCTGAGCTGGTGGAGTCTGGTTCGTTCATCTTCATCCTTTCTCACTTACGTGGATGTCAGCTGGACGAGTAAAATTCTCCATTCTGGCACCTGGGTTCCAAGACCCATGAAGCGCAAGGTCCCGTGCCGACAAAGTTGTCGATTGCATGCACGCCCTTTACCGATATGCCCGATATTGGGGATACCGCTGGCTTGTGAAGCACAAACTCGAGTCACACGACAGCTCGGCAGAGGTGGTGAAGTGACAACGCAGGAGGCAAGATTGCAGCCTCCCTGAGGGAACGTGCCCTGGAATCACCCACTCGTTGCCCTCGAAACCCGGTCTGAAGGGGGATGCAGGGGCATCGACGTCTACCAGTCCCTGGCCGTTGTGTGAGACATCCTTGAGATAATCCTTGCTCGCAGCTGCAGCTTATCATCTTGAGCAACAATCCAAAATCCCAACAAATCAGTATAAATTCCACCATTTTCTTCTCACAAATGTGAGGTTTTACAAAACTCATGTCTTCTAGTGTTTAGACCAACTCGTGTGGGTTATGGTTCAAGCGTCGAGATTTGCAGCGAGGATTGATCGTCCCTAGTAAGGATTGGATTGGACTTGTATCCCTGTCCAAAATGTTTAGCCAATCAGAGACACGGCAAGGGGTCTTTACGGACCCATAAAGCTCGTCTTCTGTCCTCGCCGGTCGACTTGAGTGGTCAATTGGCACATACTGTGGGTTCATCTGGCACGCACTACGCATGACCCGTGCCGAGAGGTCATGGATTGTGACAGGAGGCTATTCGAAATAGCCTTCTCCAGAGACGGACGGAGCAACGTCATACTAGCTATACGAGCAGCTGGTCTTATCAGGCACTACCAAAGTTTAAATGGCATTGAGTGCGTGTCTGTAGCTGCAAGGTGAGAGGAAAGCCACATTCGTGGAACACAAAAGGCAATTGGAGATTTCAAGAACAATATCAAACACAATCACATCCTCAGAGCCACCCAAGCAAATCCCCCGTTCGTGGGGGTTCCATTTTCAGAGTACGACAAGGTTCGAATTCTCACGTGAAAGCGCTGAGACATATTATGGGGTAGAAAATTTGACAGCTCGACGATCAACCGCAAGTTCGTGACCGGAGAAATTCAAACAACACGAAAGTGGATAATTAAAGGGCGTGATCGAATGTCTGAGACACGGGTATTGAGATATCCCATGACATAACAGGGGCCAGTAGGATCGTCAATCTCGAGAGATTGTGCCGAGACATCGAACCAGAACGTCAGCACGGCCCGCAACCGGCTGTTTCTTGTCGACGATATACACGATGTCACATATGTGTATAGGAGTCGAGATCTGCGGGCTTGGAACAGGTCATGTTTGTGATTCACTTCGGCAGTTGATGGAGACGAAGGCCGAGACGAGGAGGATACTGAAAAGGAACTATGTAATCTCGCAAAGAGTCGGGTTTCTCTCCAAAATGGAAAGGATCGTGAGATTTGCTTCTGCTGGTGTGACCTAGAGGCTTCACTTTTCTAACTGTCGGATTTCAGCAAGGGAAAGGAAATGATCTTACCGTCTGTTCTCACACAGGGATAACGGCTAGCTTGGGGCTAATACAAACTTCAAGCCATTCCCGTGCTTATCACTTCTTTAGTAGGTTTGGTTTGCCGAGAGGCGTCGATTCTGGCTTCAGTACTTTCTTGTCATCGAGATAATTTGTTGTTCGTCGGAGAGGCAGCGGTTGAAGTTGCATCGCTCCGATAGTTTCCAGGCAGGTTTATTAGAGGTTGTAGTTCGGCTGACACAAGTACAAGGGCAGGGATATGATATTGGCGTCATAGTCAGAGGACGCCATAGGTGATAATCTCCTACTCTGGTGCCGTCGTGCCATGCCATTCCAGAGGAGTTTGATTATATAGTGGTAGATGGGAGCATGCCTTGGTATGGCGGGAGGAACGTTCTGTTAACGGTTGTCTTAAAGAGACATAAAGATCTGAAGACAAATACGAGGACTTGTGAAAAGACGAATGGAAGCAAAAGGCAGGAATGTGAAAGAGAGTTGGAAGGGGAACAACCAACAGAGGGTTTTTATCTCCAATTCTCACATGACACCAACACGTGACAAGATTTCTCGAGATAACAAACAGTATTGCAGGATGTTGGTTGTATTCTCCAATGAGCGACTAATAGCTAGTATGTAGTCCTGCATAGTGACCTATAGTAGGCTGTTTCGAAGGAAACGACAGTAGATAGACTCTCAAAACTCTTGATAAACCAAAACACGTCATGACTCGGAAATGACTGGAGGTCTCAGAACAGAGACAAAATCAAAAAGCGTGGAGTAGTCGGAGAATCATCACTCCTCGTCTGAAGTCTCAGAGTCCTCGATCATAAAGGCTGCAGAGCTGGTAGTGTACTTCTGGACAGGGTATTCTACCATGGGCACAATAGGGTAGTGTCTAGCCTTGATCTTGCGGTTCTCCCCATAGGCAGCCTCCCAAGGAGGAAGCTTGCCGCTAGGAATCGCCCATCCGTATTTCTGATTTCGAAGCCAGAGTCTAACCAAGTGACGAGACGAGTTGTCGTCGTCAGTGTAAGCGTCTCGGCGGTGGACGAGGGCGAGGTTGTTGAAGAACAGGAGATCTCCTGTCTCGAGCTTTAACTGCAGCTCAACACGAGAAGCAGCCTCCGACACAGCTTCAAGAGCATGGATTTGAGCTTCTGAAAGAGAGGGGATATTGGAGTTCGTCATGCTCGGGTGCGGCCCGAGGCGATGCGGGTCGAGGCTCGCGAGGAGTTTGCCATCGTGGAATGTCAAGACAGGAGCGAGATAGTATGAAGCCTTACGGCCCGATCTGTTTGAAACAATTCGTTAGTTATGTTTCACTGGGTAGAGGGTATAATTTCCTACAGCTGGACAGGCCAGTTGGGAGTCAGGAGTGTCTTGACGACCTCTGGCTCTCGGTTAAGCAGGTCGTTGAAGACAGTCCAGGCTGAACTGAGATAGGTATATCCTCCCTTGTTGGCGCTGTCTCGAACTTGAAGGGATAGGATGTCACATCCCATGTCAGTGTGGAAAGGCTAGGACTAGTAAGTAGAGTATTATTTTCGTGGAGTTGATGTAACATACCAGAGAACCATTGGTATGAATACCATGACGCGCGTCGGCAGGAGTCTTCCATTGCTTCGAGTCGGTTACATGAGCTTAAAACGTTAGAAAAAACCGATGGTTCTTAAATAATAGTATTTGAGGGACTTGGGAGCTGTTGAAGGTTCAGATTTCCGGAAACGTACATAGCATGTTACCCTTGCGGTCTTGGAGCCCGCGTTTGTCAGCAATGTAGCCAGCTACACCCAAGAAGATAGTAACACTATCTTCAACAGAGTATTTCTCGCCATCGATGCCATGAATAACAACAAAGCCTCTTCCGAGATGGAGAGTCTCAGCGCTCGCTCGCAGACGGCGAGACAGGTTCGGGAGAGGAAAGTTGCCAGGGGAGACTTCGTCGCCGTCGAGCCCAAGAGCTAGTTAGTTTCATCCGTTAGCAAACATTTACTTCCCGAGTCATACGTAGTAGGAGATCTAACTTTTGAAACTAGCGAGGGCGCTGTCGACTTCCTTAGCTTCCTCGCCGCTAAGACGGAGAGTGTAAGCTTGGTCCCCCTGATAGTCTGCTCCGGACCAGACTAGGGGACCAGTCAGTGCGGCGTTGGAGGAGTTGGAGTTCTTGATAGGTGATTCCCTGAGGAGTTCAGAGTTTACACCAAGAACGCCATCGTTTTCAGAGCGATGCAGTGTAGTTGCATAGTCCTGAGTGGTGCCCCTGAAAGTTGCCATTGCTGGAAGTAAAACAAAAGTTTATTAGATAAGGGTAGAAAATAGATAGAATATTGGTATAAACTTCTCGAGTTCTCTCGGTTTTCGTCGAGTATAACTTCACTTTCGAGACAACAGAGCGGACTATTTGTATCCTCAACTCAACTCCTCTCCTGGCCGGCCGACTTCGAGGACAGCATATCCCACATCCCACGATTCACGAGGCCCATTCCGTTTCTCTCAGACTGAATAGCCGCCAAGAGCAAACTTGTGCACTTTCCTGAGTGTTTGTTCTCCGGAAGTCTCCCCGGAGTACAGTCTTGAGTTGTCACACTGCATCGAGTTGTGGAGGTCGGTCTCGAGGGAGAAGTACACGGCTTGTATCCATCTTTGTTGGCCAGAATCGATCTTCCCTGTTATCTCTGACATCGTCAGTGTTGGTTGGGCGAGTCGTGGGGCCGCTGTGACGAGAGGATTGCCTTATGGAGGCATGGCGGCTGCTGAAAGGGGTGGTGATGCGCTGGGATGGCACCTTCTGCGAGGCCTAGTATCTCTGAGTTGGCAAAACTCGTCAATTTTAGCTACGGTGGTCTCAGAAATATCTTCAGCCGAACTTTGACGCTGTGAAGAGGCTCTCTTGGATCTTCATATCCCCCCGAATGATCTCACGTCAGGACCAAATCATCTCGGCAATGAAGCGGGAAGCTGTCATTTCCACAACGTTTCTCGACTAGTTCTCGCTAATACTCACCGGACAAACATCATCAGAAACAAGGCTGATCCATATCAAACTAAGGATCTTAGTCCTGGCCTCGGCTGCACGACATCAAACTTCCGGTCCTTGTTAGCGAGCGCTAAGATATGTCGCGGGTACCTGGATCACGCCCGGCCAGAATAGTTTGTCGTTAGTAACCGTAAATACGTGCCGAGATAACGATCCACTGTGTGTGTGATCATCCTACGCCTTACCGTGGCATGGCGGCATGGTGACAAGATCTTGTCATGTCAGTGATATCAGGGGTTACTGAGATCTTGATGGCTGTTGGACAGGGAGCCCAGAGTCAATCTTGCAGAGTTTAATCTCTTAAATAGACTTAAATTTTATTAACAAGGGAAATAAGAAGAGATGTATCTTAGTAACACTCCTTTTCATCTCCTCGGAGCTGTGTACACAGAATTAGGGGGCGGGTTTTGAGGCTTCCGGCTTAAAACTCACAGCCGCGACAGCCACAAACTAAAGCCTTTCTCCAGTTCGCTTTAGAACATCAATATATCATCACTGCATTGTCTGCATTGTGCAACCGCACGCTCGTAAACGCTGCTTCACATCCGGACCAATGATCATTGCAGCTTCTCTGTCCTCCGGCCCCCGAACACCTTCAACTGTCCAGTTCCGCAGCCTGGTCCTGACTTATCTAGCTTCCTACTTTCAAGAATACACTGTGTGCTCTAGGATTGGGCTTCTTGACCTAACCGCTCAACAAACAATGACAAGACGGCAATCCTTCCGCACTCAGGGGTGTCCCTGTCGAGCTATTGTTCGCTAGGAATAATGATCCGTTAGTTCGTCTGTAGCTATGGCGTGCATGATCATCTCTCCAGTTCGTTAGTCTTATTCTGTTAGTAGTTGGAGGGGCTAATGTCAGAGAACTAGCTCAATGTGGTTGATCACTGTTTAACGCAGATGGCATCAATTTGCACTGTCTTGGTCAACTGCAACCCCAACTCAAACTGGCGTTGAAGCCAGAAACTGCCATTGGTCATTTCTTTCCTCTCACCGGTATCGATTGCCAAATGTGAGATTCCTCCTCCACGGCAGAGCAGAGGTTCCGCCTTGGCCCGGGAATGCGACAGTGAAACCCGGTGAACAGTCTCTTTTAGCTCTCTTCTCTCTTTCCATCTCAGACATCCCACGATCTTCTTATGCTGTGCGACGTAGGCAGTGAGACTCAGCCGCCAGATGTGCTGGTGGTCAAGCCACTGTTCGCCTGTTCCGGGTTTTCATGACCATTACCCCTACAATCGATCTTTTCGCTATCGGTCGGCACCAAAATATTGGGCAAACCAATTAAATAATATCCATTTTAGTTCACGCGTTTAGAGTCGGCAGTGGTAGCCATGTGCCAGAATAGCCCGTTTTAGTGTTGGCGTAGAGTCTACTTCATCAAGCGCCCTTATATCAGAACTATGTCACTCGTCGGCCGATCATGACTGGGGTGGCTTTTGTGCAAGTACGTGAATTGAAAGGCTCAGAACATGCCATGATCCCATGGTAGGCATATTATCTACTCAACCTTGGAGATGTGCGTTGAGTTGTTCCATAATGCCTGCTCTTTGTGACGGTTTTGATAGCCTTGTTGATCACTTGGCACATTCCTCCACTTCGGATAAAACTGCGACTTGGAACAAATGGGTCTTAATCTCTCTTGACATCAAAATCTTTCAACTAACTGGGGTCTCGTCTTGAGGTTCTGATCAATCGATTCGGGGACCCCGGGGCAAACACTTGCATCAGGGAAGCTACCCGGTTGCCGGCTCCAGGATACACCTTGGACCTCGTGGCTTAGGGTGTATACAGATTCTTGACGAGTACTTTGAAGATACCTGATAGACTCTCGCGTCGACAGGATGGATAGGGCGAGGTGGGCTCGGCGGCAATGGAGGGATACTTTACGATGACACGAAAGAGAATAAGAAGAAGCAAAGAATGCCCTCGTATCATTGAATCAACACTGCCGAATTAGGCAGTCATGCGTGATTTGCTACTCTAGTGCATCGAGACAATGAATGTGCTGGCTCGCATAGTAGAGATCACTTTGAGGCCATCCCAGCCACCGCAACTACCGCACAACCTCCAAACCATGCCCCACGCATCGTTCTAGTCGTGACCGTCTGCTGTCAAGCCTGACGAGATGTGACTGGTGCTATGAAGTTCCTCAGCCAGCCATGTCTAGACAACTTTGCAAACAAGTGACAGGGTCTAGACGAGGATGGACCTTTTGATAACGAAGCGCGGTGCATTTGTCTTCCTGAGCGCTTGCATCACCATCGGCTGATCTTTCCCGGACTCTTTGAGTCAAGGTGGACAAGACTGTGGACCTAACTCTGTGTTTGCTATCCCAAGACTATCATGGTACATCAGCAGTCCTCACTCAAAAAAACACTAGCCCATTATGCAACCATCAACTGTTGACGCGCCAAACTCTCTAGTCCATTAACATGATTCAGTATCCAAGCGTGTTCTCCTCCCATTCTCCGCTCCTCAGTTTCTTGACGGAATCAAGCCAACAAACCCATTAGACCGAAAATAGCCCCTATTCCCACAGCTGCCGTCACATGGGCGGCTCCCGCAGTCTGAACGGACGTTGGACCGGCTGTCTCCGACTCAGCGTACGATCCAGATATGGTTGTTGTCTCTGTAAGTGTCTCTGAGGTTGTGGGAATCGAGCCCTCCGTGCCAGGGGCGACTGCAGTCCCGGAGGGAGACTCGGTTGGCACCCAAGAGCCACCAGCAGAAGACACATACTCCTCGACAGTCGTGTATGTTCCCACGAGAGTTGAAGTCGTCGTCTCAACTCCAATAGACTCTGCGGTAGCTGAACAAGCAGCGCAACATTTTCCAGCCTCCGAACAGTCTACACCCGAACTAACAGCCTCAACGGTTGTTAACTCCGTCTTCGTGCCTTCGACCACAACCTCTCCTGTCGACGTAGAATACGCTTCCACTATCACTGTTTCGATGGTGGTTGATACCGTACGAGATAGCGTGGCTATCTGAAGTGTCTTGGACTCCCATGTCTCGTAGAAGGTCTTGGTCATTGTGACCGTGATCTCTGTTGTACATGGTTCTGAGACAGGAACCTCTTCAGTCAGCGTTGACGTTGATGTCCATGTCGACGCTGATACTTCCGTAGCTGGAGATGTCTGAACAGACACGAATGACCACGTTGGTGTTATCTCTGCGCCGCTAGGTAGGACTACTGTAGCGCCTGATGTCGATTCAGTAACAACCGTCGCCTCCTCCGTTGCTGCCGATGTCCACGGAGGTATTCCTAGGCCGCTCGAAGCTAGTTCTGTCGATAGTGAAGGCCCAGGCATATTCCATGTCCAAGGAGACAAGTCCGTCTCCGTAGTTGAGCACGACGTCGATGTTGATAGAGAAGGCGAGGGTACAACCGGAGTCCACATATCTGTTGTGGGTAGGGGAATAGGAATAGGAGTGTTGAATATCGTGATGCATGAGGTTGCCACTGGGACGGGAGTAAGAGGGGCAACCTTTGATTCACCACTCTTCCTATCTATAGTCAGTATAGCTTCTACATCGAAGATAGAAGGCATCATACCAAGGAACAGTCACAAAGGTTTGACAATGAGGTGCACATATTACCGTGCCAGAGGCCTCTGCAGATACAATACCTGACGGTTCAGAGGGTGCAGACGGCTCAGGGAACTCGGTCCCAATGCTGAATATCTGTGTATATATCGTAGTGTCAAACCGAGTGGAAGACGAGACCTCCCCATCGTCTGTGGAAGAACAGAAAAGACAGTCCACAGTCACGACCGTGGTTGGAATAGGATTGAAAGACTCTGGAAGCGAAGGAAGTATATCCACCGACAAAACATCATTTCTAGAAGCATGAAAAGGCTGCTGCTGGGCCACAGCAATATAGGCCCCTGCGACCAGGATAACAAAAAAGAGGCGAAGCATACCCATGGTGCAGTAAAAGCCACTGTAAAGAGTGAATCAGGTTGAGTTATTCAGAGTATATCCTCCGTCTCCTTATCAAGAGATATTACAACCCCCTAGCAAGCCGCAGGGCTCCTTAAGTAGAAACATAATCCCCTTACACAGCGTCGCTATGCCGGGCTCCGGAGGCACTCAAGACTTGGAGTTCTTATCAAACGTTGAGCATTGCATGTTTGCCGTCTCTTCACACGGGTGCTGCGAATATGCAGACATATCACTGCAGGTTCTGTCAAAGCTGCGGTGGTATATTCGTAGACCAACCAATTATGTCCCCTGCTGGTTCTGTGGTACTGGTGATGCGGTTGGGTGTTGTACGAATAGGGGTAACGGCATCTGGTGTGACTGCAGTGTGACTTGATCGAACGGTCTGCGCCACTTGGACTGTTCTCCAAACGGAGTTTGCGACATGTTAATCTGACCGACGGCAGTATTGAGGTTCTTCCATGGTAGCTTGGAAGAGTTCCATGGTTGGGAGTGCAACGTTGATGTCGGTACAAGTTGCCTGAAGACCAGGTCTTTGGTGCACACCGCCATTTAACTCGTTTACAAATGCTTAGAAAACAATGGGTAGTTAGGGTTAGTGTTCAAGCTTTTCAGTAAGGATTTGATGGGGGAACACAGAGGAAGTGGTGGTAAGGAAAGAGGTTGATTCATGATGATGTTGAAGTCCATCAAGGCCTAACCTTCAGAGGCCAGTGGCAATGTACGGAAAGAATATTCTGGAATGCCGCTAGATCTTTCCGTTCTTAAGCATGCGATCAGCAGCCTAAATTATGCATGAGACAGATCATATCCGGCATATTGCTGCCAGATCTCCGTAAAAGCCTGACCAGATCCTGACCAGATCCGACATGGGTTCGCTCCCAGGGGGTATATCAGCCTCCTGGACTTCATGAAAGCTGCTTCAATATGTATGAGTCCCATAGCTCTCCTGATTTTCTCTCCTAGGATGGCTTGGTCCCCCATCTCTCATCTGGAGTCGTAGAAGCTATTACTCGTACCCGTCGGGATGACCTCCGAAATCTGAGATTCCCACCCGAAACAGATGCCGGAACTCCATGTCTTACCTGCATGACATTCGACACCACACTGGATAAGACATGGTGAAGATAAATGTGACATGTCTATTGAGATTGAGCACCACGGCTGTTGGTTCTGGGGAACTGTCCAGGGGTCTCTGCAAGCTTGAAGTAACATCAGCCATTCTCATCACACCTGATCACCGGGTCTAAACGGGAATTAGGATGTCTGAGAGCTATGGAACAGTTCCTATTCGCGAGTTGACCTGATCTCTCTTCCCCCCTCAAGAGCATCGTAGTGTCTCATGCTGCTTTGTCCTCTTGGTTCAATCCAGCTTTCGTCCCGCTAATACATGGGATGAAAAATGAAACCATATGCCTCCTTGACTAATGTTTTACCTCTATATTCTTTGTTCGTAGTATTGAAATTGGAGCGAAGTAGGGAGCGGCTGACATTGTTTCCTGATAGCGGTCTCACCTACACATAGTGATCTGGCACAGAGTTTTGCCTTGGCAACTGGGCAACGCCTATTGCAGTTGTCAAAACATGAAATATATTATGCATTTAGCAGAATTATTACTTTCTTTCCATTTCTTGGTGACCCTTCTCGTTTCCAGTACAGGGTCGGCGTCAGCTTGGGAATAGATACCACTTCATTCCTCGTAGAACCTCGCCTTTTCTCGAAATCCATCATGCCCAATTTTACTTCTAATACCCTGAGTTCACAATCTAATTTTATTAATTCTTCGACAAAGATGATCTACGGGGGATTGAAGAGTGTCATCTAGTGATATGATTGCCCAAACTCTGCATGCGAGAGTCAACAGTAGCTGGGTATCAGACGAGATTCGAGCATTACAAATCACTTAATAATGCTGATGAAGAGATTAATACGAGTAGAGTTGACTTTGAGAATTAAGAAAGCTTCTTGAATGGCCACAACATGCGAAATCACTCACAAGCAATTTGTGGAGCGGCAGTCCGCGCACTTTCAGGGACAATATCCACAAATTTCACTTGTCGAAGACTGCTTCTCTTAGGAACTTATGTCTAGGTGGCACTGTGTATAGTAGGTGGTGTTTGTATAATGAAATGTCGTGAGACGGGCGTTCGATAAGCACCTGCATGAAAGCAACAACACTCAGAGACTTTCCGCTGTGGCCTTATACTCTCGTGTTAAACCAGATATGCATGTACGGCATCTGAAGCCTCGAATCAACGTTCAGAGTAAAGTTCAGTGATGTTGTTCTAATCTAGGCAGCCATATAACTTCCCCAATCTGGTTGATATGCACATCGCTTGCAGCAAGTTCAGCCCTGTGATGAAGCAAGTCAGGCCGCCGGAAAGTTTCGTCTACTCCATTAGAGCATTCTCGTATTATTCCCGTCTATCAAGCAAGCCTCCTCCTACCTTAAATGGAACCTTAATCGTACAACAACAAAGCCTTAACACTGGGGAAGAAGTGGCTGGATAAGAACGCTGTAAGCCATTCTCCAGACTCAACAGTCAACCGTCGAGGTTGGGCTTATACGAAGTCATGATATCATCCTTGTTCGTCTTCAGCTCTCGGCAAGTACCGACGCCATTGACAAGCATACAGCAGCCTATCTGGAGACAGGAGGTCGGCAGAAAGTCCGGTAGTCGAGCGGCAGTTGTGGGGCCGTCGATGTCGATCCTGCGCCGCTCATCGATAAGTGGCCAGTTTGCAATGGAATGGCTGAAAATGGCAAGTGTTCGTACAGTTATACGAAGCCTCTTCAATAAAGCTAGTAAGAATCTGTAAAGCATCACGCCAGATTGGGTTATCCAACATTGCATGTGAAAAGAGGCGTTCCATCCGCCTCGAGATCGAATTACCCTAGACACATCCTCGCAAGACTGCAGCTCCCTTCTTTCGACTACTCTTAAAAATCCCCACTAGCTCCAATAGCTTGGTTCTCCCTTAAATCCTTCAAAAAGAAAACCTTTGCAGCTCTTGGCGAGGTCCGCTAGGGGAGGAAAGAAAACTTAAGACCTTGATCCTAAATGACAAAAGACCTAAGTAACTTTACATAAATTTAGGATATCTTTTACCAAGTTTACTTTAGCACCCTGTATAAAGGTCTGGTGTTTTCTTGCTCTCTGAGGGTCCGATAGTCTCTATAGAAGGATGGGAGCATCATATCATCGCGAGTCTAGACTGGAATGGAGAAAAATGAGCCTTAAGCGAGGGAAATCAGCTCCACTGATCGACAAATGATGTTTGGGCTCTGTTGTTATTCGTGGAGTGTTATTTGACTGTTTTCTCATACGATGGAGCTAACCGATGGTGAAAGCCGCAATGCTCTCAATAACACTCCAAGATGTGTCGGTGAGCCAGACTCGTGTTGGGATGAAATACTGGCCGATCTTCTCGTAAGAACTGAGTCCCGCAATGATGATACGAGGTCAATAGCAAAGAACCTCATAACAAATGCTGATGCAATATCACGAGTGTTTAGGGTAGGCGTCGAGATGGTGGTGGCTGACTGGCTGACTAAGAATGGTGCTCAACAAAACAAACACCTGACATTTGTGTAGCATTAATGCGACGTTGCATCGCCGTGCCAGTGGGACGGAACTTTGACACATGACAGACTGCAACTGTCCCCAGAGCCAACCTCGCATTGCAGAGTTACTGTTGATGATCTGACATACGAGAAATAGACAGATGATGGCTGAGCATCCGACGTCGTGTTCACTCAAATACGGCAATTTCGTGGCTGCGTCACCGCTCAACAAGGACAAGGACAACATCACCAAAACGCCAAGCCGCAACGCAATTCGCTCCTCTAATCAACCAATCACCTCCCTCGAACGACAGCGCCTCTCCTCAGCCTTGCCCACCATCTTGACCAAGCTGGCCCTTTCGGACCGACCTTGTGCACCCGAGGCTCCTTCAGGTCTAGTCTGGGGTTCCCTGTGCCTTAGCCCGAACCGTGTTTCTCCAGGTTCAGTTAAGTCTAAAGACCTGATGGGGGTGGTAGATGCGCTGTTTTGGAAATTGAGTAATTAACTGTTCATTTCAAGTTTCAGGACTGACAGTTCATTCAGTAAACCGCGACAAAATCGAAAGCAGAAAAACAGGGGACTTTGATCGACGTTTGTGCTTTAGTAGCGGAACCACCGCGATTCATGCAAACCCACTGAAAAGCACACGACGAGCGTTCCAAGTTCCTTCGAGAAAGCCGCTAGGCACGGCCTGTCCGGCAGCTACTGCACGATGAGGCCACAGACCTTGCAGTTTTGATCAATGTATACAGTGCGCGGCAGACTGACTTAGGCAGTTGATTATTGGTTGGCATGCCACACTGTGTTTCCTGTGTTTGCTGTGCTGACCCGGAGCGTCGCCCCGGGTTGCGGGAGCACACCGTCCGGACACCATCGGTATGCCTCGGTATTTGACACCGTCTACGGAAACACCACTGGAAATAACTCCTGTCACGAATTACCATGAAGGGCAACCCTTGATGGAATCAATTTGAATGCCTTCCACATTATCTTGCTGTGAATGTCATGAAGTCAGTGGTCGTACACTTGTTCCGTGAAAAAACAATCATGGTTGACATACCGTCACTCTGATCACAGAGCCTGGATGATCTGATTCTTGAGCTTCAAATGAGCGACGTGGCACCAGGACAAACTCAACCAATCTGTCGCCAATTAAGCGAGCATCGGGAAAGCCATAAACCACAGATCATGTCATAATTGAGGGGAACAGATACTCCCGTACCTAGTTTGCGATCAAAGAACGGGTTTCCCCTCTTTATCTGAAGATATGGCGTTGAAGTTGACTTCGCCAAACCCCTCACTACAAACTCAACAACGAACGCATGATGCGGCTGGAGCATAATCCTCAATTGGGAGCGCCTCTTTTCAGAAACAACTCCGCCTCAACGCTGGGACACGATAGGAAGGGCACAGACGAGCTTGTACGCCCTACATCGCGCAAGCTTTGTTACCCCGGATGTGAGGTCGAGCTGGTACGTGACACAGCCGCACAGGTGCTCTTGTTTCAAGCGAGATGACAGCTGCGCCGCAAACTTTAATGCAAAAGATCTTGTGTTACGCGGAGTTCTTGGCAGGGTAAAAGTGCAGAGTTGAGTCCATGGTCGTCAGGGGCATTGACAATGAAGATGGTGATTATCGATAAGAAAACTGTCTCGGTTTCGGATAGACGCGAAAAAGAAGCATACCCGTAGCGTGAAAGTCAAGCAGCAGCTTGAAGAGACACTGCCTGTGCGTGCAGCTTGATGCATGTCTCATCATGATATGGATGATCATCCTTTGTGTACAAGTAAAAAGTCAAGTGAGCCATTAGAGAAACTGGTTGGATCTCTGCCTGCAGTAGTTGCAGCTCAAGGTAGGCAACAAAGGCCGACAATCTCTGATAGACTCCTCATCTTTGACCAATCTCCCTGTGAACTGTAAGCTAGACGTTATACATCAATTACACTTCGAGACAGTCTTCTCCCATCACTCAAAGCGTCTTCTCTCGGCAGCTTCATGCCGAACGGTAGACTAAAATACCACATGGCTCACTCAGCCCCTTGGACAACGACTCGCACTAAAGAAGCATCTCCAATCTGAATATCTTCCGAAACCGACATCAAAGCTTAACCGCGCGTCAAAAAGAAACTGTAAGGCTTAGGGCTTAGCTCGTAGTTATAATCGTCGTTGTCGTTGTGGTGATCTGCCATATACGCGTATATCCAGCCCCACATTCTCGAGATCTACGCTATTCAGATCTAGATTCTTCACGTATAACTCACCTCCGCGTATAGAGCGTGAACAATTTTAGATGCATTCATAGAAAGGGTCTGCTTGGGAAATGTTGTTTACACGTAAAGATATGTATATAGTCTCATCAAGAAAGCCAAGACCTTTTCAATTTATCACTCTCAACTCATTGACTTTGGCATTCATTTGTTTGACTTTTAACGACGAAACACCAAAACTCGACCTCACTAACGTGATTGAGCGCTTCAATAAGTCGACATTCAAAAATAATTCATCATGGCGGGCTATATCTTCTACAACTATAACCCCAATATGGTGGCAGCCGTCATATTTATTGTTGTCTTCGGTCTTTCTGCATTATTACACACATACCAGCTTGTTCGATCACGAACATGGTACTTTATTCCGTTCTTGATCGGATGTCTTTGTACGTGGCCGCCAATTTCCGCGTCTCATCGCTTTACTAACATTGTCTTTAGTTGAGTGTGTAGGCTACGTCGGTCGAGCTCTATCAGCGCAAGAAGCACCAGACTTCACCAAGAACCCCTACATCATTCAGTCTCTCCTCTTGCTGCTCGGTCCAGCTCTGCTCGCCGCATCGATTTACATGGTACTCGGCCGTCTCATTCGACTTCTCGATGCTGGCGACCTTTCCATTATTAGCCCCAGATGGTTGACCAAAGTCTTTGTTGCTGGAGATGTCATGTCCTTCCTTGCACAAAGTGCTGGTACGTACTCCGAATCCGTTAAACTTTACAGCACTAACAGTCAAAGGTGGTGGTATGCTTGCAACATCGAAAACTAAGAGCGCCGTCAAGCGAGGTGAGAACATCATCGTCGGTGGCCTAGGCATTCAGATCATTTTCTTCGGCTTCTTCATGATCGTCACTCTCGTCTTCCACCTCCGCATCATCCGCAACCCTACACAAAAGTCGCAAGAGATCACAACGCCTTGGAAGAAGCTCCTCTTCGTGCTTTACTCAGCCAGTCTGTTCATCATGGTCCGATCCGTCTTCCGTGTCGCCGAGTACGTCATGGGCAAGGACAGTGAGCTCCAATCGAAGGAGTACTTCCTCTACATCTTCGATGCTCTCCTCATGAGTCTCGTTGTGGTTTCCCTCAACGTGTTCCATCCCAGCCGCGTGATCAACCATGACATGGACAGGAAGCGAATCGTCAGCCAGGATGGATATGCGCTGGAGAGCCAGCCCGTGGGCAGAGATGACAGAGACCGACGTTACTCACTCTCACCTGTTCGTCCTAAGCATGCCCATTGAGGGATATATGGAGAAGCGACTAGGAGCGGGACGGATTCGGGATTGATATGGACATCGAGAGCTGATGGAGCCAGTGTTTTGAAGCGAGTGGGACTGGTACGATCTTCAGTCAACGTGGGAAGAAAGCGGTAAAACTTGTATAGATTTGAATACTGTTATAATAGATTTCTTCTGTTACATCGCAAGAAGCAACGTGATTCGTGACGAGTCTGAATCGTATCATGCATGGATGTAAAGTCAATGCTTTGAGATGCGCAGCATGGATTTTTATACGCTGCATCGTAAAGTGGAACACAACATGATTTGGCATGGTATTTGACTTCCAGTTACAGGTCAACATCGATAAACGATCCATATCAATGGACCCTTCTGCAGAACTCATACGAGATACCATGAGATCATGAGGCTCAAAGTGGCACCTCTCCCAAAAAGACATTCTTCCGTGTCCTGAATCATCACGATGCCCTTCCATGGAAGCAATTTGTGGAGATCAAAAGTCTTGTTCTCATCCCTGGCTGAACAGCGGGGCGTTGCATTCGTTGCAATGAGACATGGATGCATATGAGACATTCAATTCCGACTATGCGGAAATATGTATGTAAAAACAAACCTGGTCGGGCTACTTCTTTTTTTCGGGGAGGTCATCGCGGGAACATGGACAATCACGGAGATGGGAATCCAAGCAAGCGGCGTTTATGCCCAAAGTAGTCACTATTGACGATGACGAGTTGACGCAGTATTTCGATCATCGCAGGGAAACACTTGTCACACCAGGGGCATAACGTTGGAGAGTTATTTTCGGGGCATGAGTTTCTAAACGCGAAATGCGCTGCTGCAGCACCCGATGAGCAAACAACGGATGATCTGACATCTCGAACAGCGAGATCTCGCAGCGGAGTTTTTGATAGCCTAGCAATTGACTTTTTCCCTACGTTTTTTTCTTTCTTTTAGCTCTTCCCAGCTACCGAAGAACCGTGTTGTCTTTTTTGCCCCGAGAACGTGATCGGAGCAAGCCGAATAACGTGAACTCTCAACGCGTGAGATTCGATAACATCGTCGGACCGACGTACATGAAGAGAACCTGTTTGCTGCGCGAATTCTTGGTGCATGAGAAGGTACCCAATCGTCGATCGATGTGTCTTCTGTTAGGCTTCACCTACTCTTGAGGGCGGGCAAGTCCTACCTGTCTCTGTAGAGAGTTCGCTTCGCCAAGAGAGGGAGATCTCATTCTGGAGTGGAGTCGCACTGTGAAGCTGAGGCTTTAGCGTGGTTCAAAAAGACGTCGACGTGGCACAGTGTTTATTTAGGTGGCTACGAGAAGGAGGCTGCATCGAGGAACTTTGTCTGTATCGTTGTTGATGGGTTTCCCCTCACTTCAACGAATCTGTTGCAAGCCATAGCTCAATCTCAGTATACGCTGAGGTCGAAGCCAGACAGCCCCTCACTTCACTTGACTATTAATACTGACGTTCAGTCGGCCATTTTCTCCTCAAGATTTGCCTATAAGTAACGCTCTCGGCCAACCTTGTTGAAATGCTCCAAGCCTGGGCTGTCTCCACCCCCGTTCAAACTATAGGTCGCTAAAACCCGCTAAAACCAAGTCGCACTGTCCCATCGGGTATGTACTCTCTGGTCTACTGCACTGTCCATGCCTGCTAATTTCTCTGCTGGCTAGTCCCCTTTTAGATCCCTCGCCCGTTCGCCAGTTCGGTTGGCTGCTTGTTCCTTGGCCTCTTCAAGACGGGTGGTACGAGTAAAAACTGGATCTCAAGGTCACTGTCCAGCAAAGTTTGGGTGGCGAAGTACTTTACTCATCCTCCTCTTGTGTTCCTCTCGTCCCACCCCAGCGTCAGAGAGTCTTCCGTCTCGCTCTGGCTACAGTTTGGCTTGCTTGCCCACCCCCGGTCTTCCCTCGAAATCTCCTTCTCTTGCCAAACCCGCTTCTCACCTCATCTTCTCTTCTTGTCTTCCCATCCCTTCACTGACCTGATCTCTCTCTTCTATCCACACTTTCCCTTTTCCTCCTCATACAACCAGCCAAAAAAGACAAAACACCAAACGAATTCTATAAACCGCAGATTTACGACCCCTTAATCAGCCTGCCCAACATCAAAGTTTTCTGCAATTTTGACTCCTGGTCACCCGCAACAACCCCCCGCATTATGGTCCAAGGCGAAAGGGCCGAATAACACCTGCACCTCGTCTCCTGGAATCAAGCCAGCCCTTCCAATCTCCCATACTCCCCCCGCCCACCCGGTCGACCGACTACCAAGTCGCCCCGAATATACCTTCGACGACACTTCTTATCGCGGTCCCCCGCAAAATCCCCAGACTTTTGGCTTGCTGGCTGCTTGCCATTTCGTCTCCCCCGCGATATCATAATCTAAATACCCCCGAGCTCGACTCTCTAGTCTCAACGACCCTCGAGCTTATCGTACTTCCTTGGTATCATCGTCTCAGGAAGTCAATCGTTCTTGTCGTCGCCTGCCCCGACGACCCGCCTCGGCCGTTGATAACTTTCTTTGATACTGACAACGAAACACACAATGTCAACGGCACCAAAATCAGCAATGACTGCCGTAAAGAGGGCCTGCGATGGCTGCCATCGTCGCAAGGTCAAATGTGATAGTGGTATCACTTGTCGCAACTGTGCAACTGCTGGTATCGAATGCACATATCTCGCTATTCCTCAGAAGAAGGGTCCCAAGGGTTCTCGCGCAAAAGTCATCACCGAATTGAGAGACAACCAACGCCAGGCCAGTCTTGCTGCTAAGGTGCAAAACAGACTCGCTGGACAAACTGTTGACACTAGCATTCCTGCTCTCAACCCTACAGCTGGCATGTTGTCCAACGACCTGATCAAGGCTTGTGTCAACTACTACTTCGACAATGCTTACTCCACACTCCCTTTCCTCGACCAAAACCAAATCGAACACATGATGCTAAATATGGAAGTTGGCCGTGACAGGTACTGTCTATTTGCAGCTCTCTGCGCATATGTAGTACTTCAGCCTGGTATGATGCTGCCAGCTTCATCGGCAGAAGAGTCCTTCAGCCTTCAGAACCATCCCGGCGCCAACATCGCCGCAAGCAGTTTGCTTCTTGAGGAGTGCCTGCGCGTTCGAAAGGGCTCTGACTATTTTGAGACACCAAACTTCAACATTATGGTCACAAACATTTTCATCTACTCCTGTATCAAGATAATCGACGGACCAGACAGAGCGTGGTACTACCTACGAGAGGCCACAACTATGGCTCTCCTTGCAAACATGGACAAGGAAGAAAACTATTCCCAGTTCTCTCAAGCTGAGGCTGTCCGAAGACGCCGATTTTTCTGGTTCTTGTTCGCCACTGAGCGCGTCTACTTTTTCAACCGCCGTCGACCCTTGTCCCTTTATGCGACAATCGCACCTAGCCAGATGCACGACGACCCCAATGATGCCTTGTATCCAGAGCTTCAAACCTTTTTCATCATGTGCAACATCTTCCGACCTATGGACGACTCTTTCCTGGCCGCTTGGAGAAAGGGTTGCGACCATCTCGACTGCCATCAAATTACTGGTCTCAAGAATCACCTCAAGGAGTGGCAAGCGACGAACCCCTACCACCCCGATACTGCCTACATGGCCAGTCAACAATTCCTCAACAATGCAATTTGGCAGCTTAACAACAACCAAAATCAATACCACAGCGATCTGGCGCGGCAAATGACCAGCAAAATGGCTTCTTCTTTTGCGGGCCAGCCACTTGAGCTTGCTAAGTCCTGCCTGGTATGTATTATATGCCATGTTCGAATAACACGCGTCTAACAATTTCACAGTTCCCCAAGCTACTCGAAATTTGTCTCAACTTGACCACCTATCTGGCTAACATGCCCTCGGATCGACACCCATTGGCCGTGGGCCCTCACCAGTGGCTCCAGGATCTCTACGCCTCTCTCGACCCTGCCCGAAATGGCGACTTTGCATTCACTCCTCTCTTGTTGGCCAAGGTCAACGAGATTCTTCCACGTCTGGCCGACCCACAGCTGCGAAACGTCCCAGAGAACGGCTCTTTCCAGATGTCTGCTGACATCTTCGATGGCTTTGGTAATGCCGGCATGGCTAACATGCCACAAATGAATGACTACAACCAAGGCATGGTCGTCGATGAGAACGAGACTAAGTACGATTTGAGTGGCAGTAGTCCTGACACAATTCCCAACTCCAATTACTCGAATGGTACACCTCCTGGTACGCAGCCAGGTAGTGACATCGCTTCGGCATTTGTTGGCTCACCTGCTAATGTCATGTCCCCTGGCATCGACTACAATGTTGCTAACGTGGGCATGGGCGGCTTTGACATGTCTGAAATGAGCATGAATTCGTTCACAGCCTCTCAGCCCAATCCACTGAGCAACATACAACACCAACAACGTGTTGGAAGTCAGCCGCCCTTACAGGGTCTACAGAACCAAAATGTCAACAGTTCAACCATGAACCCAACAATAAACTCGATATATGGTATACAACAACCGCAGCGGCAGAACAGCTATCAGATACAAAACCAAACCCCCTTGTCGCAAATGGGGTCAATGTCTGACATGGACTTTTCAATGCGATAACCACACCAAAATTAAAAACATGCTGCTTTGGCCGAAATACCTGGGCAAGCCTTGTATGCATTTTTCGTTCTCTTCTCTGGAATTACTATGACATGGGCGCACAATACAGCGCCTCTTCGACCATGCATTGAATTTATCTTGCGAGCAAGTTTCTGTCTGCGGATCGAATGGAAACCGGAGGTTGGCGCTTTGGAGTTTTGGATCATCCATCCTTTACAAGATAAGGGATGAAGATCTTGGTATACTTGTTACATGGTCAAGTGACTTGGATCGGGGATTCCTGAAAACAAATATTATGCTACGGAAAGTTTTACATTGATGGTATTATGCACATTCTTCACTTTGTGGTTATAGAATTATGAATCAAAACTTTACTCTATTCAATTTATTTGCGCTTCTCTCATTGTGCACTGAACCAGTTTCGCATGAGCATTGGTTCGGCTACTTCGTTTGTGATTGTAAAGATTTAATTGTAAATTCTGGGTATTTTGCTGGTATCTTTGTTTTCGTTCTGTAGGTATCGTAACGCCAAAGTCAACCCCGTTCATTCATAATTTCGTGACCAAATTCCCAACTCTCATCAATACTAACGTCTCGCAGTCACAGACCGCACAGCTAGCACTTCTATCCTCGCAGCATACAGACTCATCAGATGGCATACGGGATCTCCCCAAATAACACTCCTCAACCTCTCCTCAGAGCACGTCACTGCTACAACTCCCTCGTCGAGACGCTCTCGCACCGTCTTGCGATCTTTGGGCTTGGCGTCGAGGTCCCCTGAGCGTAGCACCACGATACGGCCTGCGTTGCTCAGCGTGCATGGGGGGACGTCCCATGTTGGTTTCTTGCGCGATTTCTTTGGGTCTTTTCGTTGTGATGGTGGTGGTGAAGCGAGTAAGTCAAGAAGACTTTTGACGTAGGCTTTATCGGCGCGGACAACGGGATCCCCTTCGTTGACGAAGCTCAGGAAGATGCTCTTTCTGAGAGCATGAGTCTCGGGCTTTGCCAATGGGAGGAGAGACACTGGCGGTGCACCGAATGTAACGCAGTGTATTCTCTTGAAGCAATTCGTCAGGACATTTAGTTCACTCTCTGCCGCGTTCGTCTGGGCTACCATGTGCGAGTATAGCAACGCCGCAATAGCACCGCCAGCCGAATGCCCCGTGATTAAAAGACTGAACGTCGAGCGCTTGGGGTCCTCTTGAAGAAGCTGTCTCAACCTTGCAGCTACCGGGCGAACCATCTTCTTAGCAACGGAGAGAAAGCCCGCGTGGCACAAGTTTCCAGGATCGTCGAGGAAGTTGAGCGGGCTGATGGGTGCAGAATTGAGATTGACGGCCCAATCCATGAAACTTGCTGTACCGCGGATGGCGAAGACGATGGTATTCATGTCGTCCATGGATACGGACTTGATGCAGGTCTGTCTGGGACCAGCGAGCCAGTCGGACGAGACGTGGGCGTCTCGTTCGGTGCCGCGAGGTCTTTCGTAGACGCGCTGGGAGTACTGAGCTGCAAGACAAAGGAGAGGCCATGTTGGCATATGTCTGCTCTTGTTAGCAAAGAATTGACGTTTGGAGGATACACATACAGAGATAGTGGTGGTAGTGTTAACGGAAGCTTGGAGTTTGCGTATTGCTCGACTTTGGAAAAATAATTGCCCGACACGACAGACGCAGCAACATTGCATGAGGACTTTTCCTTGTTCTTTACCTTTCCCATGCCCTTGTCGACTTGATCCGTCTTTGGCTCCTGATCTGTGACAGCGTAGTTAAAGAGCGTATTCTCATTGCCCTGAACCTTCTCGTGATCAATAAGCGTCATGATATCGTTGAACCGATCATACAACGCATTCGTCGACTGAGCAATCTGCGCGCATCCATGCCAAGCCGATAGCCCATCGTCGTAGAGTTGCGGTGGAATTGATTCCTTGGCCAGATTCACCATTGATCCTGTGAAACGGTTCAACGACGATGAGAGAGTTTGGTGTGAGTTTGTCGTGGCTAGATGATGCGGTGGTGTAAACGCAGACAAGTTGGGGTGCGATTGCTGCGATCCGAGGTGATAGTGATTGTTGATCACCACCGGTTGAGTGCTGAAGCCCGGCGGTGCTGGGAGATAGCCAGCGGGCTGGAAGTGAGGCTGTGATTGAGATGCATGGTGCTGATTATACGGAAGAGCAGGTCTCAACGCTGCACGCCCATTTCCAGGATAAGGAGGTGGTTCGATCTGAGGTCTCGCAGGACGAAAGACATTAGGAGGATCTGTTATCTTGGGCTTAGAAGCAGCTATCGTTTTATTGGTCTTCGTGCCCTTTTTGGACTTCTTGCTCGACTTCTTGGGCTTCGTGCTACCAAAAAGCCAAAAGGCCATCGTGACGTGGGGTGAGGGGTTTCAGGCGCGAGTCGGAGGGTTTATTTACATCGCCATCGAGGAATGTGAGAAAAGTAACAGTAAACAAAGAGTGAAGAAGATGGCGAGAATCATGAGAAAGGTCACTCACACATGACCCAGACCCAGGCCGAGGAAGGATATTCTTAGCAACAGCTCTCATTGAGTGCTTTGCGCAGCGGGGCCTTCTCAGCCCGGTCGATCATTCCCCTGTCGAACTGTCCACCGTCAGTATAACCAGCACACCGCCTCCCCTGTAAACACGAGAATAGTGGTTGAGTTATTCTGTCCCGCAGATAAGAAAGCCCTTAGCGAACCTCACTAAAGAAGCGAAAGCTGCTGCACCCCTGTAAACCAACCGCCATTCGTCAAGCGCTAACCAATCAGTGACATACAGCCAAGGATGACTCTAAAGAGCGAGGACATTGGATGGAGGTGCAGCTGAATGCAGCTTTGGTAACTAGGATCAGTCGAGTCGGCGGCAACGGGGGATAACCCTATGGCTGGGTGACTCGATGATTGCATTGCCTTGTCTGAGGCGAAAATTAGGAGAGGGCATGTGAAATTGTGAATTGCACGAGTTGGGATTTGGGCTTTGAGACATTGAAATGGAGATGACGTGATGGAGAGGCTGTGTTGAAAGGGTGTGTTGGTTGGTGGGTTTTGGTGGTGGAGGTCAAGTAAATAGCCGGCCTCGTCGGGGTTGGAGGACTTTAGACTGATGATTAGAGGCGAAAATTACTGAGACAGCATTGTCAAAAAGTCTGTTAAAGTTATCATGGGTTACCTTACTTCTGTCTAGATATTTATGTCAGCTAGGTAGACTTCTCTGGTATCCTCTGGATTAGTGATGACATTATCTAAGTTTATGCTTAAAGAAGCCTATATGCACTAATGATTTATGAGACCTCCTTTATGACCTACCTAGGGGAGGAATGAAAACTCGAGACCGTGATCCTGAATGACAAAAAGACTTAGGTAACTTTACATAAATTTAGAATATCTACACTAAGTTTAGGATATCTTTTACTGGATTTATTTTGGCACCCTATATGAAGGTCGTGTTTTCTTGCTCCCCGAGGCCTACTTACTGTATGGCTGATGCTTCTGTGTTTTGACTACCTGTGATCTTGATGTGCAGCTCAAAAACCCTCCGACCCAGTCCCTCAACCAACGCAACCTTGGCTGCCAAATGCCTCCCGCCATCAGCCATACCGTCTTCCGCCCAGTTGTCGCCGTAAGAAGAAGGGAACAGTGCCTTCGGACCCGATGCTTGTGGAATCTCGAGCTTCTCATACTCGGCTAGGCAGAGCCGCGACCGCTGGTTCTTCATGCGCCTCTGGATCTCGCCTGCACTGAGACCCTCAATCTCACCGTACAGCTGATTTGGCTGTAAATCTCCATTCGAGGTCCGGGCGCGTTCTATGAAGCTGTGAAGATCAAAGACTCGGCACCACAGATGCCACGGAGACGGATTGGTTCTCCCTTTGAGCACTTCGCGCTGTATACCCCATATGACAGCTGTATACGCAAATCGACCAGCACCTTGTCGATTTGGCCCTTGATTCAAGTTTGATCTTGCCGGGACCTTGAGCATAAAATTAACAAAGTGAATACCGCCAAAATATCTCTCACCATCTCCTCTATGTTGGCACCTCTGAAAAACCCAGCGTGATGGTATCTGGGTGGCGCGACCTTGGTAACGGCTGAAAGGAGGGTGGCTGCCTCCGCTGTCCATGGTAAAGTCCAGCTTCTGCTTATCCAGAACGAAATACACCGGCCCGGTCTCAGGACCCTCTTCAGGAGAAGGGCCGGCCGTTGCGTTGATTGGACTCTGCTGAAGCAGAATGCTGATGTCCTTCTTGGTGGCCTCTTCAAGAGATGGAGTGAGCGACAGACGTCGATCGACGTCGCCGATTGATGACTCTACAACGAACGAACCTCGAATTATCCTGGGATTGACGGGGACAATATGCTGATGGTAGACTCTTCGATACATATTGACAGTTCCCATATACTCTAGCAGCAAGGCAGGTCGCACAAGGTAATCGTCGTCGTATGCGAGATGCATGATACCCAGCCAGAGAGTTCGGGAAGCAGCCTGCGTCCCGTCAGGCACCACCTTACAAGGGCAAATCCATAGGCTGGTGCGTATAGCGGTGTCAGTGATCTCCATTGTAGCCAGATTTCCGAGGAAATTAGCCTCATACTTTTTGTCGACCCTGTTGAAGACCCGGCGGCCAAGAATGTGAGCTGGTTCTTTGAAGGCGCTGGATGAAGGAGCCAAACAGCCGGGTGCAAACCCTTGAGGTGCAACATCAGGCCGAGCGCGCCATAGCAGGACTGACTGGTCTTTAGACTGCCGGACGATGGCCTCTTGAAGACGGAGGAATGCCTTGTCACCTTCGCCATATAGCAATGGCATGTTTAGGTTGAAGAGACCGAGCAGACAATAGGCCGCATCCTCTTTGCGCGTCGTGATACGGGACGATGCCCAGCTCATTTTGATGGAGACGGCGAAGGAGTCCAAAGTCTGAGGGAGGGTATCAAGTCCCTGACATCCAGCACAGATACCGTCGCGAACTGTAAAGACAGAATGCACTCTTTCGCTTGGGCATGCACAACGGGGTTCTCGAAACAACTGCGGCCAAATGCCAGTTCTTTTGCAAATACGATCGAGAAGTGCGACGTCTCTCGAGCCAAAGCTAACCCAGTTCTTGTCGTAAAACTCAACATTTCGCGGTGCTATGAGCTCCTGCAAGGTCCATCCTCTGGTAAACCAGAGGCTATCGAAGAAAGAAGTCTCTGATTCATCGAGGACGACATATCTTTCAGACTGATCGTAATGAATAATCTTGCTGTTGGAAGAAGTGTCGAAATCGTCGAGATAGACATAGCACTTTTCCGACTGCTGATACCATCTGAACATGGAGTTGATGGCCTCTGAGAGCTCTGCGCTGCTCGTCTTGTCGATGCAGCATGTGTCGATCCAAACATAGGATAAACCATCTTTGTCAGCCCGGTCAAGAAGATCCCAAATCTTTGTGAATGACTGACGGCCCTGCAAGTCCTGTAGTGACCCTTGTGTCAAGTCCTGAAAGGTGATTTCGTCTTTCCCCCACCGATGCGACAGGATCCCATAGGGTGGGATCTCGTCGCCAAAGAAGCTCTCGAGTCGTTCGTCGACGACATTCAAAAGCCGCATTGTGTAAGATAAATGGTGCAAGAATTGATAATTCTGTATTGAATCTAAAAGTTGAGATGGGACTTGCAATGAGGCTGATGATTGGCATCGCCTGACGAGGCTCCCAAGGAGGCATTCTTGGGGCAACAGTAGCTGCAACTGTAGGCTGTTTCGGTACCAAGGAGGCAAGAAAACGTAGGGCTTTTATTCGAGATGATAAAAACATCTCGCATAGATTGGTGTGAATTTAGTGGGTCTCGGACTGAGTATTTTTGGCACCTGGAGAGTTTTCTTGCTGCCTGGGCAATGCTTACTTGAAACGAACCTCAAAGGATACGTACAGATACGGACTGGTAGTTGCACCATAATATAATAAGTCAGAAGTCTCAAATGTCATATAGAGCATAAATAATTCTATTAAAAGTATTCCACTAAAGAGCTGTCAAGACATATTTACCATGTAGTTTTTAAAATACTTAATACCAATTGAGACCTGTGGTGGATTTCTCAAAACTGAGCGTCTCGATGCCGCAGGTTCATAGCCATATGCAAATAAGAAATCCTGCCTCATCCTGGAACGTGAAAGTAATGAAGTAAAAGGTAAATATTTAGAAATCAGAAATACAACATTTATTTAATCTTTATTTTGCTATTGGCCGCTATGTAAAAGAGTGATTCCTACGGGCTCATTCATCATCATCCGCCAATGCTTGATCATACACATCGCCAATCGCTTGTCCAAGCACTCCCATATAAAACTGTACATGATTCTCTGTTCATCCTCCTGTAAATAGCAAGTCAAATTGATGAAACGTCATAGCGCACGGCTGCATCGAGGTAGTATAAACACCACTTCAATCATAGCAATGGGTATCAATTCGCCAACTACAAGCCAACATTAGCATATCACACATTGGACCCAGATCCAAGAGAATTAACTTACACCAAAAGTCGCGATCTGAACAGCTTTCAAGCCCAGCTTGACTTCCATCCCGTTTTCGCAATCCTCACAAAGGAAGATGATACGGAAACCCGCCCACATCTTCATCTTCTCCCTACCGCATTTACCACAGGTCGGGGCATCAGTTGCTTCCTTGATCACATACTTGACGCCTGCAACTGCGAGGGCTGGTATGAGGTGGAAGACCATGTTGATCTTTTCTTTTTATAGATAATGTCTCAAGGGGGGTTGATGGGTAGGATGATCAGAGATGTGTCTGCCAGTACCTCAGCCAGAGATATCACGCTGAAGTTGGAGGGTTTGGGAAGTAGGCATAAAAATTGTGTGAGTTGATCATTTGTGTTCTTGTTTGAGCCAGATGAGTCCCCTTTCTGGAGAGGCAATCTCAAGTATATATAATTCACCTCTGGGATCACATCATGCGAGGCTGAATCCAGACACTTTTTTGGCGTACAACCACAGTCCTGCGATTCCAACATAGTTCATAGAGATGAGGTCCACTCGCAGCTCAGGGTCTCTGATCAGTATGCTTGCTGATAAGGTTATTTCACAAAGCAGGGGTAGGTCTGTGAGATGGTTGCATCGTTTGGGTGATAGCTGCCCCCAGAGACGCCAAATATTTACAGAACGCCCATACATAAGCGAGGCTGAAAGAGCGGCGTTTTTTAAGCAGTTGTTTTGTTGTATCGCTTGATATGTCATCTGAACTAATGGAGGCAAATATGGCCGTCTAAAACCGCTAGTTTGACAGAACGCCCATGCATGACCAGCTAACCAGCAATGCCCGTGCGTTACCTACCATGTTTGAGGCTGAAAGCTTCTTTAGAGTGAAAGCTATCCTCCTTAGAACGGGGATAAGGCACAATTGTGCTTTTGCCCGAGCACTTTGGGCGCGTTCATAGACTACGTAGTGTCCCCCGTATTCCCGTGTAAGTCATGGAGTAAGGTATTGTATATATTTTCGATCCTCTCTCCATCACGAACACCCCCAGGCTCTCTACGGCAGACTTGACTCGATACCTTACAACCTTTAGCTGAACAATCCATCTGTTTTAGCCTCGCAAGCATTTCATATCACTTGCCATTCACCCCAGTCAAAAAATGTCTTCAGAAACCCCTCCTCCTCCTCCAAAGGTCGAATATCCCACCAGCGTCGACAAACCTGAGCTTACAACAAGTGACAATCACACAGTTGGTGTTGACTACAACAATGGCGCCAGCTACGTCGACACAACTACAAATCAGCCAATCCATGACTCTGACGTTCACACAAGATTCTCTGGGTACGGTGATAGTGACGATGGGGATAGTGGTGGGATCGTGGAGGAGATTGTTGATGCTGTGACGGATAGTTGTGTGGTGATGTAGTCGGAAGGACTGGACTCCGTTTGAAGCTTGATTTTAATCACTATAGTCTTCTGTTCTCATCTTTTCATCTATCTGCACCGGAAGATACTCTGTCATTTTCGCTAAGTCTAAGACACTCATTCGATCGTTTTTGGCCCCTACTGTGCGTTCTTGTGCCTGAAGAATTACAGTGCTTGCATTCTTGGTAAAGCACCACACCAATTGAGCTTGAACTCTGATAAACCAGGTTGAAAATCAATAAGTAGATCAATAGTGACCTCCTCGTTAACGCTGATTGGGTAGATGCTATAACTTACACGCTATCGCAACTCAGCCGCACGAGCTGAACCCTCCATCTTTTTCCTGTTCCTCAAGTTTCAGGCCCTAAATGGGCTGATTTCAACTGCTGCGATTGCCGAATGAGTCCTACACTAGAACAACTGCCTTCACATGGTTAGCGTAGGCATATTTGCTACAAGAATGCCTCCTCGCAAATGTGCACTTTGAGCGGTATCCAATAAGCTATCAGACTAATGGGTCGTGACAAAGTTGCTCGGACGTTTGGATCGCCAAACCTGCATATCGCTAACATGAGAGGGGCTCCAAGTGCTGAAAGACCCTTGAGCCCCTCACTTCTTAAGACATGGAATGGGATGGGAAGGGCTGAATGTTTGACAGCCATGGTGGACGCCAATATACGAACTACAAAACGCCCATGCATATATATCCAAATATCCATCCCCCACAGACTCTGCATGCATGCCTTCATTCCCAAATCAGTCGCCCTAATGGATCCCCTCGCAAATCCCCAGTTGGTTCTTACGATACCGTCAAGCGAGGACTGGTCGCGCCTGCGACCCCTCGTCAAAGAGCTCTACCACGATCGCAGGCTTTCTATGGCAGAGGTCAGGGATCATTTGAAATCGCTAGGATACAGGGTCAACACGCGCATGATCAGGGCTCGAATCAGCCAATGGAACCTGCAAAGAAACAACCAGTTCCACGGCATGGTTGCGGCTCTTCGCTTACTCGATCCAGACCCTGCGTCGTGGCCAGTCCCGGAACCCTGGTTTGTGATCCGAGGACGCCATGTCCCGTTGCATGAGATCCTGCGATACTTCAGACGGAAGGGCATACAGAACCCAATTCATTGGTGTCGCTCAGCTGCAGTATCCCAGGAGGAGCCACCTGTCAGGCTTCTTCAAGAGGGAGATAGTCCTGTGGAGGGTACGAGCGAAGGTAGTTCAACAATCGCTGCGCTATCCTCAGCCAGCAGCGTGGCCATGTCCATGTCTCCTGTTAATATTCCCACGCCAATATTCACCCTCGAGCAAAAGGCAGCTGCCAGTCTAACTGACTACTGTGGAGTCTACCTCAGCCATGAAATGCATCCAGAGCCAGAGGTTCATCAGTTCACTATACACGGGCGTTTCGGGAACCGCATGCAAGAAGGTCTAGCACAGATGGTGTGTGGAGGTCCAGGCGCATTTCCACACTTCCATCAAGCTTTTGACCTTGTTCAGCCTCTCCTTTCTGACTGCCATCCAATGAGTCTTGCTCAACTGTTAGCCATCGTGTGTGAGCTCTCGGCTTGCAATGCACAAGAAGTATTGACATGCCTGCTCCGGTATTCGGCGGCGATGGCTTCGTCTTTACGGACACCCTCCCCTCTCATCCAGTTTTTGGTGTCCCTCTCCTTATTGCCACCTGCGCTACTGCAGTGCACGGCTATCTCGAGTCTTCGGGCTGCATTGGCAGTATTCTCCGATAAGTCCCCCAACACCTGGCATCGCCTCTATATCGAGGAGCGACTCTGCGACTGCCTTTACCACGGTCGAGACCGTATTGAAGGTGGATACCGCCGAGCTCAGCTTTTGCGGAACCAAGAATCGTTCTATGGACCATCCGCACGAAACGTTGTCTGGACTGTCACCAATGTCGCAGATGATCACCTAGATGGTGGTGATCTAGACGGCGCACAGTCGTACTATAGGATGGCTTTGGAACGGGCTGAACAGCTCAGTGGTTTCCCAAGAGCCAAGTTGCGCTACGCTGCTCTAGAGGGCCTAGGCAGAATAGAGCAGATGCGCTTTGAGATCACGCGCCATGATCGAGAGACTTGTTTACGACACTTGCAGGAAGCATCTCGATATGTTGATGAGTCATTGAATGAAGCACTAATATGGTTCGAGCCAACAAGTAGACGCGTAAGTCGAGTGACAGAACAACAGGGGTATATCAGGAATATTTTACACTGCCTCGGTTGACATTTGTCAGGTTTTGCTAGATGACCTCTATTTCAACAAAATTGGAGCTCTCCAGAATCCACGGTATTACTTCTTCATCTTCATCTTCGTCTGTCTCCTGAATGTCAATGTGGAAATAGCCAACGCGTCTGTATCGACGTTCATGTTCTGGGGCAGGCGTCAGAACAATCCCCACATGCGTATCTAAACTTTGAGAAGAGCCCATCCTTTGTTGGGCTCCGGAAGCGCAAGCTATAAGGAAGCTGTACAACTCGATGTTGTTTGGGAGGTCGTAGTCTGGGTGAAATGGGCATTGGCGGTGGATATGTCGTATCCCTTGGCAATTCCTATGGACGCAAATATCTTTCTTCATGCTAGAAGCAGAATTTTGACCATATTTTAACGAATCCGGAGCACCAGGTCGTAACAGGCCAGAAACCTTGACGCAATGTTTCGTTGTATCTACCAGTAGACCACGGCCTACAAAGTCTGTTGCATCGGGCAGATCGATGATGTCCGCGAGAAGAGAAACTTGTGTGGCAGGCTCATAAATGATCTGCGGTCCTTGTACATCAATGCTGGCCCAAGACCAAGTCGGCGACCTCTCATGACAAGGTGTGCCTCTTCCTCCTCTAACATACCATAGCAAACCCCGGAGTAGATGCTCCTGCCACAGCCCAAATGACCAGGTGAGTTGTGATTTGATCTGAACTTGCTTTGCAAGACCAGCCAAAGCAACCAATAAGTCTGATTTGCGGCTCAGATTCGTTGTCGAGTACTTCCTGACGAGCTCATGCCAGAAGGAGAGAAATGCGTCGTGGGCAGAATCATCAAGGCCGTAGGGTCCGAACATGGAAAACAAAACTTGATAATCTGCTTTGGCAATTGCGCCGCTGTGATAGCATGCGCCAGATCCTCCCATGGCTCCGCAACGGAGCTCGGTCCTACACTCAAGATGAACGAAGTTGCGAGTCAAGTGCACAGTCCGAGGCGACAATATTCGCTCCTGGAAAACCCACGCTCTGGTATCGAGGTGAAAGCGAGCTTTATCGAAAGGGTGCAACAGACAGTGTGGAGTACATGGTGGGACGACTTCATAGTAGAGATTCGTGCTCGCGTCCAGGCGACAAGATAGTTGGCTCAACGGATTTCTTGGCACGATCATGCTTGAGTTGCCATCAAAACATTCGGCTGCCGCGATGGTGACAGCTGCGTTCCCGAATATTTCGTTCATCTTGCCTGCCTGGTCAACCCAGTCGTCCGACGCTACAGAGGACTGACTTCCATCTTGCATGATGCAGAGGGCATCGATCCATAAATACCTAAACCCGAGACCCCTAACGACTCGAATAGAGTCTTGTAGTAGTTTCGGCAAATCTTTGACATGAATTTCTTTTTGAAACGCCGCCAAATTAGAGGATGTCATGACATAGGGCTTACTAAATCCCCAGCTGTAACTCAGGGCACAGTATTCCTTGGTGTGGTCATTATTGGCCTCGATAATCCGTATTTTCTCGGCATCCTGGAAAGCCAAAAGATCTAGCAAACGCCGGGGTCGTGCTTTTGTTTCTGTGGAACCAAGAATCAGGCTTAAAAGGTCGTCGCCGCACAGGATATGAGTACTCTGACATTCAGTAATCCAAGATCGGATGAAGTCGGCAGTTGCGTCGGAATAGGTTGTAGACTGCAGCGTCGATAAAAGGTGTTGACTGTCAGGTTTTATGCCCCCATGGCTCTCTACAATAGATTAGCCCCGAGAATTCAAGGGCGCAATAAGTTGTACCTGTGAGTGGGCGTAGTTGCAAAGTATAATCGCTGAGTATTTGATCATGGCTAAAGATCCTTGACTCTTCGCAGGGAAACAACGTCAGGAGAAAGGTAGCAGCATCTGTGTCCAATATCGCTATTGAGATGTAGATAGGGCCATTCTTGTCACCAGAAAACTGTCGATCACCATGATCTCCGGTGCATCCTACAACGGCTCCAACGATGATGGAGCAGAAGTGGCAGCCTCGTGAAGCAGCGGATAGAACATCGGTGCGGCTGGGAGAGAAGAGAAGATGCTGTGGCATCGATGGGACGCCTTCTCCGCCGCTGAGAAGGACCTCAGGTCGGAATCTGAGGCATGTTGCTCTCTCCCAGAAAGATGTACAGAGAGAGCAGAGAGTATGAGGTTGTAAAGTTCTGACATCAGATTTGTTGTCTGACATACTGGACAAGCAGGCTTGGTTTTTGTGAATGAGGCGACACTATCTGATAACGCGAGATCGCCTATGGCAGGAACCTGGGATGTAGGACTTGGTGTTATCACGCATGAAGCCTCACACGTGATGTACCAGCCAGTCAGTTCTCTTGGTGGTCGCATCGCCTAGCGCTTCTTGTCGACATGGGACAAACGTGTGACGGCATTACTGAACATGGCAGGCTGATATTATAGCCAAGGTTCATCGTGTCAGGAGGAAAAAGGAAGAAAAAGGTTAATGATAATGAGCGTGTAAGATACTAAAGCCTGGCGACGCAGGTTGTGAGGATAAAGATGTGAAGGGAAGCGCTGAGGACCCTTGAGGTGGGAATGCGCTTACCCCAGATATTGTCCCGTCCGTCCTGGTGGAACCCTTGAATGCGATCGCATTCAGAGAGTATCCACTAGGAGCAACACCATGGGAAAGGGTCCTTTGATGGGAAACGAACCACTCCCTTAGCACAAACGTCACGACGGAAATAATGTCATCCTTCATGGAGTTCCTGTCATATAAATACCCTTTCTTCTCCTTCTCGTAACTCACACCCGAAGATAATTTGCAATACCCGACTTTTACGACAACAATGTCACGAACAACCTCCCAGGCGCCAGGGCCATCCTTGCCAATTACACAACTTGACGGTATCAACGACAGAGGCTCAGTGGCAAACCAACACCGCTCTGTTTGCGAAACGCCCGTCTCCAACTTGGGTAACAGGCATGACGCTTCCAACTCAGATGAACCCAGCATCCATAGTCCCAAATCGAAGAAGACTCTGCTTCAGATCGCAACAGTCATGTCCTCACTCTGCGCCTGTGTCTTCCTCGCCGCACTTGAATTGACAATTGTGTCAACGGCACTTCCAACTATCGCCGCCCATTTTGCATCTAATTCGGGCTATACGTGGATAGGCACATCTTTTGTCCTCGCCCACACTGCCTCGACACCACCGTGGGGCAAGATTTCCGATATCTGGGGTAGAAAACCCATATTACTCGTCGCCAATGTCATATTCTTTGCGGGTAGCCTTATTTGTGCTCTGGTTGATGACCTGGCGGTCTTTATCGCTGGGCGGGCCATTCAAGGATTAGGTGCTGCTGGGATGCAAACGCTGGTGAATATCTGTATCAGCGATATGTTCTCACAACGGGACCGGGGGCTATACTATGGGCTGACATCGATTGTCTGGGCCTTTGCGTCTGGCATTGGTCCCGTTCTTGGAGGCGCACTTACGGATCGGTTGAAGTAAGTCCGTGTATGTTGTTAGGTATTCTTACTAACGGTGTCCAGTTGGAGGTGGTGTTTTTGGATCAACTGTAAGTTTACCTTACAGGCCTTTCGAGCTGTAGCTGATATCCCTAGTACCAATCACCGTTGCAGTCTTTGTTCTCTTAGTCTTCACCCTCAAACTCCCATCTCCCAACACCCCTGTTTGGGCAGGCCTGAAAGCCATCGACTGGCCCGGCAGCTTTCTCATCATAGGAGGGACTCTAATGTTGCTGCTCGGTCTTTACCTTGGCGGCGTGTACGAGCCTTGGAACTCTGCAACAGTGGTGTCTCTCATAGTTTTTGGTATGGTCACTGGCGTGTTGTTCATATGGAATGAGTGGAAATTGGCAGAGTTTCCTGTTCTGCCAGTACATCTCTTCAAGACCTGTTCATCCTCTTCAGCATACGCCGTCACATTCTTCCATGCGTTTGTGTTTCTCGGTGTTGCCTATTACCTCCCGTTATACTTTCAAGCAGTTCTCCTAGCGAGCCCACTGCGCTCGGGTGTGTTACTTCTCCCTTTCATCTTACCCATCTCAATTTCTGCTGCTCTTACTGGAGCCTACATCCAGCTCAGTGGCAAGTATCTTCTTGTCTCCCGTGTTGGGTTGATGATCATGACACTGGGGATGGGCCTGATGATCAACCTGGACATGGACATGAACTGGGCAAAATTGATCTCTTTCCAGATCCTGACAGGGATTGGGGTCGGCTTGAATTTTGAAGGCCCCTTGTTGTCTGTTCAAGCTGTTGTGCCGCATAAGGACGTTGCGGCCGCGACCACGGCGATGGGCTTTATCCGAACATTGGCCTCAGGGATATCCGTTGTCATTGGCGGGATACTGTTCCAGAACGAAATGAAAGGCGAATACCAGGCTCTTGAAGCTAGTCTGGGTCCCGACCTCGCCAGATTGTTCAATGGTGCTTCTGCGTCTGCGAGCGTTGATCTGATCAAGACCTTACCGACAGAGTCGCAGCTTGCCGTGAGGACAGCATTCTTCAATGCTCTCGACAAGATGTGGATAATGGTACGAAAACCGACCGACTTCTAATTCTTCTTTCATACTGATCTTCGACAGTACACTGCATTCTCCGGTATTGGCTTGTTGCTCAGTTTCTTTATGAAAGCGCATCATCTCAGCAAAGATCATCAGGAAGCACAATTGGGCATTGTCAATGAGGCGCGGGAATCAGACCAGGCAGGCGAGGCTAACCTTTCGACAGGCACCAGCGAGAGCCAGGAAATGCGACGTACCACTCCTAGACCTCGAGGTGTGTCGACGGCCTGATATGAAAGTAGCCAAGGAGGAGGATAGCATGATACTGCGATTTGTGGAAATTTATGAACAGGAATCATTTGGACTGGAAGTTTGATCAAACTATGTCATCAATTTCAGAACATGTTCATACTTGACTGATCGCGGCCATCATTGATGCGATTTTGGGCCACTTAGACCTAGACCTGTCCGTGCTCAACACAGTATCAAGGAGCTATTCGCACCTCCTAGCTTGGCTGTTATCTTTCGACCACGACTTAACTTTCTGTTCACGCAAGAGTCATCATTCCTCAGAAACAATTGAACCTTAAAAAGCCGATGCCAATGAAACTACGGAAGTAGATTAACGCGGTGCGTGTCTCTTCTCAGTTTTCATTCGATCCTGCAAGAGCAGAGATGAATGAGCCATGTTCAACCAACACCTCCAACAGAAGAGATGCTTCATCATCGCTTGACGGTCAACCAGACGGCTTCACAGAGCATGGAGATGACAACAATCCAAACCTTCCGCTTTTACATAGTCGCAGACATTCTTCTACGTCCGGCAGTACCCTGTCGACTCCAGATAACACTCTCGACGATGAAGAAGCAAACAAAGTATTGGCCAAGATTGACAGAGCCATCATCCCATTACTGTTCATAAGCTATATGTTGAATTTCATGGACAAAGTCATTCTATCCAGCGCCGCTGTCTTTGGACTAAGAGAGGATACTGTATGTCCACCATTCGATCTCAGACCTACAACACTGACATTGTTGCAGCATCTCAAAGGCCAGCAATACAGCTGGGTTGGCAGCGTCTTTTACCTAGGTTATCTCCTATGGACATATCCAACCATTGTTCTCGTTACACGTCTGCCAACTGGGAAATATCTCACAGTAAACACACTGTTTTGGGGCTTGGTCGTTGCACTCACTGCGGCGTGCCATAACTTCGGCGGCCTTTTGGTCACACGATTTCTCCTGGGCGTCGCAGAGGCTACGATAACGCCCGGTTTCATGTTTCTGACTTCAACTTGGTATACGCGCGATGAGATGCCGACTCGTGTTGGAATCTGGTTTTCTGGGAACTCTGTTGGAGGCTTGGTAGCCAGTCTGCTTGCATTTGCAGTTGGTCACGTCGATGGAGCATCGATACGACCTTGGAGGTGGATGTACATCATCTTGGGCACCACGACTTTTATGTGGGCAATTCCTTTGTCTTTCCTTCTTCCAGACAACATCTCTAAAGCTCCTTTCCTCGCGCCAAAGGAGAGAAGGATCGCGGCACAGCGTGTAGAATCTTCCGGTACTGGTACGACTGAACATACGAATTGGAAATGGGATCAGGTCCGTGAGTGCTTGATTGACCCCAAATCTTGGTTCATCGTGGGTATCGAGCTATTCACGCAGATTCCGAACGGCGGATCACAAAGCTTTGCGAATATCGTGGTCGAGTCTTTCGGATTCACGAATTTGCAATCCACACTTATCAACATACCTTACTCACTTCTATCAGCAGGTATCATATCAGGAAGCGGATACCTGGCTGGCCGATTCCGCACGTTGAACTGCATTTTGATCGTCTTTGTTATCATGCCATGTGTTACTGGCAGTGCAATCATTTACAAGCGAGACAATGTGCCTCACAGCATCCATCTTTTCGCCTACTTCCTCCTCTCGAGCGGATCTGCAGCAATGCCTCTCAACATGGCACTTGTACAATCGAATTATCGAGGCATTACCAAGAAGATGACCATAACGGCCATGCTGTTCATCACATATTGTGTTGGAAACATGGCAGGTCCGCATTTCTTCCTGAAGTCTGAGGATCCATTGTATGAGACCGCATTCAAGGCTATCGCTGTCTGTTACAGCTTGGCTACAGTATGTGCTGTATGTTTAAGAACCTATCTCAAAGGGATGAATGAAAAAAGAACAGGAGAAGAGGGCATCGTTGGAAGTGCTGGCTCAGGGGGTGTTGTACGAGGGGATGTTCAGGGGCATGGAGATTTCTCGGACCCTGAATCAGATGTGACGGATTGGCAGGTTGTCGGTTTCAGATACAGACTTTGATCAATCCTATTTTATTCACTCCGATACTGCTAAATTCACGCATGGGTGGTTTTCTGGCCGTCATTGCAGGGCGCTTTGGCCTGGGACTGTCGATAACCTTGTCTGAATAACTCAATAAAAAGGTCAAGGCATCCAACCTACCGGGATTGAAGCTTTATTTTACAGTTCATAGTAGCAAAATATATATGATATTCAAGAAAACCGCAAAGCTTACGCGGTTGTTATACCTTTCCCTGAAAAACTTTAATTGTTCACTGTTATATAAGACCTCTTCATTCCGTTTGGCCACAGTGCTAGTCTCGCCTTCAACTGATTTAGGTAAGTCACGTGGGCCCCCGGCTGAGTGTTTCACCGACCCGTCAAATCGCCCCATATCGTTTGAAAGCACCAAGGCACCCACTCTGAACTTTCGACATCCACAACGAAAGTCCAGCTCTTTTTCTGGACCATCAATACCTTTTTCCCAGCGCATCAGAAGTTTGATCGCGTATCGCTCGAAAATGTCGTGGAGAAGCCAAGGAATCACCGGTTCCAACAACATCCCTCTCGGGAAGCGTCGCTTTGGAGATGAGGAGGAGGAGTTTAATGGCAACGCTGGAGTCGATCGCGACTTGAAGCGTGGACGCGATCCCGAGCCTCGCGGCGACGCTGACGGACCTCGACGACGAAAGAAGCGAAACCGATGGGGTGATGCATCCGAGAACAAAGCGGCTGGCCTCATGGGCTTGCCCACTGCTATCTTGTCCAACATGACAAGTGAACAGCTTGAGGCCTACACACTGCATTTGCGTATCGAGGAAATCTCCCAGAAGCTTCGCATCGACGATGTCGTCCCAGCTGACGGCGATCGGTAAGTTTTTCTTCGTCGATATATCGATGCAATGCTAACTCATGACAGATCTCCTTCTCCCGCTCCTCAGTACGATAACCACGGTCGACGTATTAATACACGAGAGTACCGATACCGAAAGAAGCTCGAAGATGAGCGCCACAAGCTCATCGAGAAGGCCATGAAGACCATTCCTAACTACCACCCGCCACAGGATTACCGTAGACCTACTAAGACTCAGGAGAAGGTCTATGTTCCTGTTAACGATTATCCGGAAATTAACTTCAGTATGATTGCTAACCCTTTAACCCTACTTACCAAAATTATCCCCTGTTTTTGTTTTCCTTTTGGAGTTTGATCAGACTCACCATCACACCCGGTGGTGTTTGAGGCCTGGTCCTTCATCGAATGGACTAACCCTTACACGTTCATCTAATCGTTGCGAATCAGACACTAACACTAGCTCTCTCGTACTAAAGTTGGTTTACTTATCGGACCTCGAGGTAACACTCTGAAGAAAATGGAGGGAGACTCAGGTGCCAAGATCGCCATTCGCGGCAAGGGCTCCGTAAAGGAGGGTAAGGGTCGGTCTGATGCCGCGCACGCAAGCAACCAGGAAGAAGATCTGCACTGTCTCATCATGGCCGATACCGAAGAGAAGGTCAACAAGGCCAAGAAGCTCATCCACAACGTCATTGAGACTGTAAGTCCACTCTCAAGCCCCATAAGATCTATACTAACACAGTCCAGGCTGCGTCTATTCCTGAAGGCCAGAACGAACTCAAGCGTAACCAGCTCCGAGAACTCGCCGCCCTCAACGGTACCCTCCGAGACGACGAGAACCAGGCTTGCCAGAACTGTGGCAAGATCGGTCATCGCAAGTACGACTGCCCTGAGAAGCAAAACTTCACTGCGAGCATTATCTGTCGCGTTTGTGGCAACGCTGGTCATATGGCTCGCGATTGTCCCGACCGACAGCGTGGTGCTAGCTGGCGCAACAACGATGCTGGTGCTCGCCCTGCTGGTCGTATCGGTGGCGGGGATGATGTTGACCGTGAATACGAGGTAAGAAATCTGCTGTTTCTCCTACTTATGCAATACTAACGCACATTAGCAACTCATGCAAGAGCTTGGTGGAGGGTCTTCTGGAGCTCCTGCGCGTATTGAGGCCGGCCCTGGCGCTCAGAACAACGGAGACGCGAAGCCTTGGCAGCGAGGCCCTACTGGTGGACCTGCACCATGGCGCAGCCGCAACCAGGATTCTAACGAAGGTGGATCGGCAGCTCCCTGGGCTAGAGATCGCGGTGGTCGTAACGACGATCATCAAGGCGGTAACGCTGGCGACAGCTACTACGGACAGGCTTACGCAGGTGCTTCAGGTGCTGCCGCTCCTTGGGCGCAACAGGCTCCTGGAACTCAGGGTGGGTATGCTGGTTATCCTGGCTATGGTGCCTACGGTGCTGCTCCCGGAATGGGAGCTCCTCCTGGTCTTGGAGCTCCTGGCAGTGCGCCTCCTCCTCCTCCTGGTGCTCCCCCAGGCCTGGGAGACATTAACGCCTTTATTCAGCAATATGCCGGCGCTGCACCTCCTCCTCCGCCGCCTTCTGGAGACGCCCCGCCACCACCTCCCAGTGATCAGCCTCCGCCTCCCCCGCCTCCGGGTGCTTAAATGAGCAGACTAACGAGGCTGGTTGGTTCTGGGGGCTTTCTGACACAGCTTTAAACCTCAACTATAGTTTAAGAATCGTTATATAACCGGACACCGACCACGGAGGATAAGCGATCGTTTCTAACGTGGCAGCGAACTAACCACTGACTGCAATATGAGACTGCGTTTTATTGCTTTATATGAACGAGCTTTGATGTTCAGCTTGTGTTTTGCGAGAGAATTCACTAAAAGCAAGGAACTAATCGCGTAGGCAATTTGTACTTGATAATTGAGTCGTTTTAGTTATGATCTGTGTCTCCTATCGCTGTGATCTTTCTGAAGAATGTCTCCAACTGTGAAATGCCCTGTCTAGGAGAGGAAAGCAAACTCGAGACCTTGATCCTACCTAAAGGACACAAAGACTTAGGTAACTTAGGAAAAGTTGAGGATACCTATTGCTGGGCTTATCTTAATACCCTATAAGGTCGTATGTGTTCTTGCTCCCCGAGGCCTGTTTATGCACGTAAACTCATTTAATGCAGCTCATACATGCGTAGACCCCGCATTGCAGTGGTTCTGGCGTCATTGTACGTATCTTTCTACCTCCCAGAACAGGGAGCTTGGGCCATGTGACAAGGGAATGGAAGCTACGCAATCAGCAACAGTTGCCTCATCTTGGCTCATCAAGTTCTACAAACTTCATCTCGTTTTGGTACTCGACGATATTTTCAGTTTTTGGTGCACTCGAGTGAGGTGACTACGACGCACTAAGGAAGTCGCGCTCTTGAGGCGTCTTGTGCAGTGCCTTCTTGTTTCGTTTTCATGACGAGGGTCATCTGATCTAACTAGATCCCTCTTCCGTCTCGTACTCACTCTCCCTCAACTGCCTTGTCTCATCTTCCATCTTCTTGGCTCTTCTCTTCGTGATTCCCAGCCTCTGCACTACTACGCGCTGATTCGAGACCTGACCATGATCCTACAACTTTAATCGTCATATACTTTTCACCTACTTTAGAATTCTTTTCCACCTCGCGACGCACTAACGTGGGCGCGTCACCTAGGATTACCTCAGCTCCAATTCAAACCAAATCATCATCTCATCATGAGGGCTAAGAATCCCCTTGCCTTCCGGCCAGGGCCTGTGTCCTTCTGGACGACTTTTATATACCTCGCTCTGTTTATTCCTCTCATTTGGGTTCACGAAACTGTTCCTTCAGCTCCGGCTGACCGGTCGCTGTATCAGGGTCTCAATTTGACGGAGGCATGGCTCGATCTACAAACCATTACTCGCGCCTATCATCCCTACAACAGTCACGAAAATGACCGAGTACGCGAGTTCCTCATTAACCGCACCAAGGAGATTCTCGATCGCAATGATATGTCGTATACCACGGAAACGATTGGTGGTGTAGTTTGGCACTCAAGGTGAGTCTCCGTCGCGCTCTCATACGCACATCGTTAACATGAGTAGAACATCTTCTCTGGAGAACCAAGATTTGCCTGTATCAGCTCAAGATAAGCCTCGTGGAGCAACGCTCTTCGATGACAGAACTTCTAACGTTTCCTGGACTTACAACACTGCTCGGCGCATGGGCTCTAATATCTCCAAAGGAACATGGTTGGGACAGTACTTTGAGGGCAACAATTACTATGTCTACATCCACGGCAAAAACGACCCTGAGGGTGAATGGTGGCGTGATGAATCCAAGTACAAGAAGTTCCGTGGCGAGGGCGGTGTTCTTGTCAACTGTCACTTTGATTCGTAAGTGGTTGACAAAACCTTGCGTTTCTTTGACTGACAATGTTTTAGCGTTTCTACCGGTTATGGTGCCACCGACGATGGTATGTCCTGCGTGTCGATGCTCCAGCTCTTGAGCTACTTTACACTCAAAGGACGTCAACCCAAGAACGGCATCGTTCTGCTCTTCAACAACGCCGAAGAGGATGGGCTTCTCGGTGCCAGAGCCTTCGGCTATACTCCCTTGTTACTATTCATTCACACATTCGTCAACCTTGAAGGCGCTGGAGCTGGAGGCCGTGCGCTGCTTTTCCGTACCACTGACTTGCAGGCTGCCAAGGCCTACACCAAGAGCCCTCATCCGCTGGGATCCGTTGTAGCTGCTAATGCTTTCGAGAGAGGTGTGATCAAGAGCGCAACCGATTACGAGATCTTCGCAGATGCCTATGGACAAAGAGGACTTGACATTGCTTTCTATGAGCCTCGCGCTCGGTACCATACTAACCAAGACGATACACGACACACATCTGTTAACAGCATTTGGCACATGCTCTCAGCTGCTCTCGCGTCGACTGAGCACCTGTCGAAGACGACCGGTACCATCTTCAATGGCGACCGTTCCGATGGCAACTCTGATCTTGCTCAGAATGGCAAACAAGCTGAGGGTGTCTGGTTCGATATCTTTGGTGCTGCGTGGGCCGTGTTCGCGCTTAGAGGACTCTTTGCATGGTCTCTAACACTTCTCGTCGCCACGCCGCTGATCCTCATTGCTTTCACGTACATCCTGGCTCGCAAAGACAAATACTACTTCTTTTCTAGAGACATCAAGATGCATCACGACATTAACGATGACCCAGTTGTGTTGGGCGGGTGGAAGGGGTTCTTCCGCTTTCCATTTGCCCTCGCTTTCGCTGGAGCACTAACTATTGCATCTACTCTTCTGATTGCTAAGTTCAATCCGCTGATTATTTACAGCAGCGGGTACGCTGTGTAAGTGGCTTTTTCTCTCTGTTGATATATCAGAAACTAATGTCTCCCAGGTGGTCTATGACTCTTTCCATCTTTTACTTCTCGTTTTGGCTCATCATGCGTGGAGCCAGTTTTGTTCGCCCCAGTGCACTTCATCGAGGCTTCGTTTTGATGTGGCTCTTTGCTCTTGGCTGGGGCGTACAAGTTGTGTGTGCTGTGGCAGAAGATCGTATGCATATTGGTGCCCTTTATGCAACCGTTTTCTTCCAATCTGCCATTTTCCTCGCCCTGTTCATTTCTCTTTTGGAGCAATTCGCGTTGCTTGGGAAGCACGACTTTGCAATGCAGCTTCACGACGCACATCAGGCGCGTGATATTTCTAGCCGCGATAATGAGAATGAATCGAGACCTCAGACAGAGAGTGAATCTGCTCATGCTGAGGCGGATGATGACGAGGACAGATCTGAGGATGCTACCGAGACTACGCCGCTTAGAGCCGGTGAATCAGGATATGGCTCCAACGCCCCGACCTCGTTTGCCAACACGTACCGCCGTTCCGTTGCTGAAAACTCGCCCTCTCCGCCTAGTATGCGACGATACCAGCCTTTCGAGCATGAACAGAGTTGGTCTGGACGCCTTCCTACGTGGACTTGGATTCTCCAGTTCCTCTTTCTGGCTCCCGTACCCGTGATTCTGTTTGGAAACATTGGCCTGGTTGTTATGTCTGCTACCCAGATGACAGGTACTGACGGAGGTAGCCTCCTTGTTCCTGTCTTGTCATTGGGCATTTTGAGCATTTTCTTGTTGCTCCCACTCACGCCTTTCATCCACCGTGTTACTCACCATATTCCGCTGTTCCTCTTGTGTGTTTTCGCTGGCACCTTCATCTACAACCTGATCGCATTCCCGTTTTCCGATAGTAACCGTTTCAAGTTTTACTTCCAGCAAGTGATCGACTTGGATAACGGTACCAACACGGTGTCTATTGTAGGACTCGAGGAATATGCACGATCTGTCATCAGCACCGTGCCGAGCACTCTGGGCCAAGAGATCAAGTGTCAGCCAGCTGTCGGACGTGATCTTTCTGATTGCCAATACGACGCCTCGTCGTTGACGCCCAGACTGTACAGGAATAAAACTCCTGATGATTTGATCTCAGTCGAGACGATATATGGCAGCGATGGTAGTAAAGCACGACTTCGAATTGATGCTATTGACTCAAGGCTTTGCTATGTTCGCACATCACGACCCATTTATGGATTCGCCGTGGATGGTGCAAGCCCAAGAGATCCTCGTTTTGGAAAGTTCCCTTCAGAGGGTTTCAGCAGCGTCCAGCTCTGGCGCCGCGATCGAGATCGGCCCTGGACATTGAACTTGTATCTGAACGAGGCGAATACCCTTTCTGCTCTGGACTACACGACTCAAAAGGAAGTCGAGTCCCAGGGAGACCACGAATTAAGAGTGCGGTCAGCGGGACAAGCAGCTGATCGTCTTGAAGTCACTGTCAGCTGTGCTTACAGTGATGCCAACACGGCTGGAACAATCCCTGCTCTTGACGAGCTTCTCAAGTACATGCCGACTTGGGCTGCAGTCACCAAGAAGAATGTTGGACTTGTAGAAGTCCGTAAGACTCATAAAGTCTGAGGGAGGATAGACAGTACATGAGCATGACCGGAACCTGCAAGATTTGGCTGAAGCATTCTAGAGTGGCTCCTGAGTACGGGTTCAAGGCATGGTGCTAGCCATGGGTTGGAGTTTGGGACTGGTTTGATGCATTGGTTTGGTTTGGCTTGGCCTGTTGTTTAACGATTGAGTAACCTGAGTGCCGTAACGAATATGACTGTCGAATATGCTCAATGGCCTGAAGGGTGTGTGAGTGAGTTTTGGTATAGTAATGCCATGGTAAACATTATTTGACGCCAGACTTGGGCCAGTGAATTAACCTAGAAGTCATCTCAGGACATAAATATACGAGAAATTAAGACACCAGTCAATGCAACCCTGTAGATAGGTTTTCCGTGTCTTTTAGTTTCGTTATCTAGCTACCGGGTAGCTCGGGTTAGTCGAAGACTCCGCCAATGGATTTCGTCATCCCTTATCTTGAATATCACTACTTCACTTCAGCATTCACCAAACTCAGCAACATATAATGGCACCTCAAATATGGCTGCCCTCAGAACGCTCTGGAAGCGCTCAACAGAAAGCCCTCATCCACTACATCTGTGGTAACCCAGGCCTCATCGAGTACTACACCGACTTCCTCAGTCATGTACGCGGCCTTTTAGACAAGATCGAGACAGACACTGCTTACGATATCTACGGCACAAACTTGCTGGGCTTCAGCGACGATGATCATGAACCGTTCAGCTCAAAAAACAAGCCATGGGATTTGGAGGGACAGATTGAGGGCATGTACGATATCGTTGCGGCCAAAGGAAAAGGGTACGACTTTGTGATTCTCATGGGCCATTCTGTTGGGTCATTCATCACTGTTGAGATCTTCCATCGCCATATGAAGAATCCGGAGCGAGCGCCGCACTTGAAGCTTCGACATGGATTTCTGATATGTCCGACGCTTACGCACCTCGCTCGATCATCCAATGGTGTACAGTTCGAGTTGTTGCGACGATTCATTCCCTTCCTCGACACCGCAGCTTTCCTCCTTGCACGTCTTCTTCTCGGCCTTCTAAGTGTTGCAAGCGTTACATGGATCGTTCAGCGCCTTCTGGGCTTTACACCTGCGAGCGCAGACATCACTGCGCGATGGTTGAAGAGCAGAGATGGCGTGTTGCAGGCGGTTCATCTAGGATTGACGGAGCTGGAGATGATCACCGAGGAGAAGTGGAACGACGATCTATGGGACACGGCAGGAGAGGATAATGGAGTTCCAAAGTTCTTTTTGTTCTATGCCAAGAAAGATCATTGGATTCATGATGACGAGAGAGACGGCATCGTGGAGAAGAGAGGAGACAAAGCGAGGATCGTGCAGGATGAAGGGGATATTCCTCACGCTTTTTGCACGAGAGAGGGTAAGTTGACCATAGAAAAGTTTGTGGCGGTTGCTAACAAGTTTAGATGCGAGCTTAGAGGTTGCAAGGAGAGTCTGCGGTTGGGTCGAAGAGATCGAAGCGGCCAAGAAGTGAAACGAGGTGAAACAAAGCTGGGTCAAGAATACGAGGCCCAGTCCCTTTGTTCAAGGGCCACTTGACAAACAACAATAGACGTGTACAGTGAGCATTGGCCCGTAACTGAACATCACGAAGCTGACTTCCAAAAGACTAGACAAGTTTGCCACGATCTTATGCATAATAGAAATGATTTCCATTGGATCTCGATCGAAACTATATAATCAGCCACATAATGAAATGGTTGGCCTTGTCTATTTACGGCGTGACATCGCTTGCTGCACTCCCCGCATGAGGCCGCGTAAGGTTTTCGGGCGCCGGTTGTGCCAGAAACGGCGACAGACGTCGACCACTTTTTTTACTTGGAGATGACTAGTCATGTTTTGCTAGGTCTACTTCTAGAAGGTGAGTGTTTACTCGGATGATGAGGATTTTGATCACGGTTTTGGTGGTATGATTCTGACTGTCTCAGTTTGTTGATTCATCGCTGTCGATTCACGATCAATTGAGGGCAGAAAAGTGAGACAAGTGTCACTGGTATATTTGCTATATTCTGGTGGTTCAAGACCATTAATTATTAACCCGTGATTCCAATCACAAATCCGAATCCAATTCCCATGTACACATATTCCATTCCTCCTCATCACTTTCCTTTCAGCTCGTAACAATGCCTGTCACCTCACGTGCAAACTAAGTAGTCTTTCACGATGAGGAAATGGCGCTCATAATTGACTCCATTTACAGAGCAAGGGCCATGAGGGCAGCCATGGCCATGGCGCCGAGACCCTTGAGGCCAGCAGCGCTGTTCTCGCCGACACCTGAGGGAGCGGGAGTGCTGGTGGCACTGCCGGCAGCCTCGGACTTGGTGGTGGGAGTCTCGATGACGGGAGGAACAGCGGTGGTCTTGCTCTCAACGACAGGAGGGACAGAGGTGGTCTCGACGGCGGTGGTCTCAACAGCAGTGGTCTCGACGGCGCTGGTGGTGACGACAACCTTGGTGGAGGTCTCGACCTTGGTGGTGTCGGCCTTGGAGGACTCCTCGGCGGAGCCGGAGCCGCTGCCGCCGGAGCAGAGCTTCTCAGTAGCAGGGAGGACCTCGTCTGGGGTGAGTCAGTCAGTATAAGTGTCAACGAAGTATTGAGTATTTGGGACTTACTGATGGCAACGTCGGAACCACACTTGGTGATCACACAACCAGTAGCGGCGCTTCGGACATCGTCGAAGCTCTTGCAGACACAGGTGAGATCGGTGGTCTCACACTTGGTCTTGCTGGTAATAGCGTCGTCAAGGCAAGGAATAGCGCACTTGGGGACGTCGCTGAGGGACTGAGCCGAGACGGCAGTGGCGAGGGCAGCAATAGCGAAAGAGTACTTCATCTTGAAGGTTGTTCTTGGTTGTCTTTAAAGTTGATAAACTTGTTGATATGCGAGAAGACACAACGAGTGTAGAGAGGCAAGGCTGAAGCTGATGCTGAATTGGTCCAATGGAAGCGAGTGGATGAGGAGGGAAAGAAAGAAGGAAGCTTGAGAGATGGATGAGAAGAGGCTTTATGTATGTGAAGGTTGGAAAGGGAATCTCAATCAACAAGTCAGCTCGACTTGGTTAGAGCGTGACGGTGCCGTTGCCCGTTAACCATTACAGGGAAGACCAGCCTCTTTTCCTGCAGACTTGCAAGTCAACTTCTTGTTCTTGATTCTGATCCTCGTCCTTTCTGGAGTCTAGTGTGAGTGGACTGTGGACTCGGGGGGAGGGGGGTCGGGATACGATGCGACGAGCCGGAAGCTGAAGTGGGCGAATGGGAGGTTGAAAGAAGGACAAGGAACTCCTACCAGGGGAGGGGGTTTTCTATTCTTGCTGCGGTAACTGACCAACTCAGGGCGTGTAAGAGCTTTTGTTATGCCGTTGTGAGAGCGGGGCGGGCTTCCGGATTCGATACACACGGCCGAGTAGATCGACGAGGGGTGATGCCAAAGTCCGGGGGCGAGATGCGGAGACGGGTCTAGCGCTAGGACATGTGAAGTTCTCTCTAGACTCCTCTCAGGCTCTGAGAATGAACTTTTCGGAGATTGACCTCGAAAAAGAACTGTCTAGTCCATCAGAAGAGAGAAAAAAGCTGGAGATTTCGATCCACCCCCGGATATTGGACAATGCTCCCCTTTTTTTTTTTTCTCTAATTGAGATTTATTATTACGATCTCCGGGGTAGAACAAAGCTCTAATGCCTGACATTGGAGAAGAGAAAATATGTACTGTACTGTAACAGTTGCAGCGAGTTGACGCCATTAGGAGAATCCTTCAACGGGGACTTTGAACTTGGACTTGGCCAAGTCACATGCTGGACTGCAAGGGTACTGATTCCGAGGGCCGATTGATGGGGGAGCTTGGGAACTAGGCCCGACTTGAGCGGCAAAGCCGAAGAGGAAGAACTAAATAAAAAGAGGGAAAAGAGAGGCAAAGGAAAACAGGTTTGATGATGAGGCAACCAACCATTCAAGGGACGCCAATGATGCAGGAACAAAAGATGCTAATGGGTTGACAGTTGTGACTAGAGTTGAGTTGATGGTAGGCCAGGCCAATTGACCACTATTCCTACTATCTCTAACTCTATAATACTTTAACATGCTATGGTCTATTCCTAGACAACAAATTGACCGCTAGTTAGTTCATTTCCCTTTGAGCACCTCCTCAAAGTCAATGCCTGATTTCTCTTCCTCTCTCTTACTCATCAGAACTCGACCTCCAGTGCACGGTGTCCCAAAACTCCCCCGCATCTCACATTCTACACCCACTAGCACCCCCTGTAGCCGGGAATAAAAGGGGACCCTGTCAGGCTTGCAGGGATCTTGACCAACTGCCTTCCTACACTGGACAAATGCGCTCGAATTAACCGCTCTTTTCGACCGCCACGCCGAGGCTCACATGCGAGGCAACGGAAGTGTCCGAGTCTTCTAGCAGGCTCTACAGCACTGTACAGTAATAATTCAATTTTACGTGGCTTGTTATGGAGGAGTGTTGTCGGAGCTGAGCAAGAATCTGGAGAAGATGTCGTTTAGCGGGATCTTTCTTAGGCGGGAAGGGAATCGAAATGGTCTGATCGCTATAATTGTGGACAATATCCGCCGCTGCCGACTTGGCGAGCATGCATGAAAGACGAACCGTCGCGGTAGCATTTCCTATTAAAAATCATGAGATTCAAGATCTGATTAAACATATGTGAGCTGAGCTGAATAAATCCACATAAACAAATGCAGGTAGCACAAGAGATCTGAATCTTCATTATGCACTTATGCATCGTCACCTATATGCCCACCTCCTGCACCGTGAGACGACGGTGACGACCGACACCACACCCTCAGTGAGCCGTTGTGCGGCGTAGTTTCCAGGGGCAGGCGAGGTTTTGATTTTGCAGCGATTAAAATAGCCGTATGCAACCATCTCAGCTCGGGTTTGCATGCCATGTCGTGTTGGTTGGTAGATCTGCCTTGCTTGGTGAACTTTTCGAGACACGGCGAATCTCCGTTAATAAATGTAAGGAGAAGGCTGAGCTATAACTTAGAGTTTCAGAGGATTATTGTACATATACCGAGGCTGAAGATCAATTGAGGCATATGAAGTTGCCTACTATTGTATATCGCGCTGAAGTTGACTTGTTCCTGAGAGTAAGGGAATCATCGCCAACATGCACGGGGAGTTCCCGTCTTGCTTGATTCGCTAGAGGGTATTTACCACCAATCGCCCTCGAACCCCTGCATCTTGGCGGGTAGGAAAAGGGCTCAGAAACTTGGACAAACGTCATTTGTTGAACTCTTCCAAGCTTCACTGAGGTTCAGTTTCATGGAAAAGATAATCTGACGTCGAATTTTGGAGGAGCCCTGGTGCTCGAGAATATGGGGATGAAACATGCTGTGACGCAAGGTAGGATTGGAGCAACTTGGCTGACGGTGTTGGAGATGATTTACAAGTTTTTGGAGATTTCAATGCAGGAACTCATGATGGGAATTGTTGGCATGCACCCTGAATCTTGGGGGATGAGTTAAGTCAAGTTGAGATCTATCTGCTGTAATCTAGGGTAAACGACAGTTTTGTTCGCTAATGCCACACACCAAGGGATCCAGGTCTTCAACTCTCACTCCCATCGTTCATAATCGGGAAAATACCTCTCATGAATCCTCCCGGCGTATTCCATCAAACTCGAATGCTTCCTCATAATAGCCGCTGAAGTCGGAGCTCTGAAAACACCATTAGTATAACCCCAATCTCGACAACAGAGTAACTTACGCTTCGCAAATCAATGACGAAGCAATGAACCCAAAGATCGTCGCATCAACCTCTGTAGGCTCATCACCACCGAGAGTCCAAAACGGTCCATCGTCCTTCTTCCGCATCCTCGCCTCCGATAGTAAAGCTTCAATGCTCTCCCACACTTCCTCTCTCAATTCGTTAACTTCTTCATCTGTCAAACGGCCCGTTCCTTGCCCATACGCAGTCCTTGCATTTGCGCGAGCTGCCAAATATCCTATAACAACTTGTAGCAGCCATGGCATAGAAGCAAATATGTTGGAGCGCATGGTATAATAATTATCGCACCATTTCTCGCGTGTACCGTAAAAGTAAACCTTTTCTTCCAAAAGAGCTCTGAATGCAAGATCTTGCGCGTTTTGAACGGGCGTCAAGCTTGCATTAAGATCAGGAACGAAGCCCTCGTCGATAAAGCGTTTGATAATGAACGTCGAATCGCTCAAAGTCTCGCCTTCAGCTTCAATGTACGGGATCTTTCCTCGTGGTGCAGTTTTCGGCGATCCTTCGGCTACCCTGTAGGGCACGCCGGCGAAGCGAAGTCGAGCTTCGAGTTTGATGACGAAGGGGGACCACGTAAAAGCGGTTGGCTTTCCAGGACCACGAAAGATGGTGAATTGTGAGACTTTGTTGAATGCCATTGTTGCTATTGAATTGTTTGATGAATTTTCATTCTATTCTATCTGATATATCATGACTTTTTATAATTTGGTATTTTGGACTTCGCGGTTCGGTTTATGGCCGGACTTTGAAGCGTTGTCCGGAGACCCACATCGGCACGCGAGACGCAGAAATGTCGAGTCCGGCACGGAGCCATACCATGAGGAACGGGCCCGTAGTTAATCTTCGGCGTCTATTTCAACCGCTTTACATATCAGTATCAGTTCTTATCATGATAAGATGCCGATAGACCGTGTTCGGACCGACCAGTGTAAATCAGCTCATCATGCTCCAAGACTACCCAAAACGGACATTCCGCAACATCATGAAATCTCTTCAACAAAAGCAGACTCAAACAACGCCATTTCAGATTACAAATATTCTCATCTTTTGAATAGCTGCTAATCGATATCAAAGGTTGAGCCACTGACTAAGAAAACAGCACTTTCTCGCTTGGACCTTCACTACATCTCTGACTTTCTCGGCCAAATCCACTGTATCCTACCAATCGTGGCGCTCAGCTCGTCCGGAGTCTCCAAGAATGGCGAAGCATCCGTGGGGAACGACTCCGCACCCATGACGGAATTCATCCTGTGGAGGCTCTTGGAGAAATGGTGAGAACTTGCCTCGTAACTTATAAAAGTCAAGACCGTCCGCTGTGAGAAACATTCTTCAGAAATAAGCATCAAGTTAAATACAGTCAGTTAGTCAATATGAGCGGAAAGACATTCAACGTCGGTGTCGTGGGTTATGGGTAAGTTCCATCATCCTCTTCGTGATACCATCAGCTGACAACAATAGCATGTCTGCCAAAATCTTCCACATCCCCTTCCTCACTCAAACTCCCCAGTTCAAACTCCACGCAATTGTTCAGCGTTCCCCCAAGGAGGGCAACTCAGCGCCTGCTGACTACCCTGACATCAAGCACTACACAGACTACAAGGATCTCTTCGCCGACTCTGCAGTCGATCTTGTCGTCATCAGCACTCCCCCCAACAACCACTTTGAGCTCACAAAAGCTGCTCTCGAGGCTGGGAAGCATGTCTTGACTGAGAAGCCTTTTGTTCCTACGTCTGCTGAGGCTGATAAGCTTATTGAGATTGCCAAGAAGAACGGAAAGCTCCTTATTGTTTATCAGAACAGACGGTGGGATGCTGACTTTGTTACCCTCAAGAAGATCATCTCTGAGGGTACCCTTGGACGTATCGTTCAGTTCGATAATCACTTTGACCGTTATCGTCTTGTGCCCTCTAAGAACTGGAAGTTGGACCTCCCCCTTTCTCAAGGTGGAAGCGCTCTATACGACTTGGGAACTCATCTCATCGACCAAGCCTACGTTCTCTTCGGCAAGCCTCAATCTGTTCACGGCCGTCTTCTTTCTCAACGCGAAGGAAAGTTCGACTTTGAGAACCCAGATGGTGTGTCAGCAGAGTTGACCTACCCCGACGGTCTCCTCGTCAACATCCGCATCAGCGTCCTCAGCGCCGAACTCGAGCAGCCTCGCTTCTGGGTCCGCGGCACAAAGGGAAGTTTCCGCAAGCTCGGTCTCGACACGCAAGAAGATGCGCTCAAGGCTGGTGCGAAGGCTACTGACGCGGACTTTGGAAAGGAGGACCCTGCTCGGTATAAGTTGGTTGTCGTTGATGACAACGAGAAGGCCAAGGAGCAGACTGTTTCATCCATTGAGACGCCTACCTACAAGGCTTTCTATGCTCAGCTTGGTAAGGCTGTTGAGAGTGGAAAGGAGGAGGATGTTCCTGTGAAGGCATCTGAGGCGAGGGATGTTTTGCAAATTATTGAGGGTGTTTTTGAGAGTGCCAAGACTGGCAAGGATGTCACTTTTGCTTAGAGCAATTAAGGATATGTAATGATTTAATGAGGAAAAGTTATGGATTGGAAGAACCAGTGCCTTTGCGCATATGACATGCCATGAGAAGTTGTCTGAGACCCGACTAATGGTGAAATAGTTATCGCCCGGCTAACGTTGCCTGCCGGAGCAGACAACAAATATGTAGCTTGTGCATAATCTATATGGAGCGACTTTGCTAATGGTCCTCAATGAGCCTCAAACCACGAGTAAGGCTCGTTCGAGAAGATCATCGTATTATTGTGCCTACAAATTACAAGCCTGGTAGGCTGCATACCGAATGCTAAACGTCACGATAAGATCCACAAGATCGTAACGATATGGAGAATTCCGAGTAAATAATAAGACGAGTCTCCAACTCATCGTCTATCCAACCCCTATATAACTTCTTCATGAATCCATGTCCTCAAGATCACGGCGCTTCAGATAGAACAAAACTCCAATGCGTTACTCCTATAAGCAAATGTATATATGCAATCTTTTCCTCTACTTTTCATTCATTTTTTAAATGGCGAGCATAAATCCTGCAATAGCTGCGATGGTGATAAAAGCGCTGCTGGCCTTTGACGCTGAGCTCTCCACCTCGATCTGCTCGCCGATGAAAGTAGGGTTGTACTCGCTGGGCTCTCGTTCATCAAGAGTTCCGTTCCAGCAGTAATTCGTGAAGCATTCCTGACACTTATCAGGAACAGTGGTGTTTGTGCGGTCGAAGCTGCGAGAGAGCATTGCGCAGCCAACGCAGATGGGCCAGTCCTTGTCGCGCGTGCCGTTGAGCATGGTGGCTACAGCATAGCCGTTCTCGATGATGGCAGAGAGCTCGGAGGTGTTGATGCTCATTTGGAAGGTGGAGATGTTGGAGGAGTAGACGTAGGGGTAGTTGGGGATGTAGACGATGAGGGGTGAGGGGTCGGTCATGTTGGTGGCGTTGCAGCCGAAGAAGGTTGGGCGGGTGTTGAGGCCCAGGTTGAGGAATGTGTTCTTGCCGGGGATAGAGGGGAATGATGAGCCCTCTGAGATGTTGGTGAGAGAGCGCTCGTAGGTGGCGATGGGAGATGCGCCATTGGGCCAGCCGTAGTCAGTGTCGGCGGAAGAGTCGAAGGAGAAGACGACATCGACCTCACGATCTTTTCGGATGTGAGGGTAGTAAGGGATGTTCTGGAGGTCTTCACCGCCATCGACGAGGGTGAGTCGCTCGGAATCGGCGCTCAGGTTATGCTCATCGTTCCAGCCCTTGAAAGGGTTAGGAGTCCAGTCAGCAATATCGTTGTTGTCAGAGCCAATAGCTTTGAGAACAGAGGTTACGGCCTCGACGGCGATATCCGGAACACCGTCAGGAACGTAGTTGTTGTCGTCTTCATTGAGATACAGAACGATCTGGTTGAAGAGACTGCTAGAAGTTCCCATGACGAAACCGGCGTTGTCAAAACCAGCAATGCAGGACTTGTCCTTGGGTAGTTTGCCGTTGTCGAACTCGGAACCGACGTACTTGAGGGGAACGAAGCCCTGAAGAACAGGGTCGTAGGAACCAAGCTCCCAGGGGGTGAATTCGAAGTTGGTCGCGTTAAGACTGATAATGGTCTCGTTTGGCGCACGGCCATCCGCAACGATGATAGGCATAGGAGCCTTACCCTCGGAGAAGTCATGATCGTCGGCAAGGGAAGACCATGTATATGCAGGGCCACCATCCGTAGCGTTGATCAGCTGGTATGACAGCATGCGGCCCCAGTAATCCGTAAGAGATCGTTCATAACCAGCATCCTTCTTATCGGAGACGGCGTCGAAAATCGTATTGTAGTACTGGAGAAGGGAGTAACTCTCAGGGCCCTCAAGGATCGAATTCTCCAACTGCCAAATTCCGGGATAGTTCACGCTTTCCTGGACAGAAGTAAAGTTGTTCATCATCAAACTGCCCACAAGCCATCCACCGCCGGAGAGACCAGAAAGATATGTCGCACTTTGTAGAAGACCACCAAGATTTCCATCCTTGTCGCTTCCATCAGAACGAATATCCCAAGCTGCTAGCGCACCAGCACCGCAAAGCATAGCGCGGTAGCCACCTCCAGAGATAGCAATACCAATATTTGGAAGGGCAGTGGGATCTGTCTCAGCATCTTTGAGATACTCCTCGCTGTCGAAACCGGGAATCGCTAGACGCTTCAAGAGGGTTCGCATAGGGGCTATGGTTTCGTTGCGACGCTTCGGGATCCAGTCGCGCTCCATGCTCGAGATGGAAGAGCCATTTCGGATCGTCGGTCGTGTACTCGGGCAATTGACTTTGGAGGGTACGTAGCCATTGGGGGCTTGAGGCGTGCCTCGTTTTGATACTGATCGGGGAGAGAAATCTGAATTGGAGATGGCGACAAAAGCGTCGTCAACTGCGATTGGATCACGTTAGCTCCGATCCGCGACCCCCAAGATCTACGTAGGAAAATGTATGCGACCGCGCCACACCAGATTCCATGCGCTCGACGACATGCGCGGTCGCGAAGAGTGTCGACTTACTCGAAGGCGCAGCAGCGACAGGATTCAATGCGGCGCTGGCAGCCAGCAAAAGGGCGAGGCCCGAAGAAATGGCCATGGCAACGGCCTCGGGTGGATAAATGAGCGATAAGAAGACGGAAGCTATTCGCAGCCTCGGAAGGAATGGAAGCGAACAATTCGAGTTGTTGCTGTTTGTTGTATCGATGAATTGGTGATCGGATCGAAGAAAGGGTGGTCCAAGATGAATAAATGCCAAAGAGTCAATATGCAAATAAGAAGAAACTGGCCCCGAAAATAGAAGAAATGAAGAGAAAATAAGGGAATAAAGAAAAACCAAGAAACACGAGGTCGAGGTTGTGATGCAGCTGGGTATAAGAAGGGTATGTAGAAGAAAGGAAAGGAAAGGATTCAGTGTGGGGTGGTCAGTTTAATTAATTGGCAGTATCGTCAACGGTTTGGATCCGTGCTTTTGGGTTCGGCCAGGGCAAGGCGAGGCAAGGTATTGATTGAAATAGAGTAAGAGAAAAGAGTTCAAGGTTCGTATTAGATGTTTAAGAGTAACTTAATAGTCAAGCTTGTCTCTCCCTCTCCCTCTCTCTCATTCCGTCAGTCATCAATCAGCCAAGGGCCACCATTTTCTTACAGGCGTTGGCCTTCATTCTCCCTCTGCCTCTGTCTCGTTGCCAAGAATCCGCCCAGCCCTGCGCCGCCTCTCTGAGCTGTATCGGTCTGATGCAATGACACAGGCTGTGTGATACTTACTGAATGTGTCCTGTTTCTATTTTAGAGATGCTCTGCGGAACGGAGGAAGGATTGTGGCAAACAATCAATCGATCATCGGTGATAAGTTAATTGTTTGAATATTCATGTTTCAAGGTCAGCTCGCGTATGATAATTCCCGTTGCCCTTGTATCGAGTTCAATACATGTGACATGAATGACCTCTTTGTTTAAGTTACTGCCCACCACCCGCTAGCATCCCCTGCATCACCCAGCCACTAACGAGCCTTAAAGCCGTTCCAGGAACACCCGCTGCATGATTTCAACAAGTCCAACCACGCGCCGAGTCAAACAATGACCTCACCTCAGACTCCTATTGTCATAGCAAGTCCTCAGTAGAGTAACAAGAAGATCACCAAAGGCTGAGTATGTATTGAGATCCGCGGAACATAAGACGGGGAATGACATTACAATGGAACATCAAACAACTAGAGTCGGCTGATCATGGGTCATCAAAATATCCCGATCCACAAGCACTCGGAATGTTTGAGGAAAACCCCTGGCGGCGAAATTAAAGGGAACCCGCCCAGCTCAAACCGCCGTTGCTAATCTCAGAGAGAGCCAAGACGGCTTGGCGGCTCTTTTCTGATGCTTCTTCACATGGAACATGATCACAAGAGCGCTTAGATACTCGTATTGTTTTGAACGACTCCTCGCTAAACATCCGTAAGACAGAGATGCATTGTTCTGCCACGTATCTGAGCCACTTGTCAGCTGTTGTGGACCATAGACAAAGATCTTCTGCTTCGGTTTATGCACTGCCATCTGTCAGCGCGCAGTGAACCCATCTTGGATCACCGTTGCCTCTGAAAAGGGCAGTTGCTCACGCTGAGTGGCTTTAATCCATGTCCGCGGACCGCCCATGGCTTCACTACTCGGCCGATCCGGAGTTTTGAAGCATACGCCGCTTACTGCTGCGCGCCATCTTACTGCAATTGGCTGCGAGTTTCAGCCCTAAGCCTGTCATCATCTTATTCCCATCTCGTGTTGGAAGCTCAGCGAAAGCAGTTCAAGAACAGGGAGCCCGAATTGCATCTGTGTTATGGAACACCACGTATGGAGTAACAACAAGTCGGTGACCTACTTTGATATTGGTTCAAAGTTGTCTATGATATATTGTATATGCTTATTGGTGGCCTTAATCTTGCTTGTAGAAGCATTTCGGATTCTTATCGCACCCTAATACTGCCAGCTCTCCTCATGACTTCATTATTATCCAAACGTATGGGTATCAAATAATCGCCAATATGTGCATCCATATGTAGGCATATCACATCAACTGCCTAATCGGCATAATCGTCTCCACCAGGTTCTCGTCCAAAAGGATGATTGAACTTGAGTAGGCCAGTCAAGCCACCCACCCAAGGGTCATCATCCTCAGTCCTGATCATACATGGTACACCGCCATGCCACTCCTCCCCAGGACCAGCTCGTCCAACAAACTCGCCTTCTACCCGAATCTCTGTCCCTGGCGACACTCCCGCACACCTCTTGCCATCTATACTCAGGTCAAGTTCACGGCCGCGGTTCTTGCGACTCATTCGTAGGGTGACCTTGGTGTCTAGCGGGAGCACCAGGGATCGGAAGCTTAGACTACAAGGACTGATGGGTGTAATGAGGAGCGACTTGACAAGTGGATGAACGATTGGACCACCTGCGCTTAGACTGTATGCCGTTGAGCCTGTGGGGGTGCTGATCAAGATACCATCAGCTGTGGTTTCTGTGAGAAAGTGACCATTCTGGTAGATATCAATGACAGCTAGATGGGGATGAGAACCCCGATGCACCGAGATCTCGTTGATAGCTCTCAGTGATGGTGATGGCTCGTGAGGCACTGCTAGCGCCTTCGCCCCTGTCTTTGCCTCGCTTGACAGAGTATCTGACAGCCAATGATTGATATTGTTACCAGACGGATCAAACACATCAGCCTTGATGCGGTGACGGAGTAACACCTTCGATGCTCGTTGGGCTCCCATGCTTTTACCCTTATGCCTTTCCCATGCAGTGTAGGACACTGGACTTGTCTTGTCCCAATCACCTCGAGGGTAGTTGGCCTCACGGGTAGCGACGTCACTGCCACTCATAAACGTCTCCCTCCAAGCTTTTTTGTACTCTCTGAAATCCCATTCGCCAAGGAAGCCTAGTGTCCCCATGTTGAATGACAGAATTGGAGGAACAGAACCATGGAGCTTGTAAAGACTTGCAGCTCGTAGGACAGTACCATCTCCTCCGAAAGTCGCGATGATGTCAATCTTGTCCGCCATATTGGACCGAGAGTCCGAGGCATAAATGGGAAAATCGAGACGATCTTTCAACGATTGGGCGATGCGTGGCTCGAACACGAGGTTGACTTCTGGATATTCATTATGGAGGTAGGTCGAGAATTTGACGACAGCCTCGACGACGGCATCTGAGTAGAGCTTGTGGATGATAAGGAGGTTTCGAGGGGGTTTAGGCCAGTTTAGTGATAATAGCGACGACCCGGGCTTTGTGCTCTGGAGATAGCGTGGGCTTATTCTATTCGGGAGTTCTGCGATGCTGCGGATCTCGGACGTTTGATGGGTCGAGGTTGTTGATAGAAGACGGCATGTTTGTGGTGCCAGAGTGGATGTGGATGGCCTGGTCAAAAAGCGACATATTGGTAGTTGATTGCTATTGGGCCTCAAGAGGGTCAGGCCTCGTAGGAGGGACCTTCTAGACATGGTACCAGGAATTCGGCATGGCATGTGAAAAGAAAAGAAACCGTTGAGGCTGATTAAATTTGCCTACAGATGACGCCGAAGACGGGACCTACTGCGATGCCCCATGCGGCTTTGCGACGGCTTTGGCAGAATGCACTGAGTAGCTAGAGGTGGGCTGATGTTCACCGCCTTCCTGTTCCAGCATTCGACTTGAGAACGAAAAAGAAAGATTTTCGCTGCAAGGGACCATTTCACAGTGTCAGGACCCTGAATATCGACTTTAAACTTTTAAAGGCTTGAGGGAAGAAGCCCTTGATCAGCTGAAATCTGTGTATGACCTGTCAAAGTGTCTTATCTCTCCCGAGAGAGCTTCTATAAACGCAGATCCAACAGCTTTATGCCAAGTGATCTCATATTCGTAGCTTCCCATTGGCCAAATCTGATCGGCATCTGTGAACCACCGTGCACCGTCTTTAGGCGTCATAGGACCTCCCCCCTCCGACGCATCCGCCTGATGTCACCTGCGCTAACAGCTAACCACAAGCAGGCACGTCAGAACAACCTAGGTAAGCTGGAGCTGAGCTTAAGGTAACCTTGGGCTTTTGACCTTGAATCACATGCACAATGTTTCGCAGCCTCGTCAGATTTCTTCATCTTGAGCTTCGATAGACTCTCTTTTCTCTCGTTATCTCTACGCCACGAGGCCGGAGGTCTAGGTTTCTGTCTCTGACTGTGTAGACTGTGTAGACTGTGCCACGCGACCCCTCGCATTCTCTTAGCTCCAACGGCGTGAACAAGGCAGACACGAGATATAACAGTCCTGAAGGCGCCTCTTCGTTTACTCAGTTTTGATCGACGTGATACCTCGTAAAGAACATATAACGACATCTGATAGACAACACAAACGAACAGAGACGCCGCCATGGCTGACACCAAAACCGATGGCCCACCGGAGACGGTGATCCCTTCGCCAGAGCTACTTGCTGGTCTCGCTGAGAAGTCTTTAGCAGAGAAGCAGAAGCCCAAACCAAAGGAGGAGCATCCCTCGGGGAAAGAAAGCTATGGAGCTCTGATGCAGATTGTGCGCGGCTCCTTGTTCGCCCTATACTTCAACACATGTTGCTTGATGTATGGATGCAGAGTCCCTCGTCAGGTACAGGCAACTAACATGGCGGTAGCATTTTCTTTACCCAACTTATCGGCTCTCCCCTGTACTTCGTCAATCGTGACTGGTACTACGCTTACATGGCTATGACGAAACAATCTTTTTGTCTTACGACAACTTCCATGACCCAAATCTGGGGCCCGACCACCATTCGAATCAGCGGTGACGAGTCGGTCGCCGGTCAGATCAAGCTGCGGCCCGATGGAGGAGTTCAGTTCGAGTTCCCTGAGCGTTTGGTGATGATTGCCAACCATCAAGTACGGTGATAAGCTTTTCACGAGGTTTATGGAAACTGACCCTTATGCAGATCTATACTGACTGGCTATATCTGTGGTGGATTGCTTACGCTAATTCTCCTGGTATGCATGGGCATATCTACATCATCCTCAAGGAATCTCTGAAGCACATCCCTTTCATTGGATGGGGAATGCGCTTCTACGGATTCATCTTCATGTCACGAAAGATGGCCTCGGATCAGCCCCGCCTGGCCTATCGTCTCAACAAACTCAAGCAACGAAAGGTTGACCCTAATGGAAAGTCGTATATGGACCCCATGTGGCTGCTCTTGTTCCCCGAGGGCACGAATCTTTCCAATAATGGGCGTAGAAAGTCGGCTGGCTGGGCTGCCAAGAACGACCTCAAGGATCCAGACCATGTCATGCTTCCACGAAGTACTGGCATGTTCTTTTGCCTGAATGAGCTCAAGGGAAGCATTGACTACGTCTACGACTGCACGGTCGCATATGAGGGAATTCCGTAAGTTGTAACCTGAAGCCCCGTTACACAGCATTGTAACTGTCGACTGACGGACGCGTCTAGCCGAGGTGGATTCGGTGAGGAATATTTTGGTTTGGTGAGCACCTACTTTCAAGGTCGGGCCCCTAAGTCGGTCAACTTCCACTGGCGCCGCTTCAAAATCAGCGATATGCCCCTTCACGACCAGAAGGCCTTTGAGCTCTGGTTGCGTGAGGAGTGGTATAAGAAGGATGCACTCATGGAAGAGTACCTGACAACTGGTCGATTCCCCCGTATGGCTGGTAGCAAGATCGACTACATCGAGACCGAGGTCAAGACTCGAAAGCCCTGGGAGATTCTTCAGATCTTTGCGGTTGTTGGTACCGCTGCGTTGATCTGGCACAACATCAAGAAGTCCTTCTCGACTGTGTCATCCGCGTTTCGTTGAACGTGAGCCGAGGTTCGGTCAGGAACAAGCAAATAAGATTATAGGACTCGGTGCTTGGCCGCCGCAGGTAAAATGAACTGGATGATTGCATGAACGTTGAAGGTTGCACAAATCCTTCGAGATGAATTAGACAGGGTACAAGACGGGATACTGAAGGTGTGGACGGGACGTACGTTCTGGCTTGGATTTGATCTTTTCTGGTAATGTTTACGGTGTGGATGAGATACCGAGGCGCAAACTGGTCTGGGACGGTACGTGAGAGAGAGGGATACGACATGATGAGATGACGCGTGTAAGGATTCGGGCAGTGTCCGAGATATGGGCATTCTTGATGGTTCAGCTAGAGTATGGTATATGGCAAAGCGTTGAATGACACATTTTGACTACTGGAATCTAGAACTGTGAAAGGATATCACTGGATATCTTTCGGTGCGTGCCGACAGCCAAGCCAACGACCCGCAAGAATTGCCACAAAAAGAAACCACTGCTTCAACTAAGCTAACCCGGGGTATTGTCTGTCTGTGTGTCTACTCTACTGCAAGCCCTCGACGGTGACAGCTCAGCGATGAGTCCAGGTCAAAACAACCATAAATTAGCGTCGCCGCGGAAGCGCCCAACGAGAGGCTAGGAATTCAGGTTTGGAACTTAAGCTTGACCTCTAGAGTCGAAATTGGAGAGGAGCCTCGGCATCCAAGGTCGCTCTATGAGCCGTTATTGGTTCGGGAGGTGAGAGTCGATGCGGGGGTGGGGGAGAACGCGGGGGAGGACTGAGTAGCGTTGAATCGAGTGTGTCTCGAAGGGAAAAGAAGACGGAGAGGAGAATAATTAAGTTAAGGTGTTGTTTTAGGTATCGGCGACGGAATTAGACTGGCCAGGACACGATTTACTCTATCTGATTTTAAAAAGGAGGTGTGGCTTGCGGTAAGGTAGGGAGGGGAGCCTTGCTGGTGTAAGTGAGAGAGCGATGGTCCGACCTCTTTGTGTTTCCTAGCAATACTGTCAATAGTAGGACAGCGTACTTATGTATACCAGATGAGTCGAGTTACGTTGGTCACTCGTCAATGCTACATGATAATGCAAAGAATGGATCCATTGCCAATGCTCGCTTCGAGGCTCAACCCATGCAACACACAAGGCGGCAGTGTAACGATCCAATTCCACAGCCAAAGACCACACACTTTAATTCCCAAATTTCTCCGTTTTCCCAAAGACAAGGGAGCCTGTAAAACTCAATCACACTTGACCTGAAAACGGGCTACCGCACAAACAGCCAAGACCGTACTATGGCAAGCCCTCTCAATCTTTCTTGTCCTGCTGATGATGCACTGGGGGGACCCTCAATGACAAGCCCTCCATCGCATCTCGCCCCAAAACAGGCAATCCTCCGGGCGTAGCAGCTATACCGCAATACCCAGCCTGCCTACCTACCCCGCAAAGTCGTCTTTTCCCATGCCCACACCCCAGATTTCTTGGTGGAGCAAGCGACGGTAGATCTTGCGGGGGAAGCTGGCGTAAACGAGTCGAACAAGCTCTGTTCCCAAAGACACAAGGCCAAGACCAAGGGGTGTGCTCTTTATGTGACTTTCTGCTTGGCATTGACCGCCACCCGAGGTTCGTTAGGATTGGTTCGATATCGAGATGTATAACCCCATAGAATGGGGGAGGGGAAGGGGAGAAAATGCGTATATATAAGAGGGCGATGATCGTGGACGAAAAGACCAGAAATAAACTGGAGACAAAAACAGCAGCGAGACACAGAAAGAAAAGACTCGGGGGTAAGACAAGCAGAGAATAGCTTGCATCTTCCGTGGAACCAGAGCCTGAACCTGGTTTTCTCTCACATTCTGCACTGTCAAGTCCACCTTTTTTCCTCTCTTTCTCAAAAGGGGGCCACTGCCCAGCACTTTTTCTCCTCCTGGAAACTGTGTAACAGGAACTTCTACTTCTTCTTTTTCCCTCCTCCTTTTTTTTTTAACCTACTCTCACCCAGACCTGAACTTCATCACCACTCTTCAGATCTACGCAACCAACCATGGATCGAACAACCAATGGTGACGACGGCGTCGAGAAGCAGGCCGAGTTCAATCATCTCGATCAGGCTCCTAGCAAGGTCAGCTCTGAGATCGATCACGACCATGGCTTCACGCAGGAGGAGCAGCGCAGCATCATTCGACGGATTGACCGTCGACTCGTCGTGACTGTTGGTGCCATGTATTGTGTTTCGCTTATGGATCGAACCAATATGAGTGCTGCCAACATTGCGGGCATGAGTGTTGAGCTGCAGCTCACTGGCTTCCGATACGTAAGTCTTGTTCTCTTCATTCTGGGGGACTGAAATTTAAACTGACAATGGTGGTAGAACATCGCCAACTTGGTCTTCTTCATCCCCTACGTCATCTTCCAGCCACCATCGACTGTCCTCATCCGCAAAGTCGGTCCCCGTATTCATCTGGCTCTCATCACTATGATGTGGGGTGCTGTCATGGTTGGCATGGGATTCGTCAAGAAGTTCCCTCAGCTTGCAGCTCTCCGAGCGGTTCTTGGTTTCTTCGAGGCTGGTTTCTTCCCCAGCTGTGTCTATCTTCTCAGCACATGGTACACTCGATGTGAGTATCTTGACTGCCTCAGGCAAATCAGCACTAATAAAAGACCATAGATGAGGTTGGAAAGCGATACTCTGTGTTCTATCTTCTTGGTTGCGTCGCTTCTGCTTTCTCTGGTATTCTCGCCTATGGTGTACGTCTCATCCCCGAATCCACGTCTCACTCTTACTCACGCACTGTAGCTCATGCAACTCAACGGTCGAGAGAATCTCACTGGCTGGCGCTGGATTTTCATCATCGAAGGTACTCTCACAATCGCCCTCGGTATTGCTGGATACTGGCTCCTCGTCGACTTCCCCGACTCCAAGCGCAAGACATGGTCGTTCCTCGGTATTCGTGAGCGCCAATGGGTCGTTGATCGTATCCGCCGTGATCGTGGTGACACCGAAATCCCTCCCTTCCAGCTCAGCAAGTTCCTTCGAGGCGGTGCCGACTGGAAGGTTTGGGCCTATGCTATGATCTTCTTCGATACCACCACCATCAGCTACGCCCTTGCTTACACCCTCCCCATCATCCTCGTCGGAAACATGGGTTTCAGCGTCGGAGCAGCTCAGTGTCTCGTTGCGCCTCCTTATGCCTTTGCTGGTATCGTCATGTTCGCAACTGGCTGGGTCGGCGACAAGTATCACGTCCGAGGCCCCATGATCCTCTTCAACATGCTTCTGTGCCTCATCGGACTCCCCATCATGGGCTGGGCCGAGAGTGCCAACGTCCGCTACTTCGGTGTCTTCCTCGTCACCGCCGGTGCCAACAGCAACATCCCAACTGCCATGTCCTTCCAGGCCAACAACATCCGCGGCCAGTGGAAGCGAGCTTTCTGCAGCGCTACTCTCGTCGGCTTTGGCGGTTTTGGCGGTATTGCGGGCAGTCTGGTGTTCCGTGAGAAGGACAAGCTCACGGGGTACAAGCCTGGTATGTGGGCTTGCATCGCCTGCTGTCTCGTCACGGTCATCCTCGTCTGTCTTTGTGACTTGGATTTCAAGAGGCAGAATGCCAAGGCCGATCGGGGTGAGAAGGTGTTGGAGGCCCATGATGTGAGTAAGCCCCCTCGTGCTGACATGACAATATCACTGACAAATATTCCAGGAGGGCGCTTCTGCCGATTTCCGCTATACTTACTAAGATGGGTGGATACATGAATGAATGAATGTCAAATGCCAGGATGAGGTTGTTCTGTTTCTATGTATTTGTTTCAGTCTAGCCTAATAACGTCCATTTTCCACGTCTCTTGTCTTTCAAACAGCTTGACCTGATCAATCTCACACTCATCTCGGTGACATGTTCGCAAGAGACAAAGCCCTCCTTGTCACATCACAAAGTGTTCGTCCTCCCAAGTCATAATCTGGATAGTGTTACTCTTTGACAACGCCGTGTCTCTTGTTCATGGCAGTGACCATCGCACAATGTGCACTCCCACCCGAACACTTGGCCTCCCACCGCCGTCGAACAAAGGGCTTGTCTCCTTTCACCAATTTGCACAAAAACCCAGCTTTGCCCACCATGACGTTACTCCCATACTAGAAGTTATTGTTCCTCGTCGCGAACATGGGTCATCCTGAATACGCTATCCCGGTATACCTGGGTATTCTTGCGGTGCTGCTTGTACTGTGGCTTTTGGTTCCAGTTGTGTTTATCATTTTGTTGGTGGTTAAAACTCGTCTTGAGAGGAGGGAGATAGACTGGTTGGAGGAGGGTTATTTGTTCTCTGGGAATGGGGATGAGATGCAAATGAACTATGAGACATTCCTGCGTGTGCGGGCTTGAACATTGGAGGATGATGTGATTATACCTGGTAAAACTACTGACATATAGGTCAAACCACTGTTGATCAGCTGGAACAAATTACCAAAAGACTATTGATTAGTCTACTGTAAGTCATCTATATATACAAATTGCATTTCTACCATTTACATCATGAACAGAACCATCGCGACACCGAACACAGCACTCACGATCGAGGCGTGAACACCGCTAGCCGCATTCCCATCTCCTCCTGCGCTTCCGCCCTTGCCCTTCGCCTCACCCTGCTCAGCATCCTCACTGCTCGTGGCATTTGTCTCGACAACACGCTCCTCCAGTTTAGGATCAAGAGGGTTATGCGCATCAAGATACCCAATGAGAACCTCATCCTGTGAATCGAGAGTAGCCAGGTTCTTAGCATCGATACTGAAGAAGTTGTCACCTCCTCCAGCAAGGAAATCGAGAGTGACGACGCGATACTTTGTCTTATCCTCGAAAGCTTCACCGTTGAGAGTTGCGTTGACGAGCTTGGAGCCGTTCTTGTTGTCGGGGTTGTACTCGATCTTAAGACCCTTTGAAACCTGGAACCACGATGTGATTTCCTTCTTGTTCTTTTGGTTAACGCCTGTTACTGCACCTTCGAAAACTTCCTTGAGCTCAGCGCCGGTGAAAGTGAGCTCCACGATTGCGTTGCCGAAGGGGAACGAAGTGAGTACTTCACCGCGGGTGATGTTTCCCTCGTCGATGGTGGCGCGAACTCCGCCGGCGTTGATGAATGCAAAAGCGGGCTTGTCGTCGTCGTTGCGGTTCTGGTTAAGACGGTACTCGAGCATTGCGTCAGCCATGACTTGGCCGAGAAGACAGTCTCCCTGTTGGCAAGTTGACTGGTCAAGCTCAGCCTTTGTGTTTCCGACAACCTCAGCAGCGAACTCCTCAAAAGGAGCGCGCCACCCCTTAATAGTCTTGTTGAGAGCCTTGTCCATCTCGGTCTGGTTGGTGAGGTGGATAGGAGCACCGTGGTATTCGAGGGCTTTGCCGTCCTTGTCGAAAGTTAGATCGATTGAGCCGAGATATTCACCCCATCGGTAGGCAGTGACAATAAAGACTTCGTCTCCGTTGATGTCCTTGACTATCGTGGGATAATCACCCTCTGCCTTTTCCATGTCGCCAAGAAGAGTGTGGCTGTGACCGCCGATGATGAGGGACAGACCCTCGGTCTTTGCGGCAAGTTCCTTGTCGACATCGTAGCCAATGTGAGTGAGAGCGACAATGCGGTTGATGTCAGTCTTGTTTCGAATCTCCCAGATAGACTTTTGCACTTCAGTGATGGGGTCAAGGAAGGTAGTCTTGTTTCCGACTTTGGAGATGCCAGGCGTGGTGTCAGTAGTGACGCCGATAACAGCCAGGTCATGCTCCTTGAAGATCTGGTAATTCTTGATCGTCTTGTTCAGTCCCTCGTATTCACTCTTGACATTGCACGAGACGACGGGGAACGTCAGGTTCTGGAGAAACTCGCCAAGCTCCTCGTCACCGCCATCCCACTCATGGTTACCAAGCGTCATGGCATCGAACTTCAAGGTGTTGAGGTTCTCGGCAATCTTGGACGGACCGTAGAACGAGTAGAACAGCGTGCCTTGGAACTCATCGCCTGCATTGAGCCACAGGTTATCGGGATGATCTTTTCGAAGCCCATCGACTGTGTGCTTTATGCGCGCGTAACCACCGAAGCAGCCCTTCTTGGGATCCACGCAGTCAGTGCCCGACTTTGCGAATTCGTCGAGATGCGCGTGGACGTCGTTGACGTGAAAGAAAGCTACGTAAATCAGTCAATTGAACCGCCCAGAAGACAATTGATCACATACAGATGTTATAGTGCCCATCATCGTCGACGAATCGCTTATTCAATCGCTTGCTGTACAGGACATCCTCAGCAGAGACCAGGCCCGCCAAAGCGATGGCACCCAGAGTAATTGACGACTTCATGATATTGACCTTACGCGCAGAGAAGAGGTGAACATGGACAAATTCAGCATCATGAGAAAACAGGCCCGTCGCCCTCTTTATTTCGACAACGGCCCCGGCCGATCAAAGACTTGGGGTCGCGCAAAGGTTCCATGAGAAAGGATCGCCAAGACACACGTGGGCAACGTGAGTGGCCAGCCGAGGGAATATCTTCACTCAATCTCCTTCTCCTTCCTTGTCAGCTATAGTGTAGCTATCATATTATCTATCACTATGTAGAAACGTGTAGAGGCTATAGATTGTCTGTATCAGCCAAGACGGAGTTCGCCATGATAAGAATAGGTTCTTGGGCGGGTTTGTCCGACAGATGCTCATGGGCAAGGTTTGGCTCTATAGCGTCGGTCAAACGGTTTTGGAGAGGTAACTCGCCCGTGAGCAGGAAGGCTAATTATCTGTCAATCAAGCGTGTTATCTATCATTCAGCTGATAAACCTCCCTGTAACGCAGTAAATGACAGGTGGGTTACATTTCCTGCTTCACAGCCTGACTCGGTCGTGGATCATTGAGGATTGATCATCTTGGTTGATATTCTGGGGGCGGTTCAGTTTTTAGTCTTTAAGCTTAAAACCCCCCATGGCTAACGCCGTCTTCGCCTCCGACATTCGCGGACTTTGATGTGAGCAATCACTCGCTCGCTGGATGTGCTAATCGAATCGCCACAGGCTTTTCGGGCCTTTGCCTTTGATGAATTGCCCATTTCAGCGACCCAACATATCTTGCCAATTAGCTCCTCGATACACTTTCCTCCATCCATGTCACGCCCTGGGATGAAATATCGAGATGCCTATTCTGGTCTAGTCTCTATGCTGCACAACATCGCTAGTAAAAATGCTGATCAAGCCAGTCAATGCGCTGAATTGACTTGTGAGAAGATCGATATGTTGATTACTATCCTCTGCTCTTTAGGCGGCCTCCGGAGCAATATGCCCGTCGTTTATCGACGCTAGGTTCTAGTTATTCGTCCGATATTCGATGCTATCGTCGTTGGTATCCATTTACCAGCATAAGTTTGCAGTGCTTCCTTCGCTGGTGTCTCGGGTAGTGGAGGTCTAGGAAGAAACTGGGTGCGCTAACAGAGCTTTTCGCCGGCGCAACTACACGACTCAGCACGTCACGATGGTCTATATAAAAAGAAAAAGAGGCGTTTGTACATATCAAAACTTCATGCAACTCGTGTAAATTCCCGATATATGTCGGCTTTCGTAGTGTTGGGGCGGTTAGGCTAGAAGCCCACCAGTGCGCTTCGGTGAGTTAGCGGATGGCGTAGAGCCCTAGTAGAGTTGTGGCTGACCACCGTCGTTTCTCGAAGATGCTTACCCTGTACCAGCTCCATCAACATCATGGGCTCGTCAGTAGGTACCATAATCCTTTGAAAAGATCATCGAGAACTTGACACTATTGTAAAGATCTCCACGTCACTCAGTCGATCACTTATTCCCGTGCTCTATTAATAAGAAGGAGGCCTCTTGTGATCGACGACTTAGTAGAATACCCCTGTTCATCGTCCGCTTATCGGCAACTTCGTGGAGATTATCCTCATGATGAAAAGCACTTTGTATCTGAAAACTGCTAACAAGTATACGAAGGGAAACAGAAGCCCAGAGACTGGACCTCAAAAGTAATGCCGAGGTTTCACAGCGGCGGAATATCACCGAAATTTCAAGCGGGCATATTCCTTGTTGCCTAGAGCACTCTGAATACAGGGTCCTTAGGCATGTCAACAAAGTCAAAATGTCCAATATTGCATCTGCAGCCCTCAAGGACCGTCTACTTATGGTTCAAGACACATATCTGGTAAACCAGCTAAGTAGGAGATCTAAAATAGTCAGTATTCGAGAGCAAATCCAAGAATACGAACTTCAAGATAGCTCTTTGACAGTAACTCCACAACAGAGTGATCACATGGAATGAATTCATTTCGCCTGCCAAGAGATAGGCATACAGCAAGAACCGTTAGCAAGTTAACCTTTCAAAAACCACCTCTGTCCCTGTCCCCTAGCCAAGACGGCGCCTCAGCCATGCTGCAGGATTAGTTGAAATAACCAAACGTCCGAGCGAGGGTGATCACGAGCCCTTTAGCCGCAGATTACCACGGAACGGCGCGCAAGCTGTTAAGAAAAACGGGAAAAAGGCACCCGGGCGGCTGCACTCTTCCTTCGATCACAGGTCCCCCCAGAGCCGTTGCACATGTATTTGCTGGCCTGAGATGTGACAGACCAAACGGCTTCTCCCTAACTTGATGAGGCTAGTGACGAGGGTTCTTTTGAAGTTGGATCAACATAACGGTAGAGTAGTTTAAGGGTCTGTGCTGGTGATGTATGCAGCTGGGTTAATACCGATTCGCTGAGGTGGTTTTCAACGGGGATGTGGGTAGGAATAAGGCAGGAGAATCGCTATTTGCTCGTTGATATGTTGCTGCATCGATCTTCACGAGGGCTTGGCCAGTGAGCTATCGAATCGTGAGTTCCTTAGCATCACTGGCTGATGTAACTGCGTGATGACAGTGGCTGGAGTTGCTTCTGCGGTTGGCTGTGATCACTGTGAGTCTGCATTGGTGACACTTATCGACCACAGCCTCAAAGATCTTCGAAAGAATCGACAAGGAATTCATCCTTCAGCCGGGAGTTGGGGGCAATCGAAACGCCACTATGGCAATTATAAGCCCGAAGATGGAGTACGTGACCATTTCAGCGCATTGTACAGGCTGCTCCAAGGGAACTAATCAAACACATGCCGATTGAGTGTGCTGCACTCCAAGATCTGACCTAGTCAAGCTTGGCCGAATGGCCTGAGGGTGGTCGAGACTGGGTACTAGAACTTGTTTCAAGAGAAACTGGCATGGAAAAGGGTAAGCGTTAGATGTCAGAATGGCGTGAGTTCAAGTGGTTGGTCTTAGTTTCAATTAATTAGGGACAGTGAAAAAAGGGCTTGTGGAAATAGCGTTGTTGGGAGTATGGATATTGCGATAATATTTGCGGTTTAGGTTTGGTTGCATGCCAGTTCCCAGGCCCCAGGGTCGAGATAAGCCCGAGCCCACTGATGTGCGGTCAAGGGTTCAGTAGCAAGCATATGGATGAGGGAAAAATGATCTGCAAGATTTGAATTTCTCTTTTGAATTTCTTGTTATAGCTTGGCCCATTCGTGCGGATGCAGGCTCTTGGCATGATACTACATAAGCCACGCATAGACCACGATTGTCGGGCTGAGAGGCGAAGTGGTATGAATCTTGGCAATACAACTCTATCTAGGATTTTGTCTGCGTATCTGACATTTGCGATGTTGACAGACAGAGGCTTGAGAGGCTTGAGAGGCTCTGGGAGAATGAGGTCATGACGGTTGAATCCGAAAGGGACCAAAGGGAAGAATCCCTTTATTCTACGTCATCAAAAGCCAAGGAAAGTAATCAAATCAGACTTTCAGGGTCGCCCTCTTGCCAAGACTCGGCGGCAACGGCACCTGCGCCCCCCTAGACTACCACTGCCACTTCACCACCACTAACGACCATTGGGCATACCCCAACTCCCGAGCCCACGGAACTGGTGCACAAAAAGCAAAAAGTCAGTTTCTGAGTTCCAGCGAGTGCTAACTAACCTAAAGAAAGGAGACGGCGCCGGTCTTGTTTCTTGGGCACGAGGGAGCAGCGCCAGGTTCCATGCCTGCCATGGTCTTTTGTCTTTGATCCCCTTCTTAGTGGGCAAGCCACAGGGAGGGCGTTGCATGGGCCAGAAAGACGGGCCCAACTCTATTTTATTTGCTGCAGACGGGGAGAGACACGCAGCCCAGCAAGCCCAGGCCCCGGGCGACAGGCGACAGGTCAACCAGCTTGTCCCGTTCCAAACCTTGCAGACAGGGATACAACACGAGCGAAGTGGCCGTGGCCGTGGCCGTGACCTACCTACTACACTCTTTTCCTCCACCGCCGTCATCTGCTTAAAATGGCGCGTGGCAGCCAAAAAGCCATTCAATGAAACAAGAAACAGCCACTCAAGACAACTACCGTAAAAGTAATAAACAAGAGAAAAACGAAAAAGAGACATCTGAGAGAAACAGGCTGATTCAGCGTCGTCTGTGTCAGAAACCCTGATCCTGAGCTGAAACTTGACTTTGAGGCTGACGAACTTGTCTTGTCTTGTATTAAACGATCATCACCACCACCATCCTGCAACAAAACCGTTAGAGCCGAGTTCACTGTACATACATACAACTCTGGCAGTAGTGTTCAATGCCACTCGTCTATCGACACAGCCTCGTGCCAAGAGAGCTTGTTCGAGGGCCAAGAGCCGAGTAAGCAAGGACCGAAGATCGGTAGTTGTGTGTTGTTTTTTCTCTCTTACTATTGTTCCTGTTTGTTGTATATGTAATCCTCTTTTTTTCCCCTGCCTTGCGTAAGACCATACCAAGACCCAAGACCTCTGCAATAGCTTGAGACACGGACACGACAGGGAAATAAGTACAAGCGGGGAGTGGATTCTAGGTTCTTAACACCGAGATAGAGAGAGAGAAGCTTACTTACAACTTACAACACTTCACTTCACTTCACTTCACTTCACTTCACCTCTACTTCTTAGCTTCTTCGTCTTCTCCAACCAGGACATGGCAGAACTTCACCCTTCGTCCTCGACAAATGGAAATCATCACACCCCAGGATTATCAGAACAACGCCCGCAAGCGACAGCGTCGCAGTCTTCGTCCCTGTGACGCCTGTCGGAAGCGCAAGACTCGCTGCGTTACAAAGGACGGCGACGATAACTGCGTCCACTGCCAGCTGAGAGCCACGCCGTGTACTTTTCAGCATGATCCTCCGGAGCGCCAGGTCGCCAGCGGTAGTGGCAGTAGTGGTATTTCCGGCCTAAACTCAAATACAACAATCTCCCTGCAACATCAGGACGATGTCGGCCATGAGGACCAGAGCCAGACGTCAGCGCGGAGCATGAGCCAGAGCCGGAAAGCGTCGCGAGACGATGTCCAGTCTGTTCACTCTGTCCCCTCGGTCCAGGCATTTTTATCTCCTGCTGAGACCAGGGCTTCTGCTGATAGCGGCATTCCTCTCGCTCCGCCCTCTGTCATGGTCCCTGAGCTTGGTCCCCTGGACCGCACTATGGGATGCTCGTCCACGCGGTTTGCAGAGCTTTATGGTCTTGGGAGCGATATGGAACCTATACTAATGCGACATCGACCCTACGATCCTCAGACTCACGAGTTTAGCCTCGACACGCATGCTATTCGACGCGTGCTGGAGAGAGATGACGGTCAGGAGTATCCCTTGACATTTCACATGGCTCGTGACGAAAAAGCAGTTGAAGGCGATCCGACATTTTCCCAGGTTGACGCTATCGAGAGCTGTGTTCGTCCCCACGGCCCAAGTCTCGTTGAGCTCTTCTGGAGACACGTACAACCATGCTATCCCATCCTCTCCAAGGACCCCTTTACCCTTGCCTACAGCCAGTCATACCGACGCATTCCCGCCGCCCTCCTCGGAGCCATCTACCTGTCCGCCATTCGCTGGTGGACCTACGACCCTGAGCTCTCCATCAGAAACCCCCCTGACGCCGCCCTCCTCCGCAGGATGCTACGGTCTGCCATACCAGCATCTTATCACCGCCCAAAGCTCAGTTCCATCCAGGCCGCCCTCCTCTTGCTGCAGTGCCAGCCCGAGGACCCCCTCAACCCGGACCACACGTTCCAATGGGGACTCACCTGCCAGGCGCTTGCGATCGGCCAATGTCTTGGGCTTCACCTTGATGCGAGCAACTGGACTATTCCGCAATGGGAGAGAAATGTTCGCAAGCGGCTCAGCTGGGCGCTATTCATGCAGGATCGCTGGACCGCATTGGCTTACGGACGTCCTGTGCATATTCACGACGATGACTGGACAGTGGGCGATCTTACACCGGGCGATTTTTCTGATTTCGACAGCGAAGGCCACGCAGCCTCGGCGTCCGCTTCTGGATCGGTTTCTAGTTCTGTTTCTGTTTCTGGCTCTGACGATGATCGGAGGTCTATTGCTGCGACTGGTATGACGCAGTTTATACAGATGGTGCGGTTGACGCAGATTCTATCCGTTGTCTACTCCAACTTCTACACAGCGCGGACCTGTCGTGAGCAAGACACAGTTATTCTGTGGGAAAAAGCCCGGCCGCTCTTCGAGATGTTGACGAATTGGTACCATAGCATTCCGCCGACACTGCAGATGAACGTTATTTACCAGCGCAAGCTATGCTTCCACGGATACCTGCACTTCTCCTACTACGGCGTCGTAATGACCCTGCTGCGCCGCTTAATACGCTCTACAGCACTCCCACCGCGATGCTCGGACGATCGAGTCCTCTCCAGCATTCGACAGATTGCGCTGCAGACAGCTCAGAGCGCCATATCTTTTGTCATAAGCTTGCGACCTGATCATCTCGAGGCGTTCTGGTACTTCACGTCACCCTACCTCTTCTCGCTCCTCGGGTCCTTCACCACATTACTTCTCGTCACCTCGTTATCATCGCAGGAGCGACATTTCTGGCAGGAAACCTTGAACTCGTATCTCTGGAACCTTCGCATGATGAGCAAAAGCCATCAACCGATGCAATATGCCGTTAATCGACTGGAGGGGGCTATATTGCGCGGGCTGGAGCATTCTCTCGCGGTTAATCTGAACGAGCCGCTTAATGATAAAGTTAGCCCGATGATGGGCAATTATGGTGCTGATGTTTATGAATATACTGATTTTGGCGACTGGGATCTCGCTGCGGGCGCGTCGGGGCCTTATGATCTCCTCAGCGGTTTGGTCATTCAGCCAAATCCTATGATGCCGCAGAGAGATCTTGGATGAAGGGGCCGCGAATGAGAAGGAATGCGGCGGAAAGGTAAATAGAAGAAATTAGTCGGCATCTTCGAGGCCATTGTCAGACTCGACTGAGTTGTCTTTGCAACCCTTCGAATGCCGCATATTAATATCAACTAAATCAACCATTCCATCTTCCACAAACCACCCCAATCTGCGCACACCGTCTCGCTCGCCGCTGGCCCAGTTGGGCGGTATAGGTAGTCGGAAACTCAGCGCGCGTCCTCCGCAGAAGACCTCGACGAGCTGACCCCTCAAAAAGAGGAAGACTCCATCGACGAGACTGACGTTATCGTGTCGTACTAACTCGGGACCGTCGACAGGTCGGGGGATGTAAATGCGGTACTGGTCTGCCCAGAAGTCGTCGAGGGGTGGAAAGTCGGTGATGAGGGCGACGGAGAAGAAGCCGTTTCCCTGCGGGTTAAACTGGAGACGGTGGCCTTTACCTGAGCTGTCGGTCTGAAGCATTACGCCAAAAGTATGTGCATCACAAGCTGCGACTTTGAAGTCTACCATGAGATCCTTCTTCCACTCCGCAGAGCCCAGCTCAGGGAAATGAGTCGCTGTTGTGCCGAGGGAGCAGAGATATAAGCTCGGAGCAGCATTGCTCGGCGAGACAGGCTTGGAGCATCGCCATATGTAACTCCTAAACTCTTGAGAGGCATCAATGCGCAGACAGGCGTTTGTGTCTGCCCACATAACTCTAGTGACACCAAGATCACCTCCCCAGAGCCACTTCTTCTCATCGTCGGCGTAGTCTCCAATCCAGCCAAAGCTGATCCTCTTGTCGGGATCTCCCGCTTTAGGGCATGACTTGGCTGCGTACCAACGGCGACCGTCGAGCCGGCCATGAGATCCGTCTCTTGGCACGCGGAATGGCCCGTATGGTGTGTCAGCGATGCGATATACTGTTCCTGCGTTCGGGGCGTGGAAGCGCGAGTACACAAGATACCACTTTCCGTTGGGCAGTGTGAATATCTCTGGACACTCGGGGCAAAAGACGTCGTTGGGGGCGTATAGAGGTTCAGGCGCAACGGTCCAGGCTTCGAGATCCGGGGATGTTAACAATGCGATGCATCCGCGACTCCAATACGGGCCATTGGCTAGTCGGGTAGCTACAAGCATCCAATATCGACCTTCGGAACGGTTATAAAAGACAAAGGGATCTCGAAAGTCAATGTCCTCATACTTATCGAGTCCTTCGGGATGAATTGTGACTGGTGCAGCATCTTTCTCAAACCTCGTACCGTGGAGATCTTTTGCTTTGGCCCGAAGTATCGTCTGTCGACCATTTTGCGACAGGTTATACCCCGTGTAAAAGATGTTCATGTGTTGATCTAGATCAAGCACTGCACATCCCGTCCAAGCACCATCGGCATCTGGATCGGAGCTTGAGTCATCACCAGGCGACAAGACAGGTTCTGGATCACGCTCCCATTCGATAAGATTTGTTGATCGGAGCCGCGACCATGTTGCTCTTAGACGCTCTGGATGGTGCTTTGTGGCTGGCGGGGTGTTGAGGTGGAAGACGTGGTATGTATCGTCAATGAGCAGAGGAATGACATCGGCGGAAGCTTGGTAGTGTGATTCGCGAGAGTAGGGACATGATTCGGGAGGTGGAGTTGGGACAGGGAGTATTGATCGCATAGTCGTGGTGTTGAGAGCGAGTGCTGTACAGGATTTGGTGGTGTTGGTAGTATGATTATCCAGGTTGGAGCTGTCTGTTAGTTGACTGCGAACGAAATAAAGTGAAGCAACGTCTAATTATATCCATTTCGGAGACAACCTTTCTTGGCGTTCTCAATCCAATGGTACCTTGCCTTGCCTTGCCTTGCCTTGCCTTGGGTTAGGGAGTGATAGCTCTACCTACCTACCTACCTACCTACACTACAGCAGCCGAATGGTCGAAGCTTTCACCCTTCAAGACTCCATCGACGGCCCTGATGGTCAAGGCGTCTTCCTCGCAAGGAAAGAGTGGGAAAGTGGGAGGAAAAAGAGTGAATTGGAATGAGCCTCTTGGTTTAAAAAAAGAATGATAATCACAGAATGCAACCGTGCTCCTGTTTTTTTCGCACCCACGTTTCCCGAATGGTCCCTTTTGAGAAAAGCCCCGGCATCAAGATGGCGCGGCGCTTCCTCAACAGGCAAAGCCTCATGACTCGGGTGAAACTTTATTTCGATGATCCTAGCTTTTGACGGGTTAGCTTGGGTTTCTATCTGAGCCCAATCGTCGGAGAGCCTTGGGCCTTGGGGGGAGCTTCTTCTAAGCGAGCTCGGAGCAAGGTTCCAGAAGCAATGGGACTGTTGAGCAGAGAAAAGGGGGCTTGAGAGATGGGAAGTTACTGAGTGATCGAGTGCGTGAGTGAATGAGTGAGCAAGCAACTCGTGATACCATTCCTCACGCTGAGGCTTGGCCCTGTATCCTGAGCCTTGTCACAGCTGTAACGTTAACTTGAACTCCCATCCATCGACTGTTTTAATATCATCGTATCCACTTGCACGGTATCACCGATAACTTCTTCCCCATACCATATCTTATTCCAAAACAGAGCTAGACCCAGAAGCCGTTACCGCTGAAGAGAAACGAAGTGGTCAAACCTCCCTCCCTACCCCCTCCCCTTCAGCCCTGTAAACTCGACTTTAACGCGCGGCCATCCATCCCGCGGAGAAAAAAGAAACATGCCGAAAAGCTTTGTCGTCAAGTATCCCTACGTCTGGCTGTGCTGCGGCTTCGCTGCCCTTGGAGCCTGTCTGTACGGTTACGAGGGCGTATACTTTACCGGAGTTTCGACTCTCGGTATGTCTCTTTCAGTCGTAGAAAGTATTCCTCGTATAGCTGAGCTGACTGTCAAGATGTCTTTGTTCGCGACTTTGGAACGCGGGGTGACGATGGCGAATTCCACATCTCGCCCCAGAACCTAGCTGTCATGACGAGCATGATCAATGTGGGCGAGTTAGTGGGATCGTTGTTAGCAGCGCCGTTGAACGATCTATTCGGCCGAAAGGGCTCGCTCTTCACCGGCTCCGTTGCCGTGGTTGTTGGTGTTGTAATGCAGCTATCGACGACTTCGAGCCGTGCTCTTATCACCGCCGGTAGAGCCGTGTCCGGGTTTGGGGTGGGAACCTTTTCCGTAACTTCGCCTCTGTACATGGGAGTAAGTTTTTAAATTCTCCGATTGATCATGTACGATTGGCCTTAGTTATTGATCGTTTGGCTACTTGTAGGAAATAGCGCCCGAGTCTCTGAGAAGTCCCCTTCTCATGTGCTGGCAGCTCGTTTTGTCTGTCTCACAGATCATTGCTGCTGGTATCAACAGGAGTGTGATCCACAACGACACGAGTTTTGCATACCGATTTCCAATTGGATTTCAACTCATCTTCCCATTGATTCTATTTCTTGGAATTGCATGGCTTCCGGAATCGCCGCGCTGGTTGCTCCGCCGTGGGCATCATGACAAAGCGATGCGATCTCTCCGCTTACTTCACCACGAAGACAAGCACTACGACGCTAAACCCGTGATGCAGAATATCGAAGAAGATCTCGAAAAAGAAAGTTCTAGTGAAGTTGAAAGCGCATGGATTCAACTAATCACAGATCCAATTGAACGTCGCAAAGTGATCTACAGCGCCGGCGCCCTGATCGCCCAGCAGATCAACGGCATCCAATGGTTCTACTACTTTGGCACCATCTTCTCCAAAGCAATTGGACTCAAAGATCCATTTCTTATGACCCTTATCGTGTTCATCATTCAGGTCTTTGTCGTTCTTGCGGCGGTGTTGCTGGCTAACAAGATTCCGCGACGACCTCTCTTGCTCATCACCACTGGGATCATGACTGTGTCTATCTTTGTCGTTGGGTGCTTGGGTATCCCTGGAGGAACTCCGAGCGAAACTGTTGGGAAGGTAATCATCAGTTTTGTGATTATTGAGATTGTAGCATTCAACTTTGCCTGGGGTCCTCTTGGCTGGACTATTGTAAGTGTTTCACCCTGTCACCAGAGCTTCCTTCTAATACATTCTACTTAGGCTTCTGAAATGGCTGTTGGGAGAAACCGAAACAAAATCTACGCCGTCGCAGTCGCTTCTTTCTGGGTCACGGTCTGGGCTACAGTCTTCACCCTACCCTACCTCTACTACTCCGCCAACCTCGGTCCCAAGACAGGCTTCGTGTATACAGGTCTATGCTTCGTCACGTTGTCCTATGTATACTTCTGCGTCGGCGAAGTTACGGGCCGCAGTATGGAGGAGATAAACGGCTTCTTCCGAGACGGTATCCCTGCACGGCATTGGAAGAAGCAACCGTTCGTTGAAGCCCAGAGAGGTCATGAGGTCAACCTCGTTGAGGTACAGGGACACGAAAAGACAGCGAATCGCTGAAATAAAGTATGAATTATGCGTCTATGAGATCTATACCCGCTTTTGTCTATATGCTGGTCATGAATATAACTTCTCGAAACGTTTCTGTGCTGTCTTATGGTCGACTGTGCCAATACCCCCCATAGCTTCGATTGTAATATATCGTTTTCGTGACTACAGTCTCTTTCCCATTGTGAACAACCCTCCTTGGCACTTCAATGTATCCTGAATGAGATTGCTTGCGAGACCATGTCTTATCTCCACGTCTATGTCTTGAGCGTGCTGTAGGTTGCTGAATATCGGGACTTGGTAGTCGCGGCAAAGGCTGCGCCATGCCAAAAAGAGGTTCCAAAGGTTCAGGCTCATAAGCCAAGGTTGTGTCTGGTGTTGCTCGTCCATAACCCATGCTGTCTCTAGTGAAGCGATCCGTGAAGCCCACGCTTCCCATCCATGTTTCTTGTCGCCCCATGGTCGAGTATGGCGATGGTGAATGTGTGTTATTTTGAGTTTGTCTATTATAATTGGATGCTGTTATAGGATTTGAAGGCCTATCAGTGTATGACGGAGTGTAGGACCCTTGTTGAGTTAACGAGGTTGGGGCTACCGTCTGCATTGTTCGCTGAGAGTGCTGATGTTGGTATTGCGGAACTGAGGTATAGTTGTGCGTGACCCGTTCCATATCACGAGACGTTGCGCCTGATAAATAATATTGAGATTGAATTTCAGTATTTCTTTTCGTGCTTGCTTCTTGAACAAGAATGTAGAGGTGATTGTTATACATCTATATATGAGCGATTCTGCTCATATGTTCTGCAATCCTACTACCTTCAACAACGCCACAGTTTCTTTCTTTAGACTGTTCCTGAGACATGAAACAAACACCAAGCTAACAGCTTCAATTGTAAGAGTTCAGATCCCTGTCTCAGCAATGAGCCGCTTCTTTGTTCTTTGTTCTCTTGGCAGGGGTACCAACGGTTTACCGGTGCTGAGGTTGAAGATACCCAAAATAGGTACGGAAACGCCGCCATAACAAAGGAAGGCTTTTTTCGTGCTTTTGACGTTGTGACATATTCATTGTCCATCACTGCTGGCAGTGCTTGAGATGCATCATTCCTCATGGCCACGTAGCTATGGACTATGCACGCTGCTATTTCTCTGCGTTGATAGCCTTTCAGGCCGTGAAGTGTAAATAGTTCAAAAGCAGTTGATAATCCAATGGGAGCACCTTTCGAGGTCTATATGGCTTGTTTGTAGGGTGTGGCGCTCCACATTGCGGCTGCGACTTCAACTGTAAGACGGATGTATTTTCTTTCAATCCGACAACTCTATCACATTCTATGCTTAGCCTTTTTGAAGCCTTATTAAATTTGCCAGGAACTGAGGTTCTAAAAACTAAACAAGCCTGTACCTAAAGTAGGCGCACAAGATTACTTGTACAGCGATTGACCTTATTACCGAAGCCTCATGCTTCATGTTGCAAATTAAGGCGCCATCGTGAACACTCATGCATCATCACTTATCTGTATGACTCGAAGACATGAAATGAATAGCGTGAATTGAGGGGGGGGGGGTCAATGTTGGAGGGACTCTCCTTATAACGTTCTTAGATCGCCCCCTTTCTCCTTGTCTCTTGGGAACCCAAACATGTCAGCCTAAACAGAACAAGATATCACGATGCACCTCTTACTACTAATTTATACCCTGATCGGTGTGGCAATTGCCCAAAATGTATTCACTACAGGAACATGTGTGACTCAGCGAGGATGCGGTCCCTTCCCTACAGCTTCTCCTACACCGCCCACTACGATATCGAACACCATTCAACTAACGCTAAACCGCACCGTAACCATCTGTCCTACAGAGACAGTCTCTGTTTTCGGTACTACCTCAGCCGTATCTGTAACTCGGACTGTCAACTCGACTGTAGTCTCTACTCTGCGTGTCACCGCGACGTCCACTGTCACGATCAATGGTGAGCCAAAAGCCCCCTCAAGAGGACTATGATTCTGACAACGTGTAGCTACCACCACCGACACAGAAGAAGCCACTACTACTGTCACGTCAACAAGCACCATGACATTGACAGCTACCATTCGACGCACCTCAACTATTCCTGCTACATCAGGCTTCGTCCCCATCGCCTCCGAACCAGGCTACGTTCCTCGACGCCGCAACAAACGTGGCGGTGACAAGTTAGTACCGACTGCTAAACCGGACCTGGAAAAGAGATGCTGGCCAGATATCCGAGATGTTGTCTGCAACACTACCATCTTCACGCTGACCACTCAAACCGTTACACCAGCTGGATGTCGTCCGCCGTTCCCTACTATAACTGTGACCCAGAGCGTAAGTGTGTTCACTGTCACTACGACAGTTACTACTACCGTTGCTAGTACGAGGACTGAGCGTACAACTGTGATGGCGACCGTGGAGAATGTCATTACTGCGACGACTACCTCGACTTGGACTTGGACCACGAGGCCTATTGATCGGAATACGACATTCTTTGCGACCACCACTCTAGCTACTGCGACGACATATGCTGCATGTCAAGCGAATAATCTCATCAATTCAGCCAACGAAGGACATTTCATCTGGAACATCAACTACGGCGGTTCACAGAACCAGATCCAAGTGGGAATTCCAGCACGGAATGCTTATGAATGCTGTGTAGCATGCCATCAAACCCGAAACTGCATCTGGTCCAACTTCCCCGGCGGCTGCGAATTGGTAATTGCAAACTCCTGCAATCCCAACAGCAACTTCAATTCATCATTCATCACTTCACCGGATGTCAGGAGGGGAACGACGATTAGTAACGGTCCTTGTGGATTTATTGCCAATGGGGGAGATGTCCCCCTGGTTTAGATTTCGAGTAGAGTATATATACTTGGGTCACCCCCATTTAAACATTTTCCTCCTTGTGCTCAGTCACAGAGGATCTGGCACCAGTCTTGACCATATCGTCCTGCTCGCTTGGAGCGCGATCGTGAACGTAGCCAAACATAACATCCATCTCTTCGAGGGTCTTACCCTTTGTCTCGGGGAGAAAGAAGAAGGCCCAGACGGTGGCTGTGATCATCCAGCATGCGAAGAAGAACCATGTTCCGTAGCCGAAGGACTTGAAGATGTAGGGGAGAGCCTTGGTGATGGCGAATTGGGTGAGCCTGTAGCTGTTAGTTATCGATCTTTAGGAGGAGTGTATAGACGACTTACCATTGAACACAGGCTGCATATGTACCTGTCAAGGTTCGGAGAGCACCAGGGAAGATCTCAGCTGAGACGATCCAGGGGATACCGTTGAGACCAAAGGACCAGCTATAAGAGTCAGCATATTGCATCGATCATACCGAAGAGGAGGACTTACAAGACAGAGTAGATCATGATCATAGCGGTAGCAGCCTTACCACCAGCGGCAGTCGAAGGAGAAAGCTCCTTGCCCTCAGCAATGATAGTAGCGGGATGTCCAATCTTGACATAAGCTCCGACGATCCAGAGACAGACAGAGCACATGGCAGATGAGATGATGGTAGGGTTACGTCGTCCCCACATGTCAATGAGAGCACCATAGAAGATGATAGATGCGACGGCTGCAAAGAGTCAGCAAGGGCTTAGTACCGGATGAAGTTGAACATACCCTTGACAAGACCATAGATACCAGTGTAGAGGGCAACATCGCTAATACCGAGAGAACCGAAAAGAGTGGGTGAGTAATAGTTGATAGCTATTAATAGTTAGCAGTGTTGTGTAGAATGTGGTGGTCATCTTACCAGCAGCACCAGACATGTTCTGCAGAGCAAAAGAGCAGAAAACAAGCAGAACACGGTTTCGCATTCCCTTGCGGGTAAGTTCAGATACAGCACCTCGGAAAAGAGCCCAGGGTCCGGTACCGAACCTGCTAGCAACGAAGGCTTCATCCGCAAGACGCTTTCGGATCATATCAAGATCCTCCTGAAGATCTATCTCAACATTAGCACCAAGGTCTTCCCCAAGGCGAATAAAACTTACACTTGTGATCACGAGGAATCTGTCGCAGACTCTCAAGCGCCTTGGTAGCATCCTCCTCACGATTCTTGCGCATCAACCACAACGGACTCTCATGAAGGAAGAAGCCACCAATGAAGAGGATAGCAGCAGGGGCGATCTGAACAGCCATGGGGACTCGCCATGCTGCAGCGGAGGAAGGGTTCATGTTCTGGTTGATGCCATAGTTGATCCAGAAGCCGATCAGAGAACCGGTTTGGTATGTGACTTCGAAGAGACCGGTAAGAATACCGCGGATGGAGACGATGGAGAGCTCAGCGATGTAGCTGGGGACTGTGGCGGTGATGGCACCGCATGCGATACCGGTGAGAGCGCGGCCGGCGTCTGAAGATGTTAGAAAGAGACTGAGATGGGTTGAAGAGTGACTTACAGATATAAGACAATTGATGAGTGGCAGCAGTCATGAGAATAGCACCGATGAGGAACACAACAACGTTGGCCTGGAGAGCCCACTTGCGACCAATCTTCTCAGTAACTTCAAATGTGTCAGCAATTGCCCGTAGTCCAGGAGATGGAAAACATACTCAAAAAGCAAATGATTGCACCGAAGAAAGCTCCAGCTTGGAAGGTAGCAGTGATGTTACTCGAGATATCAGCCGAGTCCTCGGGCTTGATGTTGAAGTCACGCTTGAAGCTATCGCGAGCAATGGTGGTGCCGATAAAAGCAGAGTCATAACCGAACCTATAATTGTCAATACTCAGTCAGACTTCTCGTTTCAGTGAGTAAACTTACAGCAGTGATCCCGTAGCAATAACGGCAGCCTCAGTGTACAATCGCCAATTGTACACCTCCTTTGGCGTAGGCCTATCTTCCACAGCGCGAAAGCCACCCATGTTGTCTAATCTTGATCTTCTTAAGTTTACTTGGGTTGTAAAGTCAAGTCGCAATGAAAGGTAATGTGCATGTAAATCCTTCATCCCCCACAGGAAGGCCCCCTCGGATATATAGCTTATCCCATCGTCAATCCGGGGGGCGTGGGGAAAGCAGAATAATAATCCGGGGATGGGTGTGGAGAAGACGAGGGTGAGGTCATTCCAACTCGTTTCGCATGAGGAATAAAGAAGTGACAGGGGTTGTAGTAGTTCATCATGAGTCAGTTGAGATTTTGTTTGGAGAAGCATCCGACACGCGAGCCGATGCGACGGCGAGAGGCGATTGGTCCCTTGGTCATGCGGGGATGCTTGGCTAACAAGATTGGTAATTTAGGCGAAGGATGTACCGAATTTTCCAAGGCATCATATGACCTTGTTCCATGTTTGAGCGAAAACTAATGCCGGAATAGATTCATTATCAGTCAGAGAATGGTTCTTAGCTGAATTGACCATGGCCTGATGGTTGACAACCGGCTCACAGCTCGGTTCATAGCGGAATGTTCATGATGAACACTAGACTAACATTCCGACCCTTTGATCCGGAACAGGATCCGGTAGTGAGAATAGGCAGAAGAAAATAAGAGCCGAAGAGCATCATGTGTGTATGAGATAGTTGAATTCGCGAAATATCAAGTCTCAATGACACCAAGACTCGCAATTGCCATGGCAATGTTCTGTTTGTATACCGTGCCTATTGTTGTGGGGTCCAGAAGGCTACTAGATGTAGTAGAGTATGAGATCTGATGGTATACTATTGAAACTTCATATGAAAATGTACTTGAATATTCTTGAATTCTTGCTTTTATATGTCCTTTACGTATATCGCATTACATCATTTCTAAAGCATTCTCTAGATATTCTCTGCCCTCTTGCCAAGAACCTTCTCAACAGCTGACAGAGGCTCAACAACCTTGTAAATCCACTCCTGCTTACTCTCATCGCTATACTTGGGATAAGGCCGTCTGCAATGGCAGCTCTCGAGAGGATATCCTCGGAGCTTAGCGACAACCCACTTGGTACCGTTGATACCGCCCTTGGCAAATCCCCATTCCATCTTTGCCAACTCAAGCTGTGCAGCCTCAGCCTCCTTTGTCTTACCAGCCTTGTACAGATCGTAGATCTGCAGACAGGCCTTGGGATACAAGTTCGCCACACCGGTGATGGTGCCTGTGCCTCCGACAGAGAGAGCGGGAACGAGCCAGTCGCTCTGTCCAGCAAGAGCAAAGAACTCCTCGGGCTTAAACTGAGCTGCTATGCGAGCAACCTTTGCGATGCCACCACATGTCAACTTCACGCCGACAATGTTGGGGTGCTGACCCAGGCGCTCGAGCATCTCTGAGTTGACGTCAAGGCCAGCGACAACACCAGGGAAGTTGTAGATGACGACGGGAACAGGGCTCGCCTCGGCTAGCTCTTCGAAGAAAGCCACGATGGCATCTTGTGTCATGGCAAAGTGGAAGTAGCTGGGAGTGAGAACGAGGACAAAGTCGGCGCCAGCTTCCTTGGCGAGCTTTGTCTCATTGATGGCATCTCGTGTAGTTTGTGATGAAGTGCCCAATGTGATTGTGATATCGGGACGGCCAAGGGAGACTGCGATCTCTCGAGTGGTTCGGACGAGCTGTGACTTTTCGGCGGCTGAGAGTGTGACGGCCTCTCCGTTTGTTCCAGCAATAACGACTGCAGTTTGTTAATTTGGTTCATGTGATTCATTCGTCTGAACATACTTCCGTCAAGGCCAGAGCTTATCAAGAACTCGATGTGCTTCTTCTGAACATCCCAGTCGATCTCTTGGTTGGCATCATTGGCAAACCAAGTCAGAGAGGGAACGTGAATTCCGCCAGGGAATGACTTGCTCGTTGTCGCGATTGAGCCCATTGTGAATAATTGAGATTAGATGTTGGGATACTGCTGGTTCAGGTCACAAGATGTTGGAATGAAGAATGAAGAACAAGATCAGAGCAAAGATGATCAATCGTCTCAAGAACAATGGAGAGGGTTTTGTTCCACACTCCGGTATTGTGGGGATATTCGTTCTGTCCCCATCGGATCCATGGGTATCATGCCACGTCCCATGCGGGGATCGATGCAGTTCATGACCATGATGGTTTGTCGGTTCGTCCAAGTGCTAAGACCCATCCCCAGCCTCATCCACTTTAGCATCATGCGGGGAAGTTGGAGACAGCCACATCCGATCGGCTCGACGAGTGTGGGTGGGGCATCGAGCCGAGCGTCAACTCGAACTGTTGAAGAACAAGAGAAGAGAAGCTCTCCATGCCAAGTCGCATGATATTAGTGGCATGAGCCATGGAAACTAGTTTGTCCCGATCTGTCGGATGCATATGCGAAGCTAACTAAATGATAGGGAGTTGCAGAACGGTTGGTGAGCAACCATTGGTGGTAATTCATTGGCGATGTTCCGTCCTCGTCCAAAAAGCAAGCCGTTAGAAGCCGACCATGTCTCAAATAACTCAGACAATGGCAAAGCATGAGTTGAAAACGGCATGCATCACGGCCCGGATATCCATTCGTGTCTTGGCAGCATCTTGTCGAGCTTGAACCTCTTCCAATACTTGCGCCGTGATGCGCGCGTTGCCAGCAACCTTTTCCATTCTGAGAATTTGAGTCTTTATCCACGCCTTCTCGTTGGCGTCTTGCTCTTCAACCCCTAACATCAGCAGCGGCCATAGCATATTGACGGGAAGAGTATCCTCAGGGTCTAAGTCCGCCACAATTTGTCTAGCGAGATTTCGAATCTGGTCTAATGCCTCAGACGCCTCCTTCGTCAGGGGAAGATTCTTGTAGGCAACGCGGTGAAGGTGGACTTTGCTAGCGTAATAGTTCGAGAGGTACGTTCGAAATGCTCGCGTGATAACAAAAGCTAGATGCTTCGAGACATGAGGCTCCTTGAGCTTGCCTGCCACAGCAAAGTCCATCAACGGTGGACGGTGTTCGTATAGAGTTCGCAAATCCGCCGCTATGACTGTACCGATGTTCATGACTTCGATTTCGTCTTCGACCGTCCCTCGAGAACGATGCCAGGGGTCTATCTTTGATATCCTCCCCATGAAGCTTTGGACTTTTTGGTAGAACACAACGCCAGGCTGATACAGCACTTGAAACAATACGTCCTCTATGTCATCAGTGGGATCTTTGGGAACTTCTTCAAGCTCACCATCGAAACTCGCGGGCGATGCTTCTACCAAAAGAACTTCGTCGTCTTTGGTGAGGAAAAGACCAGAGCCACCAGCCGTTACCGCCCGACCATCGAGAAGTCGAATCCAAAGAAGCAGCTGCTTTTCTACTGCTGTCAGGCCGTGCTTATTACTACTTTGGAAGAGCATATATGCACGCTTGAGATTTGAGTGCGCAGCATCGAGACGACTCTCCAAGATATCGATATAGCTGAGAAAGAATAATGCTGCGAGAAGGTATTCGCGTGCAGGGCTGTGTTCCGACATTGGAGTGCCATCATGACTCGCGACCTCAGTAACGCCTCGCTGATAGTGATCCTCGTCGCTCATAGTCCAATTTCCATCGCGTCGAGAAAGAAGTAAATTCGAGAAGGCCATGATCGCGTGTCGTACCATGGGAGAAATGCTTGCCATTTCGACTACAGCTTGTCGCATGGACACCCACTTCTTCTGAGTCTCGACTTCAGCGATAATAGGGGGGTTGACGGAGCTTGCGAAGAATTCCATCAACTTAGTACTCCCATCCGTAGTTTCTTGGTCCCGACTACCATTGCTCTGTGTCAGTGAGGGCGCTGAAAGTGGTGTCGTAAATGCTGTCCTGTCTGGGAATGTGATCTGCGATTGAGCCGCCTTTTCGTGTCAGTACCGCCCGCATGAATGTAGTCAATAGTTCCATCTTACCAACATATTTGTTTCCAGCCCCTGGTTCTGATGTGTCTCTGGCGAAGCGTTTTGCCAAAAATCACCGTAGTCCCACATGAAACTTGCGTAGTCGAAAACTTCATCAACTGCGTTTCCTGGTTGGAATACTGAGCTCCCCGGTGATGTGTCGAAATTTGGTGATAAGTGCTGCTCGATAGATTGATCAGGTATTTCTGTGGAAGGCGCTTGTCTCCTTTGAACTCCCGATCGTTGCTGGGGTCGCCATTTGCACTCCATATTCAGTCTCTCGCAATGAGAGCATCGTGGTCTTTGCTCATCACATTTGACTTTTCTCCTCCTTCGAGTTGATTAGATGCCGCGTCTGTTGACGTTTGGTTTATACATACTTGCATGTTAAACAACCCTCGCGTGAGCGGATCTGTCGTCGCGCCGAGGTCGCAGGTCTTGTATTTGATGGGCTGTGGTTTTGAGGAGATACACCGCTTGGAAGGCGAGGAATGAGAGGCCGTCCACTGTTCATGTCCATTATAACGTCTCGCTGCTGAAGTTATAAACGGTCGGTGTTGCTATAATGGCTGATCAGGTCAATTAAAGTTGATGTATAATGCAAGATGAGGAACCTAAATCCGTCACCTGACGCGGAAGAGCTCCGTTTGCGTTTACATTTGCATTTGCGGGGCGCCTTCCAGAAGATCAGGAACCCGCGTCTACATCTGGGGTAATAAAAAGAAGGTGCTCTTCAAGTACGTCTTCTCCAAGAATAAAAGGCTAATAGTTAAGCTGATATCAAAATGACGAGATGGAGTTATTACATCAATAAATTACAACTTATGAATGATCTCTCCGCATATTTTGAACCAATTCCCCCCTCTTTCACATCAAGTGACAAGTTTGATGACAGTGGGTGGATCGGCTAAGTCAATTCTGACACCCTTGGCGGGTGAGGCCCGAACTGTCGGGACAGACCAACGGTAGACTTGATATCTCTGGGCTCAGAAACGGATTGATTATAGAAAAGGATTCTGGTAATATTAACAATCACTAGTGGAATATTCAATTTTACTGACAGTTCTATCAAATCACACAGAATGATAACACCAACTAAGTATTAGTTTTTGACCACTACTGAATGACATGTCTACATGGAGCAGCTTGACTTACACCGAGCTCAACGAAACCCAATAACAACCTTTGCGAGTCGTTCTTTCTGTTGCACAAACACAACAGCGATGGATTCAAAATCTCACACATGATTCTATAACTCAATGTGCATCCATATGACGTCAGGCTTCATGTGGACGGTTAAAATCACTTGACCTTTTCGTTTCGCTGTAACTTCATCTTCTTAACTCCAACACCTATTTATCCTCATATATCAAGACAACCCTCTATTTCTAACAACCTACTCTAACAAAGATCGAAACACCTCAAGTCGTTCGTCATGCCTACTCAAGAAGTGCTTAACCAGTGGGAAGCTTCTTCCCCAACTACCAGAAGCGAAGGCCCCCTTCAAGGCACATCAAACCGTTCGTCTCCTTCAACGTCACCTTGAGTCATTCAACTAACATCATACTTCTCAAGCTCCTCAGTCCCTGGTTTCTAAACACGAGTGCTTTGCCGCGCGACCCAACGCAGAAGTATGCCCGACTTGTAACGATGGACGTCTTGCGCTCGATCAGGTATTGCATCCCAAAAGCTTCCAGACGAAAGACTAAAGGGCTTCAACAGGATCGCGTTCGCAATAGTGGTGCTCGTACGCCCGGCTCTATCCACGCCGACATCGTCGCACAGATAGAAGCGAAGCGAGAGCGAAAGGCCTCGGAAGAAGCAGAGAAGGACAAGAAGAAAGCCGAGGTTGAGGAGAAGTCAGCATAGAAATACTTTTGCGTTGCATATTTCTCGGCGCCATGTTTGCTATCGAAAAAGGACTTGGTAGCGCGGGTCTATGATCCTCTTGGTGGTTGATCATGGGTAAGAAACGGAGTCCTGTCTCGTTCGTAAAACGTTGCTCGGAATAGGCTTCTTTCGTCATTTTCAATTTGATCTCTATCTCTGGTGTCATCTGATCACAAACAGCCCTTAAACATGTTCGTGTTGACTAAAAATAAGGGAAACTCAGAGAAGGACAGAAACAGAAGCTTGGGAGTTTGCCAGTACCCCAACTTGAAAGCAGCAATCGGATATCATCTTAGAAAATTGGTATATGTTTTCTATTATATCTTTTGTACGTCTAAACATCTATCATCATATCAACAAAATGCGTCCCTGCTTGCCCCCTCTAATGACCCTGAGACAGGTTCACAACAGCCCATTTTCCGTTCCACGCCCACTTTCGAGCACCAGAATCACCACCGCCACCCTCAAGTTGCTTCAACTCCTCATCCTTGCCCTCCGGAAGACCAACGACAACATCGGCCTTGCATGTCCGCAAGGATAAGACGTTGACGCCTGACGAGGGACCCATGGGGCCGAGGGCCTCGATAAAAGGTGTGGTGGCGGGCCAAGCAGCCTGTCACAAGTCAGCGTTGGTTTCAAACAAGATGGAGGTTACTTACATCAGCGACGAGCTTGCGGTAGTTCAGGTCGCCCTTGAAGATGACAAGCTCGGCTTCCTTGAGCTCCTCGTGCAACTCAGGGTTCTCAGCGGGTAATCGCCAGAAGCTACCGCCATAAGTCCAGTATCGGTTAGGGCGGAGCATAAGCTGTCCCTCAGCATGGAACGTAGCCCACTCCTGGAATAGGAACTTAAGGTCCTTCTCGCCCTCCTCAGATAGGGGCTCAGGCTTCTTGCCCTGAAGTTCCTCATCCTCTGATGGCGTATCATAGAGAGCGCGGGGGTTGGCAACAGCGTTCAATAAGCCGCTAAAGTCGCTAGGGACAACGTCGGAGACGAACCAGGGGATGGACTTGGGTCGTAGGACGACTTGTGTGGCGAGGCCAGCTGAGAGAAGGTAACCGGCCAGAATCATATCGACATACAACTCAAAGCCAGCATTATCGAGGACGATATCAACGCGGCGCTCCTTCTTGCCCTCAGCCTGCGCTTTCTTGAGGATATCAAACGCCTTAGGGAGGTCGTTGACGAGGATGTTCTTCTCGGCCGCCTTACGAGCCTCAGAACCCTGGAGTTTCTGGATATCCTCATAGGTCAAGTTTGTGAGTAGTGACAAGTCTGTAGCGTTTCCCCACAGGCAAATCTCGAACATCTCCTGGAACAGAGTCTTCTCAGCCTTAGGATCATGCGTTGAGTCCTTATCAGCGCGAAGCTGCTCGACTAATTGTCTATAGTTGCTAGCGAGCTCGAGAACGGCGGGTCTTGATGATCGGAAGGTGTCCATCTTCTGTCGGGCGAAAAGATCGTAGGATCTCCAGTGTTCGGTCATGCGGAATATGGCCGCGATGCGTCTGAATTTTGTGAGCGGCGCACGCAGATAGCCATTGTCGCATGGACTTACCTGTACAGGTAGCATTCGGAGAACAACCATGGCACATCGTACCAGTGAGCATCGGGGCCAAGAGCCTCGAGCTCCTTGTTATATGTCTCGATCTCTTCCGTGAATCCATCGTCGGGGAGGGGACTACACAGTCAGCCGTGGTGTTCTTCTGTGCGCGATATAAGAATATCGTACCTGAGCTTTCGGTCATGCTCGACCTCGTACTTGAGATTGGCGAGTTGCTCGATAATCTTCTTGCCCTCCGCTAGTTTCTCGGGGTCGCTGGTCTTGGTAACGGCGCGGTAGACATCGTCAATTCCCTGGGTCTGATTCACAGTTATAGAGTGCCTCGTGAGCGACACATCCAGACGTCTTACCAGAATGACAGGCCATCGCCTCTTGACGGATTCACTCGCGAACGAGGTAGGATCGCTCGTTTTGTATTGGGCTGCCGGCGGAGTCAGTCGTGTTCGAAGGGAGAGTCGAGAAGCACATACGGGTCTTGGTATCGTGCTCCATTCTGCTATCTTTCTCGCCACCGAGATATGAAGAGAACAGAGAATAGTTTTTCTGCTGATCGATCCCGGAGATCTTCAGAGAGCAATTATTTAAAGGTCTAGTCCGCCATCATGGAAGCGGAGGGGTACGCGGGGCACTTTTTTTGGTGGGGTTCAACAGGAACAGTCTCGAATCTGACGTCAGGAACAATTTTGAATGCCGAGCTGGTCGGAAAACACCATGAGAGGCTAGACCTGACTACTGAGGCTTGGAGGAGCTGTCTAATTGCCTGATTAGGAAATAAAACCATGAATAATTAGCTGAAGAAATTGTGAGATGACTGATTGTTATCACTGTCCAAGTCAGTCACAAATGATAATCCATTCTGTCATGATAAGAACGATTGCCGACTTAGCCAGTTCGTCTATCTCTCCACAGGTCCTTCGGTTCGTTATGAGTAACATGAGACTCGACATACCTAGTATACTTTAGACTATCCATGAGTATGTTTCGAACCCGCATGCCTCCCTTTCCTGTAATTTGCCTCTCTGACTCGCTCCAAGCTAGCCTGAGCAACGATTGAAACATTCGATTATTTGATCGGCTGATACTCTTAGTAAAGTGTCTCGAGCCCGAGATCTCTCTTTCTCACCTGGTAGCTTCGTCTTCACCTCTTCTCTAGCCTATGCCTCTGTTGATCATAACGATCGCCACCAGGGTCCCAAGAATGTAATCTTTCGGTATATGTTCCGCACTTCAGCTTTAATGTCGGCCCGAATATCATCAGCTGCATGTTTCTGTTTACCCAAGATCCGCACCACTCAACCAGCACGTTCATCCCGACTGCCCTGCCCACATCTCAATTAAGAAGAAACATACCAGGTAGTGGCAGTTCATCCGACCTGAGAGAAGAACGCATTGAATCGTCTGTTTCAACAAGGTTGTTTGAGTTTACATCATGTTTGGTCCGCTTATGAAAGGGTCACCAACCCGTTTCGCCAATCCTCAACCCAGTCTGGAAATGACAGCTACACCTCCGATTGGCCCGCAAGTTCAATCATCAACCTCACTTTGGTCAATTCATCGAACGACTCCAAATACGCGACGCAGAGGAAGGTAGTACTCGGCTTGATCCTCGGTGGATCACCAGCGCTGAAGCGGTAAAAAGAAGTGCATTTTTCCATCTGGGGAAAACGGGAGCTGGCGATGAGCCGCACCAATTAGTACGAGTTGGACGTCGTGTGATTTGTTGATCAATTCCGATCTGAGACTTTCCCCAGACTTGTTTTTGTGGAGGCATCGACTTATACGACTTTAACCAGCGGTTGTCTTATTAGCCGGCAGCTCAAGCATCATGAAGTGCCGTGACGGAATAAGACGATCATGAACAAGGGTTAATTGTATATAAGAATCATGTTTCCAATCCCTTTCCAGTTGATATCTTGTATATACTCAACAACAGCTTCAGTGTCTTTACAATGTTCTTCAATTCTCAATCTCTCGGTGTCGTGGCCCTCGCCGGATTAGCCACGGCCGTCCCTTCACGAAACCATCTTCAAACTCGTGAAGTTGGCAAGCTTCCTGCTCTTGGCTGGAACGGCTGGGTGAGTTCCTCTCGGGTATATCATTCCATCTGTTCGTCACTAACAGTACCTCCAGAACCAAGGACAATGCAACGCAGCTAGTGAGAAAGTTGCCCTTGCTACAGCCAAGACCTTCATCAGTCTGGGTCTCAAGGATGCCGGATACCAATACGTCAACATTGATGACTGCTGGTCTACAAAGCAGCGAGATTCCAAGGGCAACCTCGTCCCTGACCCAGCAAAGTGGCCAAGAGGTATCAAGCCAGTAGCCGATGAGATTCACGCAATGGGTCTCAAGTTCGGTCTTTATGGTGATGGTGGAGTCAAGACTTGCGCAGGTTATCCAGGAAGTCAAGGTCACGAGCAGCAAGACGCAAATCTGCTTGCCAGCTGGGGTGTCGACTACTGGAAGTACGACAACTGTTACACACCCTGCAACACAGGCAACGCCGCCGATATTCAGACATGCCCCAACAACCAGGCTCCTAGCTCTAAGCCTCGGTATGAGAAAATGAGGGATCTCCTTCGGGCTACAGGAAGGGATATCCTCTATTCGCTCTGCAACTGGGGTTATGATGAGGTTTGGACTTGGGGTGCTCAGGTTGGACACATGTGGCGAATGAGCCAGGACAACTGGGGCAAATGGGCGGATGTTGTCCGTATTGCTAACCAGGCGGCACCTATCCTGAAGTACACTGTACCAGGCCACTACAACGATCTCGATATGATGGTGAGTCTTGACCCTACCTTGACCTTTATTGAGGATGAGGCTGACCAAAACCTAGATCCTTGCCAACGGTGCTCTTACTCCTGCTGAGGAGCGCACTCACTTTGCTATCTGGTGTATCACCAAGTCCCCTATCATTCTCGGAACAGACATGACCAAGCTTAACAGCGATGAGGTCAAGTTGATCACAAATAAGGTACCTATAACCACTTCCTCAGCCGATGAAAACACATACTAACTATTCTTCAGGGCCTTCTCGCTGTCAACCAAGACTCGCTCTCCAAGCCTGCTGTGCCTTTCACTCCTCCCAACACACCCACCAAGGGAAGCGGCGAGATCTACCCTTACTGGTCCGGCCCCATCTCAACCGGAACAGTTGTCGCCATCGTCGCCAGCAAGGGCAACTTGAACACTCAGCTGAACCTCAAGGACGTTCCAGGACTGAAGGATATGGAGTACTCGTGGACTGAGCTTCTGACCGGTGCTAAAGGAAAGGGCAAGACTGTCTCGGCCAACTTGCAGACACACGATGTTGCGGTCTTCCGCATTGACCACAACTAAACCAATGGGTTTGAGACTTTTTGAAGAGTATATATTTTGAAACTGTATCTACGATTCTACGTACAAAGATTGTTGGAGGATGCTGCCACCCAAGATCCATAAGTGGGTGGACAGTTAGTACATAGCATGAAACTTGGATCTCGAATCTCTCATAAACTTTGGCTTTCTTTGATGACCCAAAGTTGAACAACACAAGCCTTGACCAACCTGGTGGCGATCTCTAGTAGTGACTGAACATCTGCTGGCAAATCTGGTTAACATTTCCTTTGTTGACCACACTCCACAGGAAACCATGGTCTCCACTTTGGAAACGTTATGTAAAGTGAACTTCCACAGCAGCAGCTATGCACTACACCGAAAAGCACAATAGCCATGATGTCATCTCCAGCAACATATGATAGATTTATTCCCTTTGCAATTGAGACAAGATCCAGTAGTATCTATGGGTGAGGTTTCTCCCAACAAGAGCGCAGGCAGTGAAGCTACCCTGCACTGTGAACTTTTCTCCCCAGGGTTATTGCGATGATCCAATAATGATGTGTTGCTCTTAAGAGCATGGAAACAGAGTCTGACTATGGGCCAATGTCCAGAATGTCCTGTTCAAAGCAAACTCGACAATGTATTTCATAGACGCTTGTTTGGGACAATATGCATCTTCACTCCAAATGACCAAGTCAACTCGCCTGAGGTGCATCACCTCCTCCTTGCTTCTCTTCCTTCTCCTTCTTTTCTTGCTCTGACTCTGGTCTCTTTGTCAAAATCTCGTCGATAACGCCGAGTTCTAAAGCCTCCTCAGGAGACAAGTATTTATCCCGTTCCATCAGATCATTAATCTCCTCGAGAGAATACTTTTCATGACCTTTTGCCTTGTTGAGATGGTACTGCATGATTCTATTCGATTGTTCCCGTGTTTTCTGGATCTGGTTTGCGTAAATCATGATATCGGATGCTTGGCCTCGAGTGCCACCCAGCGGTTGATGGATCATAATCGAGCTGTGGGGAAGAGAGAATCGCTTGCCCGCCTCACCTCCCGCGAGGAGGATTGCAGCCATTGACGCAGCGCCACCGACACACACTGTTGACACTGGTGACTTGATGTATGTCATGGTATCGTAGATCGCCATTCCTGTGCCCCTTGTGAGCCTCGATTGTAAATTGGTTACCGGTCGAACGTACCTGAGGTGACGGAACCACCAGGAGAGTTGATGTACATCGTGATCGGCTTATCTGGGGTATCGGACTCGAGCCAAAGCAGCTGTGAAACGATCGAAGCAGACATGTAGTCGTTAACTTCACCATTCAGGACGACGATGCGTTCCTAGAACCATTAGTAACGATAGCTCGAGGACTAGAGCTTGTCCTTACCTGTAGGAGCTTGGAAAAGATATCCCCTATAACCCATCAGCTTCTTGAATCATTTGTGATACCAATTCAAACGAACATGTTTTTCTCCCGGCAGCCTGGAATTGTTAGCTGCGCGCATGCAACAAACTGGACTCAGGCAGCTTACCGACGACTCCTCGATGTAGGGCATGGGAATGTTGCCCCTTGGTGACATTGGCGAGTTTCCGGAAGAACCGGAGAAGCCAAAAGCTCTCACATGTTGTTGCGACACGCCGCGCAACACGCGCAACGTTCGTGGCCGCAGAAACATGATCACGAATGTATGAGAACGGTGATGTAAGTTTACGGACCGGGGCCGGGCGGAAGTGGTGGGGGGATGGAAGCTACGAAGCTGGGGCTCTTATCGATAAGGATCCGACCATGGGAGAAATTTAGCTGTTCATCGAACGCTTTGCGACAAGCATCACATCACAAGTCGACGATGAGTTGGTTATAACACCACGAGCACCATGAAGAGATACACGAAGGCCTGCGCTGGCCATTTTAGAACGTCTGGGTCACCGATCAATTGCCAAACACGATGGCTTTCTTACGACAAATCCGAATTGAGCAAAACGGCCCTCTTGAACCAGATCGAATCAGAACTTGACCGAATGGCGAGCGGCAAACGAGCGAGAATCCATCCTGAAGACAAGACTGTAGACACAGATGCTGGAAGATTACCGATATCTCCCGTGATGGACTACAAGTTCATGCAGGCGAGACGACGTACGAAGAAAGCGATGCCCACAGCCATTTCAGGACAATTTCGGAAGAAGCTATCAAATAACCCATACGCTGAGGCATTGATGGGTCCGACAAGATGGTGCAAGAACACGAACGCTTGCCTACCTAGATACTTCTTGCAGGACTTCGAATTGGTCGAGCACCCAGATCCTGAGGAGAAGAGCCAATGGTGGGCACCAGGCCCATTTTCTTTCTTAAGAGTCAAGCCGAAAAGAGAAGAGCGAGAGGTGGAGATGGAGTCCAATGACTTGAAATCAATATGGAAGGGGATTGAACGGGTGCGGAGGCAGATCGGACTCGTACAAACCGAAATCGAAAAAATGGCTACAGAATCCCAAACAACGCCGACCCAAGCAATACCAGGAGACGCAGGTGTCGAAGCTGAGGCAAGCACAGAAGTAGACGTTGAGGATGCGGAAACGGACGAGGGACTGATAGAACGACGAGCACGCATTGTCGCCTACACTCTCGCGCGTAAAAGTGTAATCGATATGATCGGAGGAGTCAATGGAAGAAAAGGTAGCAGGGGTTACCAAAAAAAGATGAATTCCCACCAAGGTATGGCACACCTTGAACATGATGTTGAACGAAAGATCTTTCGAGCGGACATGGGCGATGTACTTCTCGGGATGATGCGACGGGTGGCTGTTGATACACTCATCACACGCTCTTGCAGGGAAGATTTATGGGCACCACACAAATTCATAAGGCCAGTTGCCAGCTGGGAAGAGGCGAAGAACATCCCAGGAGGTGGAGCAATTCTCTATATTCCGAAGGAGGATATGAAGGACATAAACAGTTATGCGACTCTTGATGTAGCAGATGCTTCTTATGGCAATAAGATGGCAGTTCATGATCTGCGATACTTGCTGGAAGAAGAAGAGGTTGAGAGGTTGAGAGAGAAGTCACAGATATTCCGAGACCATGAGATTTTGGTGTTGAAGAACTTTAGAAGTGGAAGCATGCGAGCTCTGCATTTGCTTCTTTGGAGACTGCAAGGATACTTGGCGTTGCCTCAAATTGGACCCATTGAGGGGAAGCAATTCTGAGGACTGTAAAATAGAAATGAGATACCATGAATGAACAATAAGATGAATTGTGTTGTCTGCCGTGTGATGTGATGTTTTGTCCGGCCGGCCTCCAATCACGGCCCGGCCCCGCAATTGCCGATGGCGCCAGGTGTCACCGCCGCCGATAGACTCCGAAGGTCAAAGATCCGATACGAGTTAGACTCGGTAGCACAGCGCTGTGGTTATTTGTTCGGTATCCGTGTATCGGACCTGCTAGATATCCGTTTGTTCTTTGCACTTATTTTTGAAGAATATTCTTTTGTTCTCATTTGAGCGAATTATTGTTCAGCATTTGATCGTTTGCACGATTTGATCTCAGCATACCTTCCTCGGTAAGGATCACGCTCAGCGAAGTTCTTACTCTCACTCACCAAACACAACTCAAGAACCAAGCACGACCAAACTTGCAACTCAGAGGATCAAATCAGCATTGGACATCGACCATGGACACAAACCCTGAAATAGTCCAGCCTGCGGACTGGCAGACCGGTGAAGCTGTCCCAGTCTTTCTCATCCACGATGGCGGCGGCACCACATTCTCGTACCACTGTTTAGAACCTCTCCGTCGTCCAGTCTACGGCATCTACAACCCCAAATTTCACAGCGGCGAGCCTTTCGACGGCGGCCTCAGCGACATGGCCCGTCTCTACACAGGCTGGATCAAAGAAACTGTCGAAAAGCCCGACTTTCCCAGACGTCGCAACGCAGCTGGAAAGATCCGACTTCTTCTTGGCGGATGGAGCATGGGCGGCCACTTGAGTCTCGAAATCGCAAAGCAGCTTGAAGATTCCAACATCGACGTCATTGGAATTCTCATGGTCGACACAATCTATCCACACAGGTTCTCTAGTGAAAAGCGCAAGATGCCCAGCGAAGACTCCAAGGAGGGAAAGAACAAGAACCAGATTCTGGCAGATCTAGCTATGGCTGATGCACGCCGTATGATTCAAGCTTGGACACCTCCGGCCTGGGAGGCAGGACGTCGGCCCCGGGTTAGTCTCCTCCGGGCCAAGAAGGCCGTGCCCTCGCCGGACGGGACGGATCTCGTGGACTGGAGCCGTGAGGAGCGGAATCTGGGGTGGGATATGTACGACAAGGACTTTTTTGCTGATGTGGTGGATATCGAGGGACATCACTACGAGGTTTTCAAGTTTGAGTTTATTGAGGATATTTCGCAGAAGATGAAGAAGGCACTGGATGATTTGGAGTGGGTTGCCTTGGACGGTTGAATGTCCAGTGAGACGAGAAGGTCAAGATCGGACTTTGAAGCTTTAGACGAAGACATGGTAATTGGTTTGACTGTTTATGCGGGTTGGCACTGATGGTTATTAGAATACGAATGAGACTTGTTAGAATTAGTTAGAGAGTACAAAAGTCATAGAAATTATGAAGATACATTCAGAACATTGAACACTTCAATGATACAGCAGGGGTCCGTGTGTTCCGCCGGTGTCGCTCTGAGCTGTTGACAGGAATGACAATATCATGCATTCTCTACTCAACATCGACAACCTGAACTTAAGACAAAAACAGCATCCAAATGTAATTACAGAAACTCTTACGAAGAGGCCGGATCCTCGGCATCATGGACGATCTTACATTGCATCCGTAGCTTCAATCAGACGAGTTCAGTGGATAACTCTATTCAAAGTGGATTCCAACGCTTAAGCCTCCTCCGGACTTGAAGCACCTCCCCCGAAGAACCATCTCCATGAGGTCACCCAACCAATCAAAACACTCCAATTGTCATGCGGGGAGCTCTTCACACCCTGGGCTGGGGACGTCTCCCCTCGCCTCTCCCAGTCACAGGGAAGATCACAGGGACTAAATTTTGGGAAACAAAACCACAGCCGACATCGCAAGCCAGAAAAAGTCCACAAACTCATCCCACCGCTTTTACTCAGGCGTCGGACTCTTCTTCTTACCCAATTTGAGTTTGTGGTTGAAGCTTCAATTGACGTTTTTCTTTTCTTTTCTCCTTCGCACGTGAAAAAGATTAAACGTCGTCATTATGCTTTCTAGGTCGTTGTTGAGGTCTAGAGCAGTGGGAGCTTTCCCCCTCTCTGCGAGGAGCAATGGGTGAGTTATTCCATCTCGAACAATCAATTGGAAGCTCAATTATCTTCCGAATACTGACTCGTTACAGCCGCTTCTTCTCCGCCTCTGCCCTCCGCGCCGATGACAAGATCAACAAGGTCTCCGCCAACATCACCCAGCCCAAGGCCCAGGGCGCATCCCAGGCTATGCTCTACGCCACTGGTCTCTCAGAGGATGACATGAACAAGGCTCAGGTTGGTATCTCGTCCGTTTGGTACGAGGGCAACCCTTGTAACATGCACCTCATGGACCTCTCCGCCATCGTCAAGGAGTCCGTCGCCAAGGCTGGCCTTATTCCCTACCGATTCAACACCATTGGTGTCTCTGATGGTATTTCCATGGGTACAACTGGTATGCGATACTCGCTCCAGAGCCGAGAGATTATCGCCGATAGTATTGAGACTGTCATGAATGGTCAGTGGTATGACGGAAACATCAGCTTGCCTGGCTGCGACAAGAACATGCCCGGTGTAGCCATTGCAATGGGCCGTGTCAACCGTCCCAGTATCATGGTCTACGGTGGTACCATTCGTCCCGGCTGCACCAAGCAGGGCGAGTCCATCGATATCGTTTCTGCTTTCCAGGCCTACGGTCAATACATCACCGGTGAGATCACCGAGGAGCAGCGATTCGACATTATCCGAAACGCCTGCCCTGGTGGTGGTGCCTGTGGTGGCATGTACACTGCCAACACCATGGCCACCGCCCTTGAGACTCTTGGTCTCACTCTTCCCGGCAGCAGCAGCAGCCCTGCTGAGGATCCTAGCAAGAAGGCTGAGTGCGAGAGCGTTGGACCTGCTATTCGCAACATTCTCAAGGAGGACATTCGACCTCGGGATATCATGACCCGCCAGGCCTTCGAGAACGCCATGATTGTCACAACCATCCTCGGTGGCAGCACCAACGCTGTCCTGCACCTTATCGCCATTGCCGACTCTGTCGGTATCAAGCTCGACATTGAGGACTTCCAGAAGGTTTCCGACCGCACTCCCTTCCTTGCCGACCTGAAGCCCTCTGGAAAGTGGGTCATGGCCGATATGCACAAGATTGGCGGTACTCCCGCTCTTCTCAAGTTTCTGCTCAAGGAGGGTATCATTGATGGCTCTGGTATCACCGTCACCGGTAAGACCATGAAGCAAAACGTCGAGAACATGCCCGGCTTCCCTGAGGACCAGACCATCATCCGACCCCTGAGCAACCCCATCAAGCCCACCGGTCACATCCAGATCCTCCGCGGTTCTCTCGCCCCTGGCGGCTGTGTCGGTAAGATCACTGGTAAGGAGGGTCTCCGATTCGAGGGTAAGGCTCGCGTCTACGACTCTGAGCCCGATTTCATTGCCAGCCTCGAGGCTGGTGAGATCAAGAAGGGGGAGAAGACCGTTGTCATCATCCGATATGACGGTCCCAAGGGTGGTCCCGGTATGCCTGAGATGTTGAAGCCTTCCTCTGCCATCATGGGCGCCGGTCTCGGAAAGGACGTTGCTCTCCTCACTGACGGTCGCTTCTCCGGTGGTTCTCACGGTTTCATCATTGGTCACATCGTCCCTGAGGCTATGGAGGGTGGTCCCATCGCTCTCGTTGAGGACGGTGATACCATCGTCATCGACGCCGAGACCCGTGCAATCGATCTTGTCGTCCCTGAGGAGGAGGTTGCCCGACGTCGCAAGGTCTGGAAGGCTCCCGCCCCTCGATACACCAAGGGTACACTGAGCAAGTACGCTCAGCTTGTGAGGAACGCCAGTGAGGGCTGTGTCACCGACAGCGGTCTCAAGAACTAAAAAAAGGCTCACGAAAGCCAAAAGAAGTGTCAAATGTAACGATGTAATTCCTGTTTAATGGGGTGGGAAAAGGCGAATTTAGATTTTTCTGGGTCAGAACTTATATCCCAATGTTTTTTTCGTTCTTAATGCTTTCGAAGCGCCTCCTCGCTGATACGTGAAAATGCTCTGGGCTGACAAGTCTACCTAACAAGCTATAACGCAGAATGCGTATCTTGAAACAACCAGAAAAAGACCAACCGCAAGAACACAACGCAAACCCACGAATGATTGTGGATATTAGGCCGACTGAACAGAATGACCTCCAATAGCTCCTTGCAATGCAAACTCCAAACTCAAGTTTACTTCAAACGAAGGAATACTCTGCTGATAATATCAACCCTAGATGGTCCAACTCTTCCATAAGTATTTTATTTCTTTCCGCTCAAAGCGTCCACGAAGGCCGCCTTATCCTTCATTGTAAGTCCAACCCGCTTGACACGGCTTAGTCTTGCGAGTGCCTCGCCTACTCGATCAAGAACACGCTGCTCGTCTGGGGAGACACTGGGACTAGCATCACCGCGGTTGCGTAGCTCTGACGAGGAAGGTGTTACACCGTTTGTCTTGGCGGCAGAGGTGTTGATCTGGCCTTCAGCAATGCGCACACGAATGCACGTCGTTGGTCGAGAGAGGAGATCCCACAAGAAGCGGAACCACTTTCCAGGCACTGGTGTCGTAATGTCGGAGGGCGTGTATCGAATGCTAACAGGGAAGATATGGACGTCGGCTGGAGTCTGAAGGATGCTCGGGCTGAAAGGCAGAATAGCCTTGCCATTGGTGGTACCACATTCGGGGAAAACAGCAATGACCTGTCCAGGGTTGCTGTCCAGAAGATCCTTGATCTCGACTAATTTCGCATTTTTAGGGGGGCCAGTCTGCACAGGCGAGAGAGCTGCCAGAACAGCACCCAGCAAGCTCACACGCTGGACCTTGCGAGTATCAGGGTACGAAATGGTAAAGATCGGGTCGAAGATAGCAGCGAGGTAGATAGCATCGATAGGACTCGAGAAGTTGGCAGCGATAACTGAGCCAGGGTGCGGGAAACGCTCGCGGGGTTGGTCGGCAAGGGTGCCACGTTTGACACCGTCGAGCTGAAGGTCAACCCACCATATTCCCGGTATGGCCATCAATCCCCATAGTGCGACCTTTCGAAAGATAACTGGCAGCGGGAGGAAGTGGAAGAAGAGGAAGTAGCCGAGGAAGTAAGCGATGAAGAATGGGAGGCGGAAGAGGAAAAGAGCGGCGTGTGTGAATGTCGCGAGCGCTGATACGGGCGTAGAAACGGGAAGAAACGGCGCAATGCCCGTTGCTACAAATGATTAGCATGTGAATATTATTAATCCGCGGGAGACTTTACCTCTGTCGCGAAATTGGCTGTATTTTTCCATATTGTTGGTGATCGTGTGTAAGACAAGGACAAAGAGGACGAGCGGAGGGGTAAAGCTATCGAGACATGGAAGAGCTTGGGAGCTATCTCTTTATGTTATGTTGCCAGCGACGTATGATGAAGGCGATTCGGAATATCGTAGCAAGGACTAATGAGACGGCGTTGCGAGGTCAGGTTCTGCGACAGCGCATCTACTGAACGTCATGTCATGGATCGAGGGTGACATGTGAATGTGAATGTTAATATGTGGCCCCCACGTTAGGTTGGCTTGTTCTCGCGAAACGTTGTGCGCTGAGTCAGCGAGACAGCGACGTTTTTAGGTTAGATCTTATTGTTACACGACTCGATATGTCTCTGGGAAAAGACTTCAATGATTAATTGATCTGTTTAAACCGTCTTGTAACTTCTACCTCAATGGACTGCCATGTCATTTCTCGCAAATAAAAGGGTGGGTGACAAGGATCAATTACTGGTAACAGAAGAAGCTTGAGTTTATGGTGGAGTGATGACTTGGCATCCTTCAAAGCTCCGACGAGTTCGGAGCCCGATATTTTTGGCACCGTCATATCTTCCATGATCTGAAAACGATATGCTGACTGTGTAGAATCAAGGACAAAAGCTTCTTGTCAATTGCAATTATGTTTGACCTATTTGTACGGGTCTTGGAAGTAGCTTCATTGGGAGCCCGGTTCTCTACTTATACATCTCTTCTGAGCTTTGTTCCAAGACCAAGAGCTTAGAGGGCTGGCCTCTTGGATTGGGTTTTTCTCAAAATGAATTTGTTACGAGCTCGAGGTACAGTTGAAGGTGCCAGTGGATGAGAAACTCATTGGCACTTGAACACAATTAAATAAACTCAAGCCCTGGCGTGAAGCGTTGAAGACGTTTTGGCATTGTCTGCAGCATGATGTATATGCCAGAATGCTACAGCCACTACGATAAGAGGAAGAAGTCGCTGCACAAGAGTATTGCCAATTCATCAATAATATTCTTTACAAGGGTCGCATTCTGTAAAGCGCAGTTATCCTACCTCTCATGTTGCAACACGGCTCATTGGCTGGTGGGGTATCTCCAAATGCGACTCGGACCCATTGCCCCAGCAACGTGTTTACATAAACAAGTAAACGCTTCGAATCGCCAATCTCCAACCGAGCTATCCCGCATCAGGCTCTTCACGAAACCAACCATAATATCACGTAGCTCCCCATGAGCTAGAGACAAAGCGTGTACTGATACCATTTTGCTTTCTACGCTAGGTACTCTTTTTTATCCTTCGCATATTCGCAACGCCTCCTGCTACCGCCGTTTACACTGGTGCTTCGCTGCTCCTTGATTTCCATATCCTGGTGCCTGTGTTTGGGCGCATTGTTTTCACCATGGAGGAGAATCCGGTACGTTGTTTACCTAGTGCCCTCATGTTTCAGAAGCTGATGATTCTTGGGTGTAGACATTCAGGAGCTCCAAGATTAGTCGACTGCCGGCACCGTCGATGTCGATGTCAATAGGGGCTGCGGGGGGTGGACTCACGGAATGGAGCGAATCGCAACATAATGCCCGCATTGCGTCGACGGCAAGTTCATTATCGGCTCTGAAGAATCTGAAGCGAGAGATTCCTCAACCAGGTACGCACGACGAACACTTATGGTGGTTCTCTCTGACATAAAGCAGCATCACAATCCGACCCGAAGCGTAAACCTCTTTCTGATCGCGCCCTCGAATATCCTTCAAAGCCGACATCGCATGTTCCCGCCGCGGCCGGTGTTAGGTCAAATATGAGGCCCCAGAGTTTAGCCGGAATGTCCTCCGGGGTGAGTCAAGATCCTTTGCGCCCTCGTTATTAGAGGGCTTGCTTCTGCTGGACATTACAATCGCATGACAGCTGCTAATTCTCCCTAGCTCAAGCAACCCTCGGCCACCCAGTCACGGTACGGCGCATCTTCCAATGTCTTCAGCAGAAACCAGGCCGCTCGAAACGGTGCTCCGACAGCCACATCACGAATCAATGGAGTCAACGGCGTCAATGGAGTCAATGGGGTCAACGGACGTCCTGGCCATGCCCGTTCGAAGAGTCAAGCGCCTCGGCCGCGAACGGCCCATGCTCTCCGCGAAGAAGACCGATACGAAGCTCCAACCAACAATGGTACGACGACACTTTCGCAAGATACATCTCAACCTATCACCACACTTCCCTACAAAAAGATCAGAACCTCACAGTCTTTCGCAACATTACCAACAATCAGAGATAGTTCTCTGACTTCGAGATTCCTTGAAATGAGTCTTGAGGACGAAACACCAGCTGGAAGTCAAGCGATTTCCCGTCCCTTAACACGACAGTCTTCACAATCTTCAACCACCTCACATATTTCTAATATTCCATGCAAGCGCCGTGGTAGAGATGACCCAAATAACATGTCAGCCTCAACCTCTCAACAGACTTCGTCAGAGCGGCCTTAGGCAGTCCCTCTGAAGCCACCGAGCAACGAGAGAGTCAAGAGGAAGCTCAATGAATTTGAAGAGTCCCTGTCTTTATCGCCAGTCAAACAATTCACATCACCCGTCAAGAACACCTCTCCTAGCAAGTCGTTTTTGAACAAAGATTCTAATCTAACATCATATGTAGCCTGGGACGTTGATGGCCGAGTAGTTGATATGGAGTCTCAATTCAAAGAGCTCAAGGAGATGGTAAATACCACCCTGAGCGAACGAAAGGGACAAGACGATGCTCTTGAACTTGCCAAGAAGCGAGGTAAGTAGTATCGTGGGTTGGGATGTCCAGCTACTAATCAAGACTACAGTGCAAGAGTTGGAGGGTGACAGAGAGAAACTTGACCTGAGGAACGATGCACTCAAGTCCGATCTTGACGCAGCAAGAGAAGAGGGACGCCAAATCCGACATGAGATGGAAAAACAGAAGTGGGAATACCAACGACAAGTGGATGACCTGGAACGGAAGCACCGAGAAAGGATCGACGATATGTCAAGACAGCACAGAACAGCAGTCGACGAGCTTCGAAGGGAACTGGACCGACTGAAAGAGCAAGAGACGAAAGACCATGAGCAAAAGATCGAAAGTCTGACAAGAATGTACCATCAAGAGCTGGCCGAAGAGCGACAGAAGAAGGACCGCGAAATCCAGGAACTACGACTTCGAATGGGCAATGAGCATCAAGACATGGGAATAGCCATCCAGAGGAAGGACCGGGAACTTCAAGAAGTCAACTCTCAAGTGGAAGGCCTTCGAGGAGACTTGGAGCGGGAGCGTACATTGAAGAACAGCCTGCAGACCAACATCGCCGAACTATCAGCAGCCAACACAACTCTCGAGGCCAAGATCAACTCACTAAAATCGCACGTCGAATTTCTGGAATCTGACAGTAAGGCACAATCCGACTCCTTTTCCAGCATGGAAGCGCGTCTACAAGAAGCTCTGCGCATTGCAGAAGAGGCCCAACACAAACTCATCAAGGAGGAGACGGAACGCCGAGTACTTTTCAACAAGTACCAGGAGCTCAAGGGCAACATCCGAGTTATGTGTCGTGTGCGACCTGCACTTGGAAATGGTGAGGGCGAGGAGGCCAAGATGTTGTTCCCCGATGACAAGACATCTGCTGAAATTGTTCTGGCCGGCCCTGAGGAGAAGAGTAGTTTGGGACAGATCACACGAAAGAACTATCCCTTCGAGTTTGATCGGGTTTTTGTTCCTGGCACTCAAAACCAGGAGATCTTTGGTGAGATTTCTCAGCTTGTCCAGAGTGCTCTTGACGGATACAATGTTTGTATCTTCTGTTATGGTCAAACTGGATCCGGAAAGACACACACCATGTCCTCAAACGACGGTATGATCCCTCGTGCCACCCACATGATCTACGACACCATTACCAAGCTCAAGGAGAAGTCTTGGGAGTACACAATGGAGGGTTCATTTGTTGAGGTGTACAACGAGGAGCTCAACGACCTGTTGACGCCAAATGAGCGATCGGCGAAGAGGCTCGAGATTCGGCATGACGAAGCTCGCAAGCAGACAACCATCACAAACTGCACGTCAGTCCGTCTCGACAGCCCGTCAAGTGTGGAGACGATGCTTGAAGAAGCGCAGAACAATCGATCAGTGGCTGCCACCAAGGCCAACGAGCGATCATCCCGTTCTCACAGTATCTTCATCCTGAAGCTCATCGGAGAGAACTCAGCTACAGGGGAGCGCTGCGAGGGCACGCTCAACCTGGTCGATTTGGCTGGTTCCGAGCGCCTCAAACATTCACAGGCTGAAGGCGACCGTATGAAGGAGACACAGAACATCAACAAGAGTCTCAGCTGTCTCGGTGATGTTATTGAGGCCCTTGGTCGAGGTTCAGGACACATTCCATACCGCAACTCCAAGTTGACACACTTGCTACAGTACAGTTTAGGCGGTAACAGCAAGACCCTAATGTTTGTCATGGTGTCGCCTCTTGAGCAGCACCTGAAGGAAACATTGACGAGTCTTCGATTTGCAACAAAGGTATGTCTAATCTTTCCAGGTTTCGCAAGTGCAATACTGACAGGAATAGGTGCACAACACTCATATTGGTACAGCCAAGGCTACCAAGAAGGTTCGCGATTCTACATAGGCAGGGCCGTTGTACAAGCCGTCGATCAAGAACAAGGAGGTCGCACGTCAATAATGGGGTTGTGTTTATTTTGTTGCTTTTGAGCTGGGTCATCAGGATAGCGTCTGGAACAGAGCATCCAGAGCAGGGAGTTGGGGTGCATATATGATTGAGCGCTGTCGCCTTACCTACTGACCTTGGTACAAGGCCAGCTTATGATGTGTTTGTTAGGCGAGCAAGGCCATTGATTGATTTCTGGACATGGGATTGGTAGTGGAAGCTGGTTGAGCTAGCTGTGTCGATACGTGGAGATTGTATATATCAATACAAATATGGTTACGACAGGGATCCATGATCATTACTAACAAGAAGTATGTTTCGTGTTGGTGATGATTTCTTGGTGTTGTTTCAGGGCGTTTGTTTGGTGCAGCCAACCGTTAACCGCCGATGGATTGGCCAATCAGGCACTACGAATCCCAGGCCGTCAACCACGGATTGAGTTGAGCGTTGTTCTCTTTCATCTTGCACTTTCACGTTCATTCATAATCTCATTCTTTCCTTTGTTCGCCACAGCATATAATTCATAGAGCTAACCAACAGTTTGTCATTCTAAATCGCACCTGAGACGCATACATTGAGTTGGTGGTTACGAAACTCACGGGCTAGTGCCTTGCTTCATTGTGACATTCGGCCTCACGGAACGAGTTGAGAAAGTAGCCCTCCACTGGTGGGCATATGAGCCTAAGAGAATCTGTGGAAGCTGTTCGAGCAATTGAAAGCTCCAATTGTGCGCTTCTATGCTCATCTGCTTTACATTCACTCACGCGGCATCTCGCTCATGACAATTCCTCACCCTCACAAATCAGCATCATATCTTCTTCGACATCGAAAAGCGATATGTCCAAAGCACCAACGGGTCTTCAAGACTCAATCTGGGCCATAAACGGGCGCTCCCGCCTCGCAAACTCAGCTCCTTCAACGCGCTCATCTTCACAGCCTGTAGCACGCGCATCCTCTCAACCTTCACGCCCCCCACCCTCCTCAGCCCCTCCAAGAAACCCGGTTTCGATAACAACATCGACTACGCGCTTGAACCCAACACAGGCTTTTCACCGCTTCGAACAAGCCTGTCAGCGTTTACGGTGGAAGTACATCGATTTACAAACTTCGTACCACCGCGCGTTAAACCCAGAGGAATTTGGGTTCTTGGTCACAGACGCGGAGCGTAACTTTAAAGTTGACTTTCATGAGTTTTACGCATGGATTGAACAAGCGCTTGTTCTTCTCCTCATGGTTTTCGGTATATCAGTATCGCGCGGCAATTTATACAAAACGGGAAATCACACATATCACGAAAATGTGCTCACGGAGCTAGAAATGCCAGATTGTCCGGTCCACGAGGCGCTAGGGAGAGGCGAAGTGAACCAAGCCCTTCGTAAGGCGAAAGAGCTTCGGAATCGTTGGAAGGACGTTACTGAGGGCAAGGAAACGCCGCCGCTGAAGATGTATGATCTGACGTGGCTTGTTGGACAGATCTTGGGAGGGTTGGAGATTGGGTATGGCATTGCGGCGGGGAGGATGCAGGAGGCGACAGAGAGACAGTGGGATGATGGTGATGAACATATGGGCATGGGAGAGGTTCAGGGGGATGATGAGTGGGAGTGGATGGTTGAACCGATGGATTGGGAGGTTGCGTAGCGATACTATAAGTCTTTGGATGATGAATTGGATGCTGGAGTGAATATGCATGGCGTAAGAAAGATATTCGTCATCTGTAGACATCTCAAGTACTTTTAATGAACCATAGAGGAGTTTATCGCTCATGATGCAGCATGTCAAGGGCTTCATGCATGGACTGGCATCTTTCACGCTAAGGAGCATTTGTAAAACCACCCCGTTGTATTTTCTATCAATTATCTACCCCCATCAAATGCCAATACCAAGGTAAGTATCCCATACAAATAAAGGCCCTTTCAAATAAGTAGAAAGACATCAAGTCATTCAAAAGAAAGAAAGAAAAAGAAAGCATAAAATGCTATTACATCTCCTCACTACTAGAAACCCCATCGCTTACGAACGTAACCTGGCTCACGGTACGAAGGAGGCTCGTAAGCAGGTGGTTCGTACTTGGGTTCCTTGACACCAGTAGTGGTAGAAGGCTCCTCGGTGGCCTTGCTTGTGGTAAGGAGAGTGGTGAAGCCAGTTGCCGCGTCAGCGGTCGAGGCGAAAGAAGCAGAGGGCCAGGCGTCGTTAGAGCTGGGTCCGAAATCGTAGCCTTGAGGACCGGTTGACTCTGCAGAAGGCAGTGGTGCTTCGATGGGTTGTGAGGGAGTGGCGCTCTCGGAGTCTGTTTGAGCAGCGGTGGACTCGATGGGGATGAACTCAGTAGGAAGAGTAGTCTGGACTCCAACAGCCGTCTCACTCGTGCTCTCAATATATTCTGAAGTGGACACTCCAGCTTGACCCTCTGATGTCTCGGCACTAGGAGCTGTAGTCTGCTCGATCACTTCGGACGTGGCAGAGGTATACTCAGATGCGAGGGAAGAAGCCGACGTGAAGGATCCAGCCAAAGCAGAAGAGTCAACGCTTTGATCGGCGGTGCTGTGGATGATGGTGGTGTTGTCGTAGATGTGAGTGTGCTTGGTCGACGTGCACGGTGCAGTGGTGGAAATCTCAGCTTCAGTTGTGAGAGTAGACACTCCAGCAGCGGTGGACCCAGCAGTAGGAACGGATACACTTGAGCTCACACCCTCAGTTGAAGCAGGGCTTTGTCCAGTCTCAATACTAGCACCTCCAGCTGAAGAGGATGTGTTCATGGCCTCAGTGACCTCCTCAGATGTGGATACCTCCTCAGAAGCAGTGTAGACAGTCGAGATGCTCTCCGTGAGTGTAACCTGACTGGTGATAACCGACTTGAGTGTAGTCGTTGGGACTTCTTCAGGGATAGTAGAAGCGCCAGTGTCTTCGGGGAGGGTAGAGCTGCCTTGCTGAGAGACGTAAGTCTCGGTTCTCAAGCCCTCAGTTGAGATCGACACTGTATCGGAGGGAGCAGACTCAGAAACCTGTTCAGTTGTGCCCTCAGAGATTGTTGTAGACTCTTCGCCCTGCGGGAACTGGGTAGTGCCAGGTGCAAGAGCAGAAGAGTCAACACTCGGGGCAAAGGTAGGTATGGTCTCCAGGTTGCTGACGATATCGGAAGTCGCCTCCAAAGTGGCAGTGCTGGTTGAGTATCCGTACACGGTAGACTCCAGCTCAGATGAAGTCCCTCCAGCGAGAGCACTTGACCCAATGGACACATCCGGCTGGGAGACGACACTGGAAGTCTCAGGGGTAGAGGTGTAGGAAGCAGAAGTGTTGGCGAAGATGCTGGTAGAAGGAATAGAAACAGTAGGGAGGGAGATGACGTTGGTGAAAGTCTCAGACTCAGACAGGATAACCGAAGAACCAGTCGGAAGCTCGATACCAGAAGAAGTGCCAAGGTACTGGGTAGAAGTACACTGAGAGACGGTAGTGTAGCAGGAGAGAGCACACTCAGTCACTGTAGCCTCAGCACGAGGATAGAACCTCAAGCCAGCGGAGGGACAGCTGGTGACGGTGTCAGTGACTGTAGATGTCTCTGTCACTGTCACAGTCTCCTGTGCACACACAGCCAGTGCCCTGTACTAGTCAGTATCCATCCCAGCCGAGAGACAATAAGAAACACTTACCAGAGCACCACGAGGGTGAGGCGAGCGAGGAAAGACATGTTCGGAAAAGCGAAGATTCCAGAAGCGACTGTATTGAGAATACGGCAAATGAGTTGAACAGAAAAAAGCGAATGACAAGAAGCGCCAAATAATTTCCAGTGGTCTCACTCTGAGGATTTTCCCTCTCCTCAAAGTCTTGCTTCATCTCGACTCTTTATACCTCTCATTGAGGCCTCGCACGAGTTTACCAATCCCCTGATGCCGCATCCATGCCGTGGTACCGGGAAGACCGCGATGCTATTATTAAGGAGATGTGTCTATCCGCTCTGTATGTTTCGTCTAGCCGTCTAGGAGATTATTCTACCCGTTCCGTTGGTTGACTGACTTCGGGTTCCGGCAATGCCATTGTGTTGGAGGTTTTTGTTTGCTTGTTTGCTGAAGGGGCCGTACCGTGGCGACGGGAGTCGTTACGGTTTCTGATGCTTCAGCCCGTTTGTAGTTCCCGCGAGGTCAAAAGAGGCGGATAGATTTGGGATTATGTGAGTTGGCAGAGTGAAGCGGGTGAATCAGTATAACGTCTCACTGTCACATCCAGCGACAACGTATAATACAAGACTTTACCATCTTCTGCAAAAGTTCTTGATGCAAATCGATCTCTACTTCCGATCGTGCGGGAATGTGAAGCTCACCCATGCATGGATACCGTAACACAAACACGACACAAGCTTCATATTTACAGCTGAACAAAACAGATCCGGAAATACACAAGAAAAGCTTGTACCGAGATACAGCGGCATTGTAACTTGCATTCATGGTGTCACAGTGATTTCACGATAGGCTGCCTCAGACCGCTTTTCGTTGGTGTGTGTGCGCATTTAGACGTGTGGCGTAGATAGACCTGCATACGGCAGCCTGCATATTCCTTGGTGAAATTGCACAGAACGCAACGGGCTCAGGAAAACGGGCTTTGGCGGTCAGGTTTAAAACAGAGATAGACAGGGCACGGCGTCCTGCTGCACGAGTCAGATGCATGGGTAGCCACCCGAGACTGAGTGTCACGAGTAGAGCACGTTGCCATGGTGTTTGGAGGTTTCACAGCATATTGAGAGGAAAAGCTTGAGACTGGGTTTTTTTTTCCTATTGTTTGTGCTAATTCGACGGGGTGAGTATGCTGATCACAATAGCTTTGTGTCCTTTGTGATATCATCGTTGGTTAGATGGAGGCGCGGAGGACTTTGAAGGCGTCCTCGCGGGTACCGGAGTATCGAGCCTCAGCAGTCTTCCAGTTGATGACGTTCCAGATGTTGTCAACGTAGGCAGCCTTGCCGTTAAGATACTATCACAGTATTAGCCGTTTTCTTGAATTGTATGGAGTAAAACGTACCTGGAGGTAGTAGGCATGCTCCCACATATCAACACCAAAAATAGGAACCTCTCCTCCAACAACGGGGTCCTGGTCCTTCGTCGTGACAATACGGAGACCATGCGTATCCTTGACAAGCCATCCCCAACCACTACCTTGCAATCCCAGAAGTGTCTTCTTGAACGCCTCCTGGAACGTCTGAATGCTACCCCACGTCTTTGAGATCTCAGCGCTAAGTGTAGGTGCACTCTCGGGCTTGGAGTCAGTAGAGCTAGAAGGGCTGAGATTCTCCCAGAAGAGAGAGTGGTTGATGTGACCGCCGCCGTTGAACTTGATGGCTGATTGCAACGCGATCTGGCCGGCGATGTCGTTGGTTGAAGTAGCGGTTGCGTAGTTCTTTAGCGCAGCGTTGAGGTTTGTCACGTAAGCTTGGTGGTGCTTGCTATGGTGTAGCTCCATTATTTGAGCAGAGATGCTAGGCTCAAGGGCCTTTTGTCATGGTCAACTTGTCATACTTTCATGATAGATATCACGGCCGGGAACTCACATCGTAGGCGTACGGCAACGCCGGAAGAGAGTAAGTACCAACAGACATGGCAGAAAAAGACTGAATATTATCAGGAAGAGCAGTATAAGCTTGATTATGATCAGAAGCAGAGTCAGGTTCAGACGACGAGGAGGAAGTTGAGACAAAGAAGAAGAGGGGTAGAAGCGGGATCCGAGAGAAGAACATGATGGAGAGCGATTGCGTCAGAGCCAGCAATTAATAATATCTTATTGTTGCGTGCTTCCTCGGTAGTTGGTTGGTACGTATTCCGGGGACTCGAGTTCATCAAGGTGTTTGCTTGCTGTGTTGTGTTGTTGATGGAGAAGAGAGTCGCACTAATTATTGCGCAAACTTGCTCATACTCGCTAACGCCTCAGAACCTTGTCGCCTATAAAGGTTGCCCAATTGGGAACGACGCTAGGTCTTGCGACGCAGTGATTGGTTCTTGTCTATGACTTGGACTTGGATGAGAGACTTCGAGAGAGATACGGCGAGTTTCAGACTACCGGCTAGTAGTGAGTATATCTTGTAATAGTTATATTTATTCTCCATGAATTGCTTCTGTATCTTAAATTCTGATCTTGAACCTTTAATCTCTGTATCACCAAGTTCCACCAGTGCATTTACACTCACCAAGCCATCGACATCACCATGTGCGGCCCAGAAAACACAAACAGACCTCGAGGCGGCGCTCTCGCCGCTCTCAATCCTCCCATCAACTCCATTTCATCCAATATCTGCGGCGATCTCGCTTTTCACACTCCCGGTAGTCCTTCCAGCGGAAGAGCAACACACGCAAGACTCACTCCAAGTGAAGAGTGCAGTATCAAGGGCTTCTCCGACTTATACGTTGTTATTCAGTGAGTCTCATCCTTCTGATTCCCAACAGTCCGATATTAACGTCAAGAAGCTCTAGTGGTGACTTGACGAGAAACGCCAGCGAATGTGGACTCTTCCGCCAATTTTCCCTCCAAACGCCTCCGACGTCTCGCGAGTACGTCGAGTTGCCGCTTCAAGGGCCATTATCACTTGAGGTTGGCGGTGATGGGATCATAGGAAGACGTGTTTCAGTGTACTCACGGCTGGCCTCTGGAGACAAGATCATTGCTGAAGGCATCGTCGGCTTCAATTTCATGAGCCAAGCAGCACCTGAAGAAACGTCTTGTCCATCGTCGCCTTCTCCATCGCTGTAGTGAGGAACCTCTATGGCTTGTGGCTGCAGATCCAGGGCCATCAAGGTGGATGAGTTGCGTCCTGGACGGGAATAAGAAACACGGTGGATTAGCTCAGGTGGTCAGCCACTATCATCATTCTGGCGTCGATTTTGTAAGGGTTCTCTTTTTTTAAATTGGAATTGGTATCATGTCTGCGGATGAGGGATGGGCGACTGGCCAGTACTGTGCAATTTAGCTTCAAGCATGCAGTCAAGGAGGCGTTGGCGACATGGCGTTGCGATCTTTCAAATCAGAATATATAAGCGCGTTTATTCTCATAGCGCCCCCTGGACCTTGAAACCGTGAAATTCCATCTTCGCTTCTCTTGCCGTTTTGCTGTGCATGATTCTGTCCCTCATACTCCTCCATATCAGCAGCAAGATACCTACCCAGCTTCGCATGAGTATGTTCAAGACGCCTAAATTTTCGAGGTCTTGAAACTGATTGGATAACTCGATTCGATCACTGGCAGGTTATCATTTGTCTGCTAAATCATGGGTTCGCTGACGGATATAAGAGCGTCTCTTCACCCAACTTAAACAGGCATTGATTGGCATGGATAACTACACTACCAACACAACACCACACCGTCATCGTCAACACCAAATCACTTCTACCGAGACAAATGTACGAACAAGCATCAAATACTCACTCGCTACAATATCTTTCCATCGTAATATTTAGCCACAAAAGGCTGCCTCATTCTTTCAGCCTACGCCTGCGGCACAGCCACGCACAGCCACATCAACCTCACCCACTCCCTTCTCCATCACCGTCCTGTCAGCCTCGCTCACCAACCACTAATAGTCTAATATCAACCACTTCAGCCATGGAAGCCAAGCCAAGATGTCCAAAAACAAGAAACCCCAGTTCATTTTCCAACTCCTGATCAGGGTCCTTCCTTCCCTGTTTCACGGCCCAATTCCCTCCCTCGTTTAAACAAATCGCCCATAACCAACAAACAGTCTCTCTCTCTCTTACTCTCTCTTTGTTCCTCTCGTCATTCATTCCCTTGTATCCCTACCCACCGCCTTTTACCAAAATACAATGCCCTTTGTCGCAAACACCCCCGAGTCTTACCTCAACCGCTCCGACTCAAAAGCCGTAAACGGAACATGTCGTGGATTAACCTCCAATGGCCGCCCGTGCCGTCGCGCTGTTCAACAGACAGCGCCCAAGACTGACAAGCGCGGAAGACCTGTTACTCCAGACCCTCGTGATGAGAGTCTCTACTGCTGGCAGCATCGAGAGCAGGCGAACATGTCGGCGCATTCGAGTCCGGGACCTAGAGCTACCTCAACGCCGATCTTGGAAGGACGAACGAGTTTGGATACGCTTGCGGATAGGTTGGGATTGGTGGATTTGCAGGAGAAAAAGAAATATAGGAGAGATACTGAAGGGCGAAAGCAGAGCGCGCCGAGACCGAAACCGCAGCCTAAGCAGTCTCTTCTGTGTTGCTGTTTCTCGGTGCCTCTCCAAGATGTCCAAGAGTCCCAGCCTTCACGACCTCAACCTCGTCCAGTCCAGAAAACATCAGCTTCAGTACCACCCAAGCGCACTTCAAAACAACATCTCACCGCATCGCAAAACAACTCTTCCGCTAAAAACTCTCGACGCTCGCGCAAATCCACAGGCTCGCAGACAGCACAGATCAAAGACTTCATTCCCGACACTATAGACACCCAGACCGCCTCAGCGCTTATGGCAGAACTAGCTCGTCCCTTTGGCGCTTCGGAGGAACCTGGTTTCATATACATGTTCTGGCTCACACCTACATCCCAATCGTCAGCTGCTCCTGTCGACGCCGCTCGCTCGCTTCTCTCTCCACCGTCACCGAATCGGGCACCGCGATCTCGAAGCGCTAGTAACGCTGTTTCAAGCTTCGCAGCTGCTGATCCATCGACATCAAAGAACACCATGCTTCTCAAAATCGGTCGCGCAGCAAATGTCCAGCGTCGTTTGAACCAATGGCAGCGCCAGTGTGGTCATGAAGTTGAGATTCTGCGATACTACCCCTATCTCCCTGGATCGCAGGAATCATCTGGTGTGGTTCCCCACATGACGCAGCATGTGCACCGAGTAGAACGCTTAGTTCACATCGAGCTAGCGGGTATGGGTCTCAAGAAAGACGCCGAGAAATGCGATGCTTGCGGAAGAGAGCATCGTGAGTGGTTCGAGGTGGAGGCCACGAGAGAAGGAATCAAAGCCGTTGATGGAGTCATAAGACGGTGGATAGAATGGGATGAAACGATGACATGAAATTAATGATTACATTGCATAGATATATACATATAGCCGGCGTTGGATTCACATGAATACACGAAGTTACGATCCACAACCCCCCAAAATGTCACGTTTGACCAGACACAAAGCTGCGATCATGGTATCTATAATATAAGAATAATCCCTCTCCCATCTATAAGTAAAGCCCATGCCATCTCTCATGACTCGTAAGAAAGTTCTTTCGATCAAATGCACCTCGCGTCCAAATTCCCACGCTACACGAACCGCACCTCATCAAATAGACCTGCTCTGACTTGAATAAGGGCAGCCAGCTCAAAAAGGAAGGATTGTAGGATGATGACATTGGTCACGACGTGCGACACTGAAACAGTCGTTGTGTTCTCCCTTGCTTCTCTGGGTTGAGGAGTTTCAGGCTCTGGTGTATCCATATTTCGAGTCTCTCGTTGAGGTGTTGCAATCTTGGGTTCCTCCGGTTCGTCTTCCTTGGTCTCGGGGTCGTGAAACTCGGACTCACTGGGCTCAGGTTCATCGACTTCCGAGTCCTTGGTCTCGGGTTCATTGACTTCCACTTCCTTTGCAAATTTGCCTTCTTCAGCATCAGCAGAGGTGGTGCCTTCAACCTCTGACTCGACTGGTTCCATCGGTTCCGCAACTTCAGGCGCAGTCTCAGCGTCAGAAAGATCAGTCTCCGTATCTTCCGTCTTCGCATCGTCCTCATCCTTCGCCTCCACAGGTAATTGCTCAGTAAGATCAGTCACAGTATCCTCAAACTGGTCCTCGTCAGCTTCAGAGGGAGCCTGCTCAGCATGTTCCTCCTCCGCTACCGCTTCATTCTCTACAGGTTCAGGCATTGGCTTCTTGTCAAACTTGAGAGGAATAGGCTCAACCTTGACATCTGGCAATCCAACCTTCTTAGAGAGGATAGTTTGATCCATAGCCGCAAATTCCGCCATCTGTCGAGCAAGCACTTCTTCCCTGGCCTTCTGCGCCGAATCGATAGTCTCGAGCGTTCTTGGTGGAGAGTGGCTACGTCCAGGAGTGCCTCGCCCCCTACTATGAGACGCTTCCTTGGAACTAAGCACAGACTTTCCAGGTGTCGCGTTGCCACTTCCAGAGCTACGACCCAGCTCTTTGCGTCCTCGCGGGCTGCTGGCACGGCTCGGCGTTCCCAACTCGGACAAGAGACGATGCGCCAATCCTTCCAGTGCCGACGGTCGGGAGGGTGATGCGTTGCGCGATACCTCTTCAAAGCTTGGTCGATCTGGAGGATCTTCGCTGATAGGGGTCGGCCTGGGTGTAGGACCCGCGTGGTGTAACATTGCATCCGCGGTCCTGAAGGCGTCACGCCGTTGTTGCACCAACTCGTCAAATCGGGGAATACTCCTTCTGTAGGCAGCCACCTGCTCTTCCAGTCTTCTGAGAACGTTGAAAACACGTGGTAAAGAGGCCTGGGACCATTGCGGCCGTTGGCGGCATTGTTCCATGGCTTGTAGCTGTTTTTGTTCTGGGGTTGGCGATGGCAGATCCTCAAGATCTTCGTCTTCACTCTCTCCATCTTCATCCTCTGTAGACTTACGTCTCGTCTTCTCAACCTCATCATATATATAAGAGCTTGGACTTCGTGCCAACCATCCTTCGATCTTCATAAAACCGCAGACCGCCAAGTCAACAAGTGTCTCAGTGACGGACAAATTCGTCTCGACTTGATTTACGAAGAATGTCTCCAGGAGGTCCAGTAGCGAGTTGAGAAGAGGGTCATCAGGTCGCAGAGTGTGATCTGCAACCTCTTTAGGCGCTCCAGGAAGACTGTCGGGCAGCCTCTGGTTACTCGTAGATGCCCTGGGCGCGACGAGCTTAAGGGAGCAAGGATGTGCTTCAAGCCTAGACATGGTATCTCGAAGGACAAGTTGATAGACCTCATCGAAGTCATCTTCACCTCCTATAGTTCCCGCCAATGACATAATGAATTCAACCTCTTGCTCTTGAGCGCCTACTGTTCTAGTGGCATTCTGAATAGGAACATTATCAGTTCTCAGCAGAGTGACGATAGCATATCGGTGGTGTCTCTTAAGAATAGCTGACACCAGTTGTAAGGTGACATGAATTGTTTGTTGATTCCGCGATCTCAAGCATGCGAGAACGAGATCAACCAGGTTGAAGAGTAGGGGCGTAGCAGCGGGTTCTGCCCTTTCTGCCAACATCGTGGCCAGGTCCATCGACTTTCTCTTGCGAGCCTTGCTGGCAGACGAGCTTGAGCTAGGACGGGCGGAAGCGATGTTATCGGGGAGTGCGAGGAGGTAATGAAGGATGAGGTTGATCATGTCAGGATGATCGAGTGATTCCAGGATACGGCGAAGATAAGTCAAAACAGCCACAGACGAGCCTCCATCGATATCAGAGGACTCAAGTAGTGAAGGGTATCTAAACTGTTAGCGTAGATCGGGACGAGAGTCGCTAGGAACTCACAATAACTGTTGAAGGAAAATAACTTGGAAGTGCTCCAGCAGAGTCGACTTGACCTCTACAGACCGACAGTGGTTCAAGACGTCTTGCCAGAATAATAGATGAGATAAGAAGGTTTCAAGGTGAGATTGGAACTCGGGCGAGCATGAGCTGATGACTTCGTAGTTGGATGTAGGATGTTCGTAATCGGAGAAGGCGAGAATAGGGGGTAGGTTATGAGGAAGATGGTCAACGACCAGTTTGCGACTGAGCTGGCTGTACAAAGCGCCAAGGCCTGTCGCCATCAAAGTTGATAGGTCACTTTCAACAATCCATTGTTCCAACGGTCCCGAACTCGATGCAGCTTCGATGATGTAGAGCAGTCCTGTTCGCGCAAAGTCGCCCACCTTACCCTCATGATGGATATAGTCCATGAGAATATAAAAGAGGGGGAAGTCGGCCTTCTGTGTCCGTCCAATGAACGCATCGCGGGCGTTGTCATCCTTCTCCCTGTTCTGAAGCGCCACGCCGCGGTGTGTCTTGAACCATGCTGGTAGAATGCTCGGGTCCAGCCGAATCTTGGTCGTGATGTTAAATGCCAGCTCGACGACACGCGACTCGGTATCCAGGCCCAGGCGCACGCTGTTGATGCCAGTAATTCGTACAAGAAGGTTCGTCAGGCTAGCGGAAAAGGTCTGGTTCTCAACAAACGCTTCCTCCTCGCTCTCGATCAGGGTCGCAAAGAAGAGGACGGCCTCCTTAATGATCCACTCATTGTACGAAGTCGTAGCGATCTTTCCAATGGGCACGTAGATTTGCTTGAGCGAGCAGTACTGAATACACGGATGCGGTAACGGTCTTCGACTCTCGTCGCTTAGGATGTTGGTGAGTTCCTGAAGGCGGATTTCGAGGGTCTCGGCGGCGTCGCTGTCTCGAGATAGGTTGGATGATGCTCTCCAAGCAGACTACTCTGGTTAGTGCTTGTCGCAGGCATGGGCTGGTTTGCTGGTCCTCACGAGTAAGAGGCTATATTGCTTCTCGAACCGGTGAAGTCGTTTCGCAGGATCATGTCCCAGGTCCTTGCGGGTGCCCCCAGACGAGAGAGGGCTCAATAAGCGCGACCACTGCACGGAGAGCAATTAGTTGGGTGACATGGTTGCATTGGCAGATGGTGATGAGATACTCACGAAATCCATGATGATATTGGAGTCATTTCCCGGCGACTATAACTAGGGGATAAAGGTCACCTTGACCACATAACGGCACCCCACAGGTCCTTGTAAGTTGAAGTGTTGAGAGCTGTTGTCTCCTGGGCGGCCAGGGACATCCGAGTGGACATGTGGCGCTGGGTGTGGCTGAAGTAGGTGTGGCTCCTGGTCCAGGGTAGTTGTGAACCCCCCTATTTTGAAAAGACTCATCTGCATTACTCTGCAAATAGTCCATCTTAACATAAGTTTATAGGTAGATGGTTTTGTTGACCTTTCACCTTCTGTATAGATGATCTGTTCTCTTTTCTGTTGAACAAGTCTTTGAACAGATGTCACATACGTGTTTGTGATGGCAAACACATCATTGTTCGATCAAGTAATACATTCACAAAGTAAATCAAACAATTGCAGTTCAAAAACTGATCTACATCAGCTTGGTTTATGTAGGACTTGATAGGGTGGGTATCTATAGCCTTTCAATTTATCCTATGGGGTGGCCGAAGCTCACGACATTTAGCACAGCCAAGGAAGACCATCACTTCACATGTGAAGACTGCTTAGATTAAGTCAATATCAAGCATCAGATACATCTCAGTCATCTCTAGACTTGTGTTGACTACGATACTTTGTGAACTGCCCTGCTCTGCTCTCATGCATGGGGGCTTGCGCCATATCTGACAAGCACCTCCAAAAGATCAACTACCGCCCTCATATGAACAGAAACGCTGTTTCATGCATCTTCAGTCTGAGCGATCAGTCTCTTGAGCATCCGAAGACTCATATAGCTCTTGCACCATGCGACGAGTGTAGCGACGCTCACGCTCAATTTCATCCCGGAGAGTCTGGTTTTCCTGTTGTATCTCGTCCACTTTCCATTTGAGGCGTTTGACCTCTTGTTCCATGGACCTCAAGCCCAGTCGAAGTGTCCGCTCAATTTCCTGTTCTTTTCTTGCTAGACGTTCCTTGGTACGGTGCAGGACATTATTGTGGAAACGATAGTCTGCGTCCATGGCAGCACGTCCCTTTGCAATATTGACATCGAGTCGTTCATTGACTCGTTCATTGAGACGCCGATCAAGGGCAACAAAGCGATGGTTAAACTTTTCCTCGCGATAGTAGTAGCGACGATCCTAAGACCATGTGAGCTCAAGCAAGACGAGAAAAAGAGATGGAAGACAAACAGGAAGATGACGATGCTTGCAACGATGAGTCTCTGTTTCACCAGTCGTATCTCTGGCATTAAGAGCAGAAGCATTGGTGGCCGCTTCGGTGTCAGCTTCAGCGGTCGAGGCCTGAGCTGGATCGGCAGCAGCCTGGGCTTGCTTTTTGTTTTGCTTCGCCGCCTCTTGGCGCTCTCTTCGCCTCCGTATCTTGAGTCGGCGCCGCGAGCCCAGTCGTGGACGGGACATGTTGGCGATGAAGGCGCAGTGTCGATAATTAGGGGTATAGAGCCACGGATGAACACCAGGGAGTCAAGTCTCGAGGCGTAAAGAGGGGAAAAGAAACCAAGAAAATCCGGTATCACGCTACCTTAGATAGAGTGAGGTGATATGACACTGGCATTGCACTGCTGGATGCCACTGCCAGTTGCTGCCAGCTGCTGCCAGCTGCTGCCAGCTGTTATCGCCAAACGGCATTCACCTTTCTCACAACCAGTTACCCAATCAGCACCGCAGTTCGAATGCAGAATAGAGAACAATAGAATGCGGCCACTGTGATTCAACGTGCGTTTCTCGCAACCAGTCCCTCTTCTTGCTGCCTATAAATTCCCTCTTCCCCCCTCTCCTCTCTCTCTCCTCTTCTTCCTTCGTCACCATCCTCTCACTTCAACAGAGGTCAACTGCAACCAAATCTTCTTCTTCTTCTTCTTCTTCTTCTTCTTCTTTAATCTCTATCCATTACTTTATCTTTGTGGTGACCATTTGTCATGGCCAAGAAGTCAAAGCCACCATCGAGCAAGCGCAGAATGCTTCAAGCGCAAGCTGCGCCAGCGCTTGCTCCCCCATCGGTAAGCTATTGATCGAAGCCCGCGTCAGCTACCATGTCTCACTGACCGCCATAGACTGACATAGATATGGCGAACACAGGGACTCCTCTTGATCAGGTATGTCTGCTTTCTTTTCTCATCCACCCTTGAATGCGCTCCTCTTGTTGCCCCCTCTTCCCCGCATGCGAGCCAGGAGCAGCAAAGCACCCCGACATAACGCCCCAAGTCCTCGTGTCTGCTCTCAGATGCATGTCACAAACTTGGATGTTGGGTCCCAAGCTGTTGATCAAGGTGCTCATGTGAGCATCTCCAAGCTTAGCTTGGGCTGCAGTTTGGGTCGCTTCCAGGTCCTCAAAGTCAACCACCAAGATATCCAGTTCGGCTTGAAGCGTAATTCGGGCCCCTTGTGGGCACTGTTGTTTCTTGGGAGAGTAATGCGGGCCCCCCGTGGGTGCTGGTTTTTTCCGTCGAAACATTGGGTTGATATCTCCAGGCTTAGCCTGGGCACAACTTTGACTTTGGGGATCGCGGCCTCGTACCAGTTTACGTCGGGAATACAGTCCACATTGCCTTTAAGTTGCGTCTTGGGCTTTGGTATCGCTCCGGCATATCTCGTGGGGCCTGTCCAGATGGTCAATTGGGTTGCTCTGGGACTGGAAAGCAGGGTCCAGTGGTTGTGGTGCCAGAGGATTCAAAGTGTATATCAAGGTGCAGACATACTCAGCTCAGGAATACTTGGCTGACGGATGTGGTGAACAGGAAACAACCATTGCTGAAAGCAACACCACACGAGAGCTCTCAGACATCAAGCGACGTCTCGATAAGCATCGCGAAGATATCGACGAGACCCATGCGATGGTCACCTATACCGGGAACGCCCAATTCACGTTTGAGGCCATGATCGAAAAATTCGATGACCGTCTTGAGGATGCCGCGAAAAGGGAAGAGGAACACCGCCTCAACTGCAACCGAGAGCTATTGAAGATGTATTGTAGCCTTGATGATATGTCTTCCTCCGGCCCCACCAAAGTGGCTCGTGATGTCCGTCAGAATAAGGCTCAAGTAAGTTTGTCCTTCAACTGCTTTAGGAAAGAATAGATACTCATACTATAACTTGGTAGATTCGCGACTTGCATAAGAAGTAGGAAGAAATGCGCAAGGCGAATCAGGCCCTGATTTCGGAAAATGCCAGGCTCAAGGGGCAAGTCAAGAAGCAGGATGCTGCTATTGAGCAGCTCACCTCTACTGTGAACGATATGATGGGTCGATTCGCCAAGCTTGAGTCGACCGTTCACTGCACGGAGGCAGAGCGGAAGCTCAGCGAGTTAGAAGTCTAAGCGTACCACATAAAGTTGGCGAATAACTGAATGAACATGAGCGCACTGCGACTTTGAACAAACACCTGAATGCTTGAACAGCACGATGTAATGTGATTGTAGTAGTTTGTTCTTGAACAGCTCTGCGCTAGAGAAATCCCCGCTTGGGGATGGGAGAGGGTCATGGTCAAGAGCACAAGACGTGAAGACATCACCATTCAATTCAATAGACAAACATTTAACAATGGCACTACTTTTATTCACTGCAAGCGCTATCCAACAGCCTAGCCTGTCGAAATCGAACCAAACAACCGCTGTCCTTCCATCACAGCCATGCATCGCCCAGCCAAACTCGACCGCTCGCTCACCTGGGGCTCGTCGGATCACCATTGCTGCCGCTGCCGCTGCTACCGCCACCGCTGGCCCTGGTGCGACTTGCCCAGATGTGCTTAACCCGGTGAGAGTCCATGGGCGGCGACGCGTACTCCTCGCCGCTTGACTGCGTGAAACCGCTGACGTTGCTGAGCATGCTAGAACTACGTCCACGAGAGCGAGTCATGCGGGGTTCGAAGGGAGGCGCAGTGGGAGGAGGTTGCCAAGGAGACATGGACGGGAGAGTGGGAGCCGATGCCGAAGGGAGGACGTTATCAGAGGCGGACCAGAGACCAGTTGGGTAGTGAGGAGGAGCCGTAGGATCGGGGTTCCAAGTACTCGAAGTCGTAGGCTGGAAAGGCGGACCAAGGTGGGAGTGTCCTGCGTCAAGAGGAGGCATCATGTCGTAAGACATGCCATTCGAGTTGATGTACTCGTGAAAACTCTGCAGCTGCATTTGCAGGTGTCGAATCTCCTCACTCTTGTTGGCATTGTTCGCACGAACATGAGCCAGTCGCTCGTTGTAGTTAGCTTCGATACCAGCGACATGGCCCTGCCAAACGGAACGCTCCTGGTTTCGTCGTTCTGCCTCATCAAGACCGCGGTTGTTGGCGTCGGTGATGTTGGCAAGCTCGTTCTCAACCTTCGCAATTCGAGTCGCCACTTTGTTACGGCGGGTGTTGAGGTTCGACTTCTCGACTTCCTTGGCCTTGATCTCCTTCTCCAGCCCTGACTTGAACTCCTTGAAAGCCTTCTGAGCTGCCTCAAAAACCTTCTTCTCACTACTGTACTGCTTCTCGACCTTCTTTTTACGTTCGCCGAGTTCAGGTGCAGTGTCGAAGTTTTTGAGCTGATCAGCCAGTTGCTGGGTATCACGCTCTGCCTGGGCTTTCTGGGTCTCTTGCTGACGAATCTTTTGTCGGTACTTTTCGTCATGGTTTCCAGCCGAAGAGAGTTGATTATCCGTCAACTCGTTGTCCTTTTTGAGGGCGTTGGCGCGGTTCTTGTACTCCTTTCGTAGAGTCTTGAGGCGGGACCTCTCCTCGCTAAGTCTGGCTTCGACTGCAGCAATCGATGTCCTAAGAGTCAGGGCAGGCGAATCCGGGTGGAGGGAGCGCTGTCCGTTAGCAACGGGAGGCGGAACACCGTCCGCTTCTCGCTGAGTGGCCTGGACAGTTCGGATGCTGGTTGAGAACAAAACCTCATCAGTCTGGCTATCCACAAACTCACAGACATACTTGGAAGCAGGCCTGAGTCCGTAGATGTCACCAGTCCATCGAACCCCCTCGTGAGACTCTCCCGGGGACTCCTCGATCGGAAACATGCGAGTGGGCTGCCAAACGGCGTTGTTAACTCTGACGTAAAATGGCTTCGAGGTGTCAATATTAGCTGGTCTCGAATCTTCGCCTGAAGATTCAACTGAACGCGGCTCGTCGTCGTCGATTTCGGGAAAATGGCTGGTGTTAAAACAAACTTCATCGCTACCAATGTAGGATATCCAAATTTGGTTGGGTTGATTGTTGAACGGAGCATTACCAAGATTGTGAATGTCGGTAGCATTAGTGCCAGCAGACTCAGAGGCCGCATGGGATAACTCGTACTCCTTCACCACAACAATCTTGGTGCTCGCCAATGCCGCCCATAGTGGTTGCTGTAAACGAACTTGAGTGCTTTGCTTTCTTCTTTTTTTGCTTGTAGGTACAGTGGATGTCGAATTCAAGCCTGCTTCAGTATCAGGCGTCGCGAAGCCTCCTTCATTAGCCGTATCGCTGATCACACTTGGTGGCTTTCCGGCCTCAGGATCGCTCGCACCAACAGAAGCGTTGGCTTTTTCGCGTCTGAGATACCATTCTCGGATATATCGCACAATTCCTTGGGTTAAAATATGAATGGCGAGAACACTTCGAATCCATCCGTAGGCAGACATCTTATCATATACGCTCGAAGCAGAATCGACTGGGTTATTGAAAACTTGGGGCAACCGCCAGTGCTCTGGTATGTGTCGAGCCACACGACCCCAGTGAGCTTTGGTTCCCCTGAGTAGGTGATGACCTATCACCCACATAAAACAAGTGGTAAGGCCTCTCGATGTTCCATCCCTCGCACTCGTCCCCCCTCCCAGAGTGATGGCAATGACTGGCTTGGCAAAATCCAGGATAGCATCCTGGATTGGACCCCACAGAAAGAGCCATATCAGTAGGAAAAAGAAGTCAACACACAAGACAGTTACGAGAGAAGGCATGGTCGAATTGCCGTCGAAAATCTCGGCAAGGTTGATGCTCATTCCCGAACTGGTGGCGACGGGAGGAACAAAGGTAAGGAACGTGAAGATGGTGTATATAACGGTAAGCGAGAGCGAAGGGACGTGCATAAGAATGATGAGAATAGCGAGTGTGTCCTGCATGGGGAGAGACTTGAGAACTGTGGTTGCGAGGTCGAACGGGCCTGAGTCGCGGTGGACATCAGCGTTCTTCATGGCATTGACGTCGATCTGGCGGTGGCCAGCTTCGACACCACTGAGGCCGTTGGCGTTGGACGAGTCGGACGACATCTCGGAGACGGCGTCAAGAGAGGAACGGCGGGGGTCGTCGGTACGGGAGTCATTGGAGGCATCATAGACACACTGCTTGTAGGGGCTGTTGGCGTGACCATTGACGGGCGTCGACTGTCCAGCAGCACCAGCAGTACCTTGGTCAGATCGGCGAAGAGAGTTGTCGAGCAGGCCCGAGCCCTTCTTGTCAGAGGAACGCTTGGCAGAACCTACAAGCCCATTCTCATGGCGATTGTCGCGATGACTGGCGGCGCCTTGCTGTCGCTTACTCGAACCTGGAGCGCGAGGCATGCGCAACGACTTGTCTTGCTGCCACAGTCTGACGAACCCAGGAACCACTCGGGAACAGGGCCGGCAGCCGGGACAAGCCTTTCAGGGACAAGGGCTTGGTGCAAAGAGTTGGCGACTCGAGCGTTATGGCGTCTCGGTCGATTTTAACACGAGGGGACGGGTAAAGTATCGGGTCTCGGAATAATATGTAGTAGAGTTGGGAGGCGTGCCGTTGCGACAAGAAGGTTCGTGGTCGACATGTGCATTCGAATTGAAAACGGTCGGCAAAAGAAAACACGGGCGACAAAGGCTATGATCAAACTGATAAGGGCGACGACAAGAGGGGAACTATCGTCAAAATGCAACAAAGCAAAACCTGCCAAGATCGGCCGGAGGGCCGCAGAAAGCAAGTAATGAGCGTTGCAAGGAGGTAGTTTTGATCGGTTACAAGATGATTTACAGTGGGATGTTGTCAAGTGGATAGTTGGTAAGATAAGGTAAGTAAGGAAAAAAGACAAGACAAGGCAAGGTAGGGTTGACTGTTGGTTGAAGTCAGGTGGTGGAGGTGGGAGATTTTTTGGCTGTCAAAGCCCAGGCTTGGATTGGATTGAAAAGGAAACAGAAAGGAATAGAGAATAAGGAATGGAGTGGCAGAACGCAAAGACGATGGACAGATGGGAACGGGAATAGCGGGGAGAGGGGGACTCGCACTGTGCCAACAACAAGCCAACGCGGCTGTTTCTGACGCTGTTGGATGCTAGAGTCCACTGTAGTCCTAGTGGCTCGCATGATCTCAGCAGGGCTCCAACCTTTGAGTGCCAATGGATGGATGGCTAGGTTGCGAGCTGCACGAGAGATGGATCCCCGTTGGAGTGCGGAATTGGGGCAGTTGGGGGCAGCTTATTCTAGTGGAGTGCGCGCTAAAGGCGCGTCAAGCTGAAGTTTTGAGTTGGGGATGCAGGTTTTTGCTGGAAATACGAAGTATATGAAGCCGTTGACGATGTAAATCTGCGATAGATCTCGAGGCTTGAATCGCTAAGGCTACGTACGATCATCTGGGTTCTTGCAAGTGGATCGATCACTCATAGTTAAAATTCCGTTTCTGGTCGATTTTGGCTTGTTGAATGCCAGCGGATCAGGTACTCAGGAACAAGGTTGAGATGGTCAGTTTGAGGCGCTAGACTGCGCTCAATGGCTGAGTCTTGCCCACAGACGATGACGATCAGCAGCCGAGGATGAATGTCAGTGTCTAATGCCACTTTCCAGCACGATGCCTTCAGACTTTAAGAACAGAAGATCATGATAGAGAGATTCGAGATACTAGATTCAGCGCATTCTGTAAATAGCGCCCTCTTCGCGCTGAAAGTGGGTTTTCTCAAGTAAAAACAACTGATCCATTGGGGAGTCACATGCTCCACCATGAAACACTCCGTGCCTCCCACTGTGTGAACCCTGTTTTTAGCATAGCAGATGAGACGAGGCGATGGAAAGGACGGGAAATAATTGGCAGGGACCAAAGTCTTTGTCCACATTCGTCACAAGACCATTCTTCAGGTCGAATTGATTGACAACACAATGCCCAGCTGTGTTGCTGCGTTGACGTTTCTTTGCAGGGTCTCATCTTGTTTCTGCTACAGTCTCTTAATACTGCGTTATATAGCCTGTTTCTCGTCACGCCTGGTTAGGTCCCATGTGCCCGATTTCTTCACTCACATCTCGATATATCATCAACAATGTAACATTCGCGTGGGCACGCCATCGCTTACACGCTCTGCCAGGCATTGGCCAGGGCACACCCCGGCTCTGCCGATTCTAGGGCTTCTCCGCAATGCAAGAAAACACTTAACAATTCCAGCCTCATGAAGAGGATCCATCATCAGCAATTGCGCAAGACGGTGAAATGCTCGGTAGACTCCGATGCGTAGGCACATGCCAGAAACAAGATGAGCGAATCATGCCCCAGATGTTAAGCTTTGGGATTGTCGCCCCCCCATCTCACCTCGGCCGGATCAAGGTGTGTCTAGGGAGCGACGGCCGAATGGCCTTCGGGAACAGTGGCCTTGGAAAAAAGAGAATTTACTGCTTCTGACGTCGTGAGCGCCATGGCCTGCCCGTTGTGGGAAAGGCCCTGAGCTGGCTCAAGGGGGACAGAATTTAGGATGACATGGATTGTTCCTAGGGCCATCAACTGCACGGACACGGACAAGGACAAGGAAGCTGAAATATCTGGTCTTGAGTCGTGGTGAAACAACCAGTCTTTTTGAGATGAAGTTTTTTGTTTATTCGTCTCGAGAGTCGACATCACGATTAACCTCACAACGATGAGACAGCACATTCCACCAGCTGCAAATCATGCAACATGACCCAGGAACTTTATCTGGAATCCAGCGCCTAAAACAACAAATTAATTCCCGACTCACCGTGGCTGATCGACTCCCCGGGACGGTACTTGAGTCATTAGACTCTGTCCATTTTTTCACTTTCGGCAGTTTTTCTTGGCCCGTTTTCGCTCTAATTTCACGTCCCGCTTTTTGTCTTTGCAACCATCAACAAAGAGCCTCGTCTTGATATGGACAATCACCGATGGAGCGCACCAAATTTCAACTTCCAAGCTCATGGTTACATCGCCAAGGCTGCTCAATTTTGCAAGCTATTCCCTGTAAGAGGCTGCAGGCTCAGAGACTTTGATAAGCTCCACACAGGCACACACAAAAATGAAGCTGTCGCATAAAAACAACAGCAAAAAACCCCTCCTTATTCTTTCGTCAGTTGACGGCTAGGAGCGCCGATCGTCCCGCATAGGTTTTGTTTTTACGAATAGATCATCGCACAGTGATCGTCCGCCACGACTCAAACGGCCGTGCTCACGCATGCTTATGCGAGTCCGTTACTAAACACCATCCAGCCATAAGCCGTGAATTGCGTGATGAAAGCGTTAGGAGTGCTTCTCTCATGGGATCCTCGTGTTTGTTCGTCGAACAATTTTGCAAGGTGGGGAGAACAGATGAGGGATCAAGGCGACTCATTGCTACCTCAACCACACAAACCATCCAAACTCTTCACAACAACAACAACAGCTCCTGAGGAGCCTCCACGACGCAAGTGATGATCGCTACCCCGCTAGCAAATCGAAGCACCACCTTCAGGTCTTGGCTTTGATCCCTATCGATGAGGGGGATCTGTTTGGGTGCCGCCCCCGTCGGCACTTCTCGCACTTGTTTTCGGCTCGCCCTATCAAAATGCGCCTGCAACCCTGCATATCAGCTTTCTGTGCACTCTGTTTCGTGTGCTAGACCATGGGGTGGTGTGAAATGACGGTGAGCGGATAAAGAACCGGCCTCTACGGATAAGGAATCTTTGGTAGGTGGTCTGAGTGCCAGTTTCACTGAGTCGTCACAGTGGTCCGATATCAAGTTCGAGACATCTGGCAGTCTGGCTTATGCATCTGATGAAGCTGAATACTCAAAAACTAACTCACAAGCTATGATACTCTGGACCCTGTTCTAGGCGGGGGAAGCTTTGGAGCTTCGACTCTTTTTTCATGCGGGATGCCCCGTGCTGCTGCATGACGGGCGCCACGCGAAGCCAGCCCTGTCTGGACGGAAAGAATCGCTGGTGCTGTAATGTTGCAGGGCATGATGTGCTGTGATATCTTCCGATATCACACTTTCCGGTTGTGCTTCCGATGCGTTGTTTTCTTTCCGGGGGGAATGATTGACGCGAAAACCACCACAAATGGCTTCGGAGAGCGATAACGAGGGACAGTCCTGCTTGGGGATGGTATGACTTGAGATGACTGCCTAAACAGGCAACCCGATCTGTTTGCACGTCTCGTGTCTATCGGGTACAAGCTTGATACCTGTTTGTGTGGCTTGTGACAACTTGCCTGCTCTGGTTTGGTTTACTGGTATCATAAGTTAGGGGTTTGCCAGGCTCAGAAGTTTTCCGATGTTGCCGGGTGTGCTTGACCCTTTGTACTCGTCTCGTCTGTCATCCATCATGCCAATCAAGACGGGACACACTTAGCATGAGCCATGCAAGCAGCCTCTGGCAAGGAAATTGCCTTTTCAATTACACAACTTGCATACAATGAGGCCATCAGTTGATGCCTTGATGCTTGTTGCAGTCCACAACTTGCAAGCGGGAGCAACAAAACTTAGGACCTCTTGTCTAAGTGATGAAAAGACTTAGGTAAACTTAGTATGTCTTATGAGGATTTTAGACCAGTTTATGGTGGTAGCCTAATCCAACTTCAAAAGCTTTCTTGCGCCCTGAGGCTTGCTCGTCTGACCGAAGCTATCTCGGCTTTGCTGTTGATGTTCGATTGGGACGCGGCAGGCTTCACTCGTTGCCATCTTCAACCAACGTGCTTTCAGCCTTGCAAAAGTATTGGGCTTGGTCTATCTCACGCCCCTTGAAAATAGGCTGCTCTGACCAAGAAAACGACATGGTACTTGTGGAAGTTGAGTTCATTGATCAGTTGCCAGGCCTTCCTCCAAGATGCTGTAGATATTGCGAAACGTCGATTCGCCGCCGCAAAGAACATTCCCCGGAGAAGGTGTTCATAATGTGATATGCTGCAAACATACCGGGAAATCGGCATGATCTTTATTCGTGTCAACACGTAAATCCTCCTAATACTCACCCCTAATACTCATCCCACGTAACTCCCTCTCCTCCTCGCCAATCTCCTCCAATGTAACATGCTAAGCTTCTCTATCAACATCTAGATACTTTTCTTCTATCTGAGCTACGGCACTCAACATTTTCTTGTGCCTCTTAGTAAAGATTTTAGTCCTTCGCTCACCCTTTCTTTCCTTCCTAATATTCCTCTTCCTGTGCGCCCAGAGTTTGAATTCTAGCTTGTATACCTTGAACATTGCTCGTCTATATATCTCGCTGTTTCGGTATGTGTTACTTGGGGCAAGCTTTTCATAAAGCTCCCTTAGGGATTCTATGCCGCCGGCATGGGTTGGTGGAGGCTGAAATGCTTGCCTAATGGAATAAGTATCCCCTTTCCTACCGGCCTTCATCTGCCCCTCGACGGAGGCGGACTTTGGGTCGAAATCGGTGTGTCTATCAACCCCTTGAGGGGGCTCCTTAGCCGTGCCTTTGGTGAATGGGATTTCGAAGGTCGGGCTGAGTTTGAGGTTCGTGACGCCGACCAAGCGCCTTGTGCCAACGGTATGAAACTCGATGCTCATGTAGATTGTGTTGTCCCTAATCCCGGTCGCAACGTAGACATGCAGTTGCGGTAGATACGACCCATTGATAGTATCCTATGAGCAAAATATCAGCCTGAGATCAGGTGGGCTACGATGAGAGACTTACATTCGCTAGCCCTGGGCCGTCAACGTGGTTCACAATGTGCATCTCGATAGAACCAGGCACAGTTTCAACAGGCACAGGAGGACCTGTCCCATCCGCTTTCCATTTCTCAAGTGCAATATTGGTAAGGCTATACAGTCCATTGGGTGTTATGCTGTGTTTCTTTCTCTACGTGGAATTAGCATTCTGTGTTTTACCACTTCAGAACATTTACGTACGCCTTGAAACGTGGTCTCGATGTGTTTTCTTGGATTCAACTTTATACGATATACGTTCCACTTGTCATAGTTCACGTCGAACAATGCGCTGCCCGTAGTCCAATCTCTTTTCGGTAGTCTACACTCTTCACATTCGACGCTCTGAAGGATATTTGACATGATCCTAACCTGCTCCCACTGCGGACCTTCAAAGATCAGCACGCCGAGATCGTTATACAAGTAAGGAAGAATCGCCATCTCCATATCGGGGTCGACTGTTGCCTGAACGCCTGCGCTTGCGCCAGGAGGTATAGTTCCACTTGTTCGTGGTTGCAGCGCTGGTTTGAACTTGTTGAGCGTCGGCCATTCTGAAAACGCTGTGGAGGTATTCGGGATTTTTATAATGGTATACTTGGCACTTGGGTCTGCAGGGATCGGACGTGCTGCTTTGGCTGCTGGCAGCATTATACTACTTGGCCAGGGCCTTGTTGTTCGCTTTCCCTTTGGCTTCTGCATCTGCTCCGGCTCTTCTTTTATCATGGTCCTGTAAGGCGCATGGCTCGGCGGTCTGAAGAGTGCTCGGGGGCCTCTCAGAGCATTGCGGGCTCTCACTGACATGACGGTTACCTTCCGAGCCAGATCCGGGATGTGAGCAAGGAGCCTCGACTCGAGGGATCGCGAGGGCGTGGATCGATATCTTCAAATACAGTTGACGATGGCGTAATGTAGAAGCTGAATGGGAAATTTCGTGGCTGAAGCTACAGCGAGGCTGAGGTGGGGGATCGACGCCACAGTATGGACATGCCGCGGCAGCATCATACATCATCCGCATCGGTATTCCGCGGCTGTATGAGGCCGTGGTTCATACACAAACACAGTTAATATGAGCTTGAATCCGCAATTAAGACGGCAGGTCATCGCCATATATAAAGGTCTGTCCAAGCCTTGGAGCTGTCACACGGGGAATATGCTGACCGTGATATGATAGAGCTTTTGTATATGGGAAGAGAGTATCCCCTCGGCTTTGACTACTTTCGGCCTCGTCTTCATAAGGCCTTCATCTCGAAAGCTGGAGAACGTGATGAGAATAAGATCCGCCAGGGAATTGCCCAAGCTGAATATGTCAAGAAGGGTATGTTTTTGAGTCAAGTGGGTTGATGACATTGGCTAACCCTATATGACAGAAATTGAAGCCTTGTAAGTCTTTGTTCGTTGAGATTGCTTCGGTCATGTCGTGAGACAACTTGCCCATCACATTTGAGTATGATGGATTGTTTATGTTGTATGCCACGAGTATCACCGTTTATCGTCAAACATGACACATCGACGTAGGCCATTCCATTACATCACAATGCACCAGTCACAAACACTCCAGTCCATGCCAATAAGTTCATTTATCCCAAAAGCTACATTATCCTGATATCCCAACCATTATCCGTCAACCTGCTTTTTACTAATCATATGGGTATAGGTACTACTTGAAAAGGTATCGCACATTGAGAAAACGATATGACGCCAACGCGTAAAGGGGGAAAGGGGGTATGTTGTGCATGTAGAAGATGCTGATAGAGGTTCTTTGGGACGTTGAGGTCCAGGGTGTTTGTAATTATTGTGTCAGGGAAGCATTCCAGTCTTGCATCTATCATGAGACATAGATGTTGAGCCATTCGTCATAATCCACGTGGGAAGATCATCTTTGCTTTTGCGGTACAATGACCACAGTGACCCCGGAGCTTACTCCTTGCGTAGTCTCTTTCTTGATGACCACACTCCCAACTCCAAGCACTCTCCCCAACTTGTCCCGCTCTCACTCATCAGATCTGCCATCATCTTAGCTACCCACGCATCCCACTCATCCTGGCTCTTGCCGCTCGCTTCTCTGATGATAGGTTCCAGTGCCGACACTTGTTGTGCAACTGTCAAAAGCGCTGTCTTGCGAAGCGCAGATTGTCCCGGTGTCAAGGTCTTCTTTTCGACCTTCTGGTGCGGTGTTGACTTGGCCTTCATCTCCACGTACGACTTGCCATCCTTAGTGACAACACCGCCAACACCTTCGCGCTCCCATCGGACTTCGCTCAAGGGGATAGCTAGACGTTTTGTCTTGATGTCCATAAGAACCTCTGCTTCAGCGTGGAGGAAGGCCCCAATGAGAGAGCACGGCACAGGTGAAAGCTGCCGTCCTTCCAGAGTCCTTGACAGCCAGGTATTATACTCAACCAAGAAAGAGTTCAAGGGCGCGGAAAGGGGCGTTTTGGAAGTCATGAGATAGGCACCTAGATCAAGGGCAGCCTCGTGTTCTTCTGCTTCTTCTGATCCGGGCATTGCGCTTGGGACATGAGGTCGCAGCATGCGGAAAGTTGGGTCACTATCCCATATCTCCATCACTCCTCCAGGCTTGAGCATGCGAAGATACTCCTCCACAAAAAGTTGGTAAACATGACTCGGAACCATCAGGCACGTATCTTTGACCATAATCAGATCAAACTCTTCGTCAGCAAAGGGCCATGGGAGATGTCGAAGATCGTGCTGAACAAATCTCCATTTCATGTCCTTGTCTGGCTTGCACAGCTCGGCAGGGGATCCAGGGCTGCCAGGGGCCAGGGGGGCAATGTCAATGCCGGTAAAGTGAATACCATTGTGGCCTCGCTCCTTGTAGTATCTGTGGCACATCATACTCCAAAATCCTGTACCACATCCAACCTCCAACACCCGCTGCGGGGGATTGTTTCGGATGAAAGGTGTGTAGACGGGTGCGCCATATACCTGGATCATCAAGAGAGTCCGCAGGCTCTGGCGATGGAGCTCAGCGAGGTCGGTGGGAAGAGGGTACGCCGACGTAGGGTCATTGTAGTAGGTGCGGCCATTTTTAACGATGAAGGGCTTTGTCGCGGGGTCAGAGTTGGAGTGGTCTGTTGAGGTCATGGTTTGTGTCGAGACAGTTGTGTTGCCACTTGTGGAGGAGACCGAGTCTGTTCGAGGAAAGTCGAGGTTTACCTGCTTCGTCGTCCCTGACATGAGTTTGTTGCCTGCATCCAACTGAGAGTACATGGTGACATTTTTCAGATCGACCGAGGTTGTTGTTGGGGTCGCAGCGGAAGATTGACGACGAGGATCGCGCTGTCGAGTCTTGTCGACGTACACAGGCCGATTGAAGACAACAGGCGAGTGTAACGGCGATGCACCTCCGTTGGTGAGACTCTTGCTAGGTAGATGTTTGTTGGAGGTCGAGGCAGTCGTGGTCGTGGTCGTAGTCGTCACTGGCTTCGAAGATTGTTGGCGCGAGTCAGATGATAACAGTTTTGAGTGCGAGTAATGAGCGTCGTCCTCTGCCAGGGCGGGGCCGTTTTTGGTATTGGGGCTGGTTGTGGAATGCACAAGCGACGACGAGTCGTGCGAGGAACGACTACCCTGACTCCCACTAGACGTCCTCGTATGGCGAAAAGGACGTCTTGCGCGGCTGGAGTTTGGGGCAATGTCGTGTGAATCCGAATTGGATCGAGGAGGAGTTTCAGGGCGCTGCCGCTCCTTTTCAGCAGCCTTTGCACGGCGACCAAAGGTGGGTAAGGGGTTGGCAGAAGCGTAGTAAAATCCGCTCCATTCAGACATTGTTGGCTATGCCGCTATGCTATACTCTTTGGCGTAAGCTTTCCGGTGGATAACTCTGGTGAATGGGGAAGGGTAACTAAGGGGTGCTGAGTGGTCTAACAGGGGTGCCACTAGGTAAAATAACTGCCCGGGCGTGTTCCAGTTCCACCGCCGCTAGCAAACACACTTGCTGCTCAACTGACGAACTGAACTGAACGGAACCACACACAAAGTCTAACGACCCGTGATGGTAGGCCAAACGGTACCTACAGCAAATCTCCTGGCCCCCGGTCGGTAGCACCTTTGGCCCTTCTAGAACCCTTCTCTGGCCCGCGGAACTGGGTTATCAAGTCCGGGTGGTTGCCGGATTGCGTCCCGGACCATGCAGGGGCAGTAAAAGCAACAGTAGCAGAAGGCCCTTGGTTGCTTGGCCCTTTTGTTGACGCTTGCCTGATCAGAGGTGTCGCCTAAATCGAAGAGCAGGGTTCGTTCATCGGCCAGCGTTACGCTGAAGATACTATCCGTAATTCGCGCAAACCTGATGGGTGGGAAGCAAATGTGGATGTGGATGTGGATGGATGCGAATATCGAGTGCCGAAACCGTTTGCAACCGTGATGTCAAACGTTGTTGGTCGTGCGTGGACCCTTCATAAGCTGGTTGGTTTCGTGATTGTGCCTGACTGACTGACTGCCTAACAAGCAGAAGCCAGCGTCATTATCTCTATGCCGTCGATGGCTTTTATGCTCAAGCCTGGTGGATAAGGCGTCTGTGCTGGCGCGACCTTGGATCCGCTGGTGCAACCAGCTTTTCTATGATGGCGTTCGCTGGCTGGCAACAAACAGTCCCTGCGATGTGATGTGATAGCCGTTTGTCCTTATCAAAAGGTGACGGGTAGCGCCGCAGGGACGCGTACAGTTCCCAGAGTCGGTATAGTTGATAAACTCTCACCAAACAGCAATTCGGATAGTTGCGTCGAGATCGAGCACAAGTGGATTGATCTGTTTCGAGATCGAGGAAAGAGAGCAAACTGCACGTCCTGTACTGTGCATGTGCAGCACAGCAGTTTCAGGTCAGACAAGCAGTGAAGCAAACAAGTAATAAACAGCAAACTTCGCCTGCAATGGCGGCAGCGGTGACTTTCTATATACGGCCATCCCCATCCTTCATGCTTCACGCTTTCACGCTTGCTCGGGCCAAAAGGCAGCATTTCCCCAGTTCCCAACTGTCTGGGGTGTGGAGCGGCGCGCTTCGGTTGGCCATCCCCCGCACATTAGAGCTTTTGCCTGATGTTTTATTGACGCTTATCGAATTAGCAGCTTCCTTTCCAGCCTGACCTTGGCGGTCCGAGGTTTCTTGTGGTTGGTTAGACAGGGAACAGTGCCTCTCTAACCTGTGATTTCTGCAGGCCGCAGCTCACCTAAACTTTCTCGACTCTCATGCACTTAGGTTGCTAGGTCCCGCATTGCTGCAGTATCATCCATGTACCATGTCGGGAGGATTCAACTCCCAATTTCAACTTGCATCTGAATCTGACAGCGTAAACATAGTCTCCCATGTTCACGTTTCAGTGAGTGTAAACGTACCAATCGCATGGGTTGCTCGCATGAATGATTGCCGAGTTAGCCATGGAGTCAAGTTTGCGATCTTCTCCCGTCTTGGAACGGATATGTTCGAAGTTCAAACGAGACATTTCTGTGACAGGAGCGCTACCCGAAGAGGAATATTGTACAACGGTCCTATTCTCGGCCGAATGGCATAACATTGGATGCCCATACCGGTTTAAGCTGAAGTGTTTGCCTCTTCGATTCAAGTCCTGGTAACGTGATACATGAGCCAGAATTCAGTTGGTTGGCCCATGATTGTTCCCTTTCCCGATGGTGGTGGTTCCAATGTATTCATCCGGCCCATCTTGACTCTCTCCGAGGCTGCGCGCGGTCCGTGTTAGTGGACGGAACCATTGAATCCGTGGAACGCCAAATAACAGGGCTGTCGGAGCGATGGCGTTTTGCGAGATGAGACCTGATCAATGGCGTCACTTTACGGGCTGGCTGTGTCCTCCTGGCTACAGCCACGCTTACTGGTGTCCGCAGCGAGTTGATTGATGCTGTTCCTGGAACATACAGATAACACATGTTGTCTCCTGTGGTTCGAGCACCAGCTGTCCATAAATGTACATGTGCATATGTATCTCCTGGCTTCATGGGAACATGCACTGCGGCACTTCGAGCCAATTGACAGCCCTACGTTGAGGCTCAAAAACACGCTAGTAATTGTATCGTGATCATAGAGGTTGAACTCAATCTGTGGTAGGTCTCAGTCCCCTGATGAACTCCATATGTGCACATGATGCTGCAAACATACGATTGCTAAGAGAGGATTCTGCCAGAAAAGATGCAAACTTGCGTTGAACATGAGCAACGCAAGCATATTTCGCGAACGTGCCTTGTCTCACAATGGCACAAGAACATGCAACTATCGTCGACCTGATGCGGCCTGGACCTTGCAAGGCTGAATCGTCGTTCAAGGTGCGTCGCGCAATTATAGAGAGGCTGCACGTGATTGTCGATTCTGGCTCTCCTCGCACGAGCCATCAGAATGCGGAGCAGGTGCACGTGATTAGACGCCCGCTTCTGGGCTGCAATTCCGTTCATCGCAGCATCACGGCCAGCATCACAGTCATATCCATGCGCTCCCTCTGCCATCGGCCACTTTTCTTCTGTTCAAGTATCAGTTGATTTTTTTCAGTGAATATCTACATTGTTGCGATCGCTCTTTACAGGTGCGTTGGCCCAGCAGAAGCTAGCAATGACAGCGCAACGTGTCGCTAAAGCTTGGATCCCCCTCCCATGATGCCCTTCTTTCAAAGCTTTAACTAATCATTACCTTTGCAGTATTTCTTGACTCACATACACTCTGCACTTCTGCTTCTACAAGAAAAACTTTGTCGCTTCGATAAGATCGATCGTGACTCAAAAAATTTAACCTTTCATCACTATCAAGCCACCACAGATCTGGGACTGTCGCAACGACACCTCTCGATGAGCTATTGACCTGCCGACGAACCGACGTTCTCCATCCGAGCCAGAAAAGCAACGACAATTGTTCCGGTCACAGCTGTAGGCTGATGCGTAAACGCGAGCTATCTTTGCTTTCTCTCTTTTGGAACCTTGGGTGAAGTTTCGAGCTCCGTCGCCAACCAACATTTCCCCGCTGTTACGCGAGCCCTATCAAAGTCAAAAATCGAGGCTATATACGACGGCCGATGAGCTTCTCCAGCGATTTGCTATATTCACTTCCCTCCATCACGACTGCCGATCAGCGATATCTACCGCCGTGCTGCTCGCCGGCGCAACTTCCTAGACCTCCACCCCTGAGACTATAACCATCATAATCACATCACAAATACCTACCGGAATGTATCCTCAACACTCCGGGCAGGGTCAACATGCTCGGCTCAACGGCGCCGGGCGAGGCATCCCGAACTTGCTATACAACTATCAGCATACCCAACATCAACACCCTTCTCAAACGCAACACCACCAAGGACTTCAACACGACCATGGAATGCCCAACGCTAATGGCCTAGGCCATCACTCAACCTTTACCCCAGGTGTGCTTTCTAACTCGAGTCCCTTCAACCCAAATGCGCTTCAGAATGGTCATTCTGCAGGAAACCGAGGACAGCCACCTCCGAACGAAATGTGGCAGGAGCAATTGCGAATGCACAAAGATGCTGAACGAGCGCATTCTGCTATGACCGATCAACAACAACCGCACTACTATGCTAGGCTCAGAGCGTCGGAAAACCGAGGAATTGGTCCCCCACCATCAGCTAGCCAACGTGCCCACCCGGACGACGAAGACGACGGTGTTGATAGGAGACGACCCTTGGCTATTGAGAAGGAGGCAACACGGCAGGACTGGCACAATCTGGATATGAGTGGGCAGGGGTTGCGAAACTTGGCTCCTGAGCTCTTCAAGTATAAGTTTTTGAACGAGCTCTTTATCGCCTCCAACAAACTGACACGACTACCAAACGCGATTGGGGAACTACGAGCATTGCGCCACCTCGACGCCTCCTTCAATCAGATAATCGAAATTCCCCCCGAGATCGGAATGTGCACTTATCTCAAGAACCTGTTACTTTTCAATAATAACATCCAAACATTACCGAACGAACTTGGATCACTGCACCTTCTGGAGATGCTTGGCATCGAGGGCAACCCATTGGACGCGGACGTGAAACATAAAATCATGGAGGAGGGTACAAAGAGTCTGATACATACGCTGAAGGAAAATACTCCTAGTAAGTCAATGGCACACCTGGCAACGATTTATGCTAACAGTTACAGTGCCTATTCCTCCCGCACCCCGAATGTCCATCGTTATACAGGAGGACGTGTCACCTAGTCTGGAGAGGATCAAGGTTTTCTCGTGGAACATTCTTTGCGACAAGTATGCGACACCCCAGACTTACGGTTATACGCCCACCCGCGCCCTCGACTGGGAATATCGCAAAGGATGTATCCTGGAAGAACTCCGCATCAGGGATGCGGATTTTCTTGCTCTTCAGGAGGTATCAACAGATGCTTTCAAGGAGGATCTTAGCCCGGAACTTGCTCAGATGGACTACAAGGGAGTTCACTGGCCCAAGTCACGAGCCAAGACCATGTCGGAGAAGGATGCCCAGTCTGTTGACGGTTGTGCAGTCTTTTACAAGCAGAGCAAGTTCATTCTTCTTGACAAGCAGCTTATCGAATTCGCAACGATTGCCATCAACCGACCCGACATGAAAAACCAGCACGATGTGTTCAACCGTGTGATGCCTAAGGACAATATTGCTGTTATTTGCTTCTTTGAGTCTCGTCTCACCGGAGCTCGAATTATCCTGGTCAACGCCCATCTCACGTGGGACTCTGCCTTGGCCGATGTCAAGGTTATCCAAACTGGTATCCTCATGGAACATGTTACGAAGCTTGCGGAGAAGTACGCGAGGTGGCCAGCTGTCAAGGACAAGAAGATGATTGTGCTACCGATGGGCGACGACGAGGTACCTGTGCCCCAAGCTGAGCCAGGCCCGAGCCAAGAGTATCGCACCAATACCGAAATTCCTCTGCTGGTCTGCGGTGATTTCAACTCCACAGAAGACTCTTCAGTGTATGAGTTGATGTCTATGGGACGTGTACCACCCGACCACTTAGAACTGAGCAGCTTCCAGTACGGTAGCTTCACGCGAGACGGTATTGAACACCCTTTCAGCCTGAAGGACGCCTACCACCACCTCAAAAACACCGCCGATGCAATGCCATTTACCAACTATACGCCTGGATTTGCCGATGTGATTGATTACATCTGGTACTCTACGAATACTCTGGAGGTAGTAGACCTTCTTGGACCCCCCGACCCCGAATACCTGAAGCGAATTCCCGCCTTCCCTTACTGGCACTTCCCTGCAGATCACATCCAGATCATGTCTGAGTTTGTGATCAAGGGCCGGAAGGATAAGAAGCACCTCCCCGATCGTGAACCGGACTTCGGCCCCGGGTCACGCGGTTGATATCCGCAGACGGGAGGGCTGGGACCCGAACCCCAAATCCTCGCATGAGGAAAATACGTCGATACGTACATCTGGATGTAGTTATTTTGGTTTTGCGTCATGGAGTTTTGAGGAATCTTGCAACGGCTCTTGGGGGCAGGGCGGTGGGGGGATGTTAGCGGTATGTACACAGGCAGCGGAGAAAGGGGAAGCATATTAGGTGGAATTGTAGGAATTGATTCACAATGTTCTTGTTTTTGTTCCCTCTGTGATGTGTCCTGTTACATGAGGCATGGGCGGTTTCTTGCTTTGGCTTCTGTTATCTCCCAGGAGTATCATGAAGCTATTGGCCACTCTTCTTATCTTTCTGCCTACCTGCATCATTTGTTTGTCCTGCACGGCATGACTAAGTCATATGATGTCAGTCAGAACCAACGAGTGAGCTTGTATCTTGTGCAACCTACAAGCCACCCTTGTCGAAAGCGGATGGCCGCAGACCGCATCACCATTACGCCCATTTAATGCAGCACAGATAAGAGCATGCCACTTGACTACGGAGGCTTTACATGGCGTTTGAACCCAAGGTCCACCCAACCTAGATGATGTAATATTTCATTCACGTGGTTCTTTGTTCTCCATGTCATATATTTGTCACGAAATCTTCCATAAACTTAAACCTGTTCACTTAACTTCTCAGCCACTTTGATGTGTTCCAACGAACACAGATATAGTAAATACTAATATTGGTCCCAAACAACACCATTTTCTTTTTGGGATCATCGTCAGTCAGCATGGGACCTACCTCTCACACCCAACTTTGGACCTTTACAATGCCGAGATAGCCCGTGTCTGATATCCTCAAAGTATTGGATGCATCGCAGCTATGCAGGCAAACCTCATCTTTGCTCTATATACGCACCCAACTGAGGCAATTTTCACTCGCGCCTTTTCAGGCGCTGCTTCAGTGAAAAGAACGTTGAGAAGATGGGAAGAATCCTGATGGATAGTGTCTCTCGTCGGAGATGATTGACCTGATTTCGGGAACACATATACATATATATTGAACAGGCAACTCTATTCAACAACCAACCTCAAAAGAGCACAGCCGAGCTCATCGATCAGTATGGCTTGTCCTTGGGCAAGAACACCAACGGAACTTAGCCAGAGGTCCTCAGAGGGCTCATGAGCCGTGGGAAGATGCACTTCAGTGTACAGGACATGCCTTCACGTTCACGAGACTGACAACCTCGACGAAGTCTGTTTGCAGTTCACGATGTCTCGACTTGAACACTTGCAACGTATCCTCAGATCACTGGGATATATATACCCGCAGAGCACGCAGTCGACCATCAGCCAACTTTATCACCAACTTCAGTCCACTTGACGGTTCCCTGAGTACTTTCAAACTGGGGTATCTGTTGTTTGGTACTTGTGCTGGTAATCTTGGCCTATTTCTTCAACCTTCATTACATACACAAAATCAACGACCAGATCAGCGACCACCGCTTTCGAGTCATCTTCTCAGTAAACAAGATGTCTCAGTTCTTTGGATTCTCCTGGACAACTCCCCACAGCTTCATCAAGAGCTTTCGGGAGGAAAGTCCACGCTCCAAATACATCAATGACTTGGTGGAGCGCATCAGTTCCGAGATAGGGAGCGGAACCACAGTTCTCTTGCAGGAGACCCTCAGAAATTATATACATCCTTGCAACATGGACCTGGCCCTCACCACCATCAACCTCATGCGGTTCCCCTTCAACACAACATCGCCTCCTGGGAACGACTACAGAAACCTCCGATATAGACGCACCATCACATTGACTGAGTCGTGGAACATTGCTGGGTATCTCACCGAAGTCTTGAGCAACGGGAAGAGACTCCACGAGTTTCTTGAATTAGCGGATCAAGTCAACCAACTTGCCTTCATCTTCGCCTCAGTCAACCACCCGGAATACTACTGGTTTAAAATGTTCTATCTGTACTCTACGGCCAGCACAAGAGATGTGATTCTATTTCTGGTTAATATGATCCGCCGTCGAATGTTGCAAGCTATCATTCGGAACCCGCCTGGTAAGCAACCTACAGATCTTGATGGTAACGCTATTGAACCAAATTTGTTTGCTAGAGCCCAGCAAGCATTTTGGCTCCACGAGTTAAAGCTTCGAGCGCGAACTCTCGAAGAGGGATGGAGTGCCAACCAAATCCAGATTCCAGGAGATCAAAACCCTGCGGATATTGTTGAAACCTTACAGGGCCCCCATGATATCGACGTAAGGAGATTCCTAGAGTTGGTAGAATTGCAGCGGTTCGAGGGAACTTTTTTCGACCACGGGATTGAGGATCGAAAGAAACTAAGGGATTTGAACGAAGGCCTCCTCGGATTCTCAACGCCTGATTATCTTGGGATTCAGGGATCAGCCTTATGCCTTCCTCGTAGTGGCGATAGATACTCCATGCAGCTGCTTTTCCAGCTTGCGGCCGTGGAAGAGCAATCGGAGCTTTTCTGGGAAAGGTACGATTTTCAATCTCCGTTTTGGTATGATGGCTGGTTCGAGAAGTATCCTGTCTCTGGCTCGATTGAGCACTTCTCACTTGGCATCGATTATTCCCGCCTCGAAAGGGAGCAAGATCATCAACAGGAGTGAGGAGCTTTTAGAGGTAAAGGAAGAAGGACAATACAAACAGCCACAAGAAGAATCACGATGGTATATTGACGATTGTCAATAGGAGGAAGAAGAAGTTGAAAAGAGTATCCATAAATGCTTCGACTACTAATGTATTATGTTCCGTTGAGTGTTAGATTTGGGATAGTTCGTCTTGACGTAGACTAGAAAGAGCGTTTCAAAGATACAAAAACCCTGAATGACCACGTCCCAGAAAACAAAATGTGACGCTTATGAACAATGTAGAGAGGTATCTGTCGTTTCTATATACTTCCTGATCTTTCTATACAGGCCCAAAACATGAGGAGAAGAGTCTATCCACCAACGCCATCACACCAACCCAGCCTCTAGTGAAGCAGAATGTCATACCCATCCTTTGTAATTCTCACTTCTTCCTGCCCAAGGCCGTACTTGCGCCGTATCAGCTCAAAGATGATCAATCCCGCACTCGTGCTAGGAACCTGCCGTATCGCGTTCCACCAAAATCCTCGATAAAGCCATTTCGTTAAGGTCAGACCTTCGGCAGCTGCCTCTCCTCGACATACGGCTAGCGATTCTTGGTATGCATGGTAGTAGGCTCGTAGCATCCTCCATCGTCGACGCGGCTTTTCAGGGTTGGCGACTCGGGAAGCACGAAGTCTGGCGGCTTTTTCGTCGAGGTCTTCAAGGTGATCCCAATGTTTGACTTGGAAGTGTGTCAAAGGATGTAGTAAGATCTGCTGTGTAAACGAAGCGCTGATACCACCAAGAAGAAGAAACATGGGCTCAAGGGCATAATGAGGTCGAATGAGCCTCATGCCTTCTTCTTGTTGGTGTTCATGCGTAGGACGCTTCATGGCGAGCACATCGACAATGTCCTCAGCCAGACCACCGTAGTACCACGTAACGAAGCGATAGTAGCCTTGAGCCTTGACGTACTCGAACGTACTGAAGAAAATAGCACTTCCAAGACTATCTTTTGCAAGTGATAGGCCCCATCCTGCAAAGATACCCCTGAGTCCAATCTCGCGAAGCTTCTCTGCGCTAAAAGCCCACATGCTCCGGGGTTTCCCGCTGCCATCGTTTGGCATCAAATCCCGATGGTCGTACCGTGCTTGGATAGCGTCTAGGGGTGCAGCCACAACACTCTGAAGTGCGCCTGCAAGCAATCCAGCTGTGAAGGTATGCGTCGGATGAGGTGGTGGATACACTCTCTTCCGCGCTTGTCCACTCTCCTCATGGAGTCGTCCTAAAATTTGGAGATAACTCGTGTACAGCACCGCTCCAACACCAACATTCGCAATAAGAGGCGGTAAAATCTGATTCGGTATAATTCCCCATCCCTGGTGTCTAATAGCCGAAGTCAGAACTCCGGGCGTCGTACTTCTCAGCAACAACCAACTCTGTCGCATAAACACATTGAGCCGAGAAGCAGAAGGATCATTCGCAGCAGCTTTCATCATAAGCTCCGTCTGCGCCTGGTGAATAGTCCTCGCATAAGCCAGATAATCCACACGCGTTCTAAAGAAAGCCTTGGCAGGAGCACGGAAGTAAAAGGCGATGAGTTGAGTGCTCAAGGCACGAACACCAGCTGCTGAAGCGGCAGTTGCGGCATTGCTTCTGGGATCACGGTCTGGAAGCACAACGTTGACGTCGGGAGGTAACGCCGGGAGGATTCCGGTTCCATAGTCCGGGACGTCATTTCGACGATTGTTCATGGCGTTGAGGGAGTCATGTTGAGAGAAAGATGAGATTGGGGAGGGAGCCTGTGAGGGAAAGCAGGTTGACGTCGGCTTTGGGAGTCGATGAGCTGGTGACTAAGCGACGTGGACCAATCGGGTGCTGCAGGTGACGATGATCTTGGCCAGCAGGTCCCGAGATCTGAGGCATCCTCATGAACAGCGCAGGTGACTTGAGATTGCAGGGCTTATTCCAGACTGACTACGGTTGAATAGAATAAGTTGGAGGCTCACTGTCCTGACCTAACATGCTTCATTTATGAATGAATTACGTATGAACCTAAGTTGGTGTAAGAACTCAACCATTCAGAGGTTATGTCTGCCGTAATTCACTCGATCCCGTAGAGCAGTCAAGAGGCAAGAAAAACACAAGATGATCAAAATGTCGTAACTTTTCATTTCCCACCCAAAGACGCCGTCTATAAATGCAGTATCCCCTGTCGTGAGGTATTTCCAGTCTCATCCTTCATGCTATTCATTACCCTGGAGCTCGTCCTTACTCAGGCTGCTCACGTCCGTCCAGCCACTTGCTCATGTAAGGACCATCCAACCAGAAGCCAAGCTTCTTGTAGTAGCTTCTCACTCCAACACCGGAAATAACACTGATCTTGTCGCTGCCGTGCTCCTCAATCGCAATCCTCTCAGCCTCCTCCATCAGAAGGGTACCGAAACCCTGGTGCTGGAACTTGCGGGGATCGCGAGCGTGAACTGGTACAGCTGTGCCGTAAACGTGAAGCTCTCGCACCATACTTGTAGGCTGGCCTGTAAGCTCTTCTCGGTAGGTGTACTTCTCGGTACACTTTCGCAATCGAAGCAGAGCAACGAGGATATCTTGCTTGGGGTCCTCGTAGGCAAGGAAAGTCTCCCAACCGCCGTTGGCGACGTAATCTCGTCGAACCAGCTCAATCTGGTTAGGTCGAATCTTGTTCTTGATCTCGTTCACTCCAACCTCTCGTGTCCGTACATCTCGGCAGGTTGTTCCAAAGTCCTTCATTCGAGCGAGCGCCAGTTCGCGTAGGTTACCATTCTCAACTCCAGAAGTGACCAGGGGCATGGGAATATCACGCTGAACACGGTAGATACGAGTCCAAGGAGGAATAAGAGCCATTATTCTTGCGATGAGGTCGATCAAGCCGTTGGGAGTGTAATTCTGGTATCGCCCTGTCCTCCACAGTTCGTACAGACCTGTACCTCGAATGACCAGGGTAGGATAAATCTTGAGGCCGTCGGTTCGGAAAGCAGGATTCTCAAAGTATTCCCTGAACTGGTCGATATCGCGCTCCATGCCGACGTTTGGCAAATCAGGCATCATGTGGCTGACCACCTTGTAACCTGCATCCTTTGCAAGACAGAAAGTCTCGGCGACTGCGGCAACCGTGTGGCCTCGGTTGGAGTCTCGCGCGACATCCTCGTACAGTGATTGCACTCCAACCTCAAGTCGTGTGCAGCCATATCGCAACATGTCGGAAAGATGAGGCTGCAGACAATAATCAGGTCGTGTCTCGATTGTAATTCCGACACACTTGATGTTGCTCATCTCGCCAGCCTCCACGGCCTCATCAACATTGGTCGTTTGGTATCCACTAAGAGCATTGTGAAGCTGTGCAATAAACTCCTCGCGGTATGACTCAGCAAGAGACATGAAGGTTCCTCCCATGATGATGTACTCAACCTTGTCGACAGAGTGGCCAAGAGACTTGAGCTGATCAACACGTCCTCGAGCCTGCTCGAAAGGATCGTATCGTGCACGAATCGCTCGCATCGAGGTAGGTTCGTAGCCAGTATAAGACTGTGTGCTGTACTCGAAGTCGGAATCAGGACCTCCAGGGCAATAAACACAAATGTTGCCGGTATAAGCGATATGGGGACATCGATGGGGCTTGCACATGACAGCGACAACAGCGATACCAGAAGACGTTCGAATGGGCTTCGCAATGAGCTTTGGAAGGATGTATTTCTTGTAGTGTTCGGGAATGGAAGCGATGATGGCGGTCAAAGGTGGGATGTTCTGGAGCTTGTGCTTCTTGGCGAGTTTGTTTCGCAGGGAGTTGAGGTTGATATCGCGTGTGGCCCGACCAGCCTTACTGGCTTCGTGGTCCTCGATGAGAGCATTTGCGACGTCGGCGCAGCATCGCAGGAAGCGCTCGCTCTCGGGAGCCATGTCGGGCTTCTTCTTGATCGGCGCAGCCGTCACGGTCATGGTGGCCGTGGCCATGATGATAGTCGTAGTCTTTCGAGAAGAAGGGAATTTTTGAGGATGTCGGTTTGTGTAGCGAGGGATTGTTGAAGTTGTTGCAGATGGATGATTTTGTGTGCCAGTCAAAATGACATGGATGGGAATGAGTTATCGATCTTTGCCCCTCCAAAAGAAGCTTCAGATGGAAAAATCGTGGTGGGGCTGAGAGTTTTCCCCACCCAATGCGGAGATGGGCAATTGTCAAAGCCAAGGTCACGTGGACCCTTCATCTTCAACATCGAAGTCAGGTGTTTTGACTCTTAGACATGCAGTTCAGAAAGGTTGATCATCACCAGACTTCGGGTTTCACACCAGGTGTCAATTGACAGATAGTTTGGGATTCCCTCAAACTTGAAAAGTCAACGCATTAAAAGATCTCAATTGGCTCAAGCTTTAGGCAAGAGGCAGGCCGTGCCGCCGTACACAAAGACTCGATATTGATAAACATACTGGTTTCCCATTCGATAAGTTTTGAATGGAAATCTACATTGTAAAGATGCATGTGGCCGTTAGCGAACCTTCTCATACTGGCGCAGCTCCTGTGAGTAGTTGCATATATAAGGGACCTTCCCAAAGCGCTTATTTCTCTCTTCAACTTATTCTACGCCGGCACTCCGCTTACGTCAAAACCTTGATTTCTATCCTCTTCCATACTGCAAAGTATAGAAATGTGTTCCTTGTCGGATCCCAATCTTGATCTCGAAACAGATCCTGATTTCCCAGATGATTTCCAATCGCCGCAAATCAACTCCGAATATCCCATGTACGGAGTAGGAGGGTACCATCCTGTTCATCTCGGTGATCTCTATGATGGCGGCCGTTATCGTATCGTCCATAAGATTGGTGCTGGTGATACCTCTATGATATGGCTGGCGCGCGATTCTTCGAGTTAGAGTTGGGTAGCTCTTAGGATCCTGATGGCCGGCCAACCGTCAAGCATCCAAGAGAACATAACCAAGTGCCACACCATTCTGACTCAACACGACCAAGAAGCAGGAGATCCTCGGTTCATTACCTATACGCGATACTTCCACATTGATGGCCCCAATGGCCGTCATCTCTGCTTGGTTCTTCCCTTCTGTGGTCCAAGTTTGCATTCTTTGTCGAATTATATGAATAGCAGGATGAAGCCACACTTCGTTCAAGCACTCGCCTACCAAGCAACAGAGATTTTAAGGGACTCGCATGCCAACCGCATCTGCCATGGGAACATTCGACCAGGAAACCTACTGCTGCGAATCAGGAATCTGGACCATCTCAACGACCAAGGAATTTATCGACTGCTTGGGCAGCCCAAAATTGACGAATCGAAGACCGAGTCTGGCAGGATCCCAGGCCCGGAAGCTCCTCGCTACATTGTCGGCTTTCTTGATTTCATGTCAAGTGGCGAGGACATTCTTCTGAACGAATTAAGCCTTATTGGGTTTGATCACGCTTTCGAAATTTCGTCACCGAGGACAATTGAACCCCTGCCTGAATTTCTGGCACCTGAGGTAGCTGTAGGGAAGCCAGCCAGCCCAGCAAGTGATGTTTGGGCACTGGGTGTCACCATCCTCAACATGCGTTCAGGCATCTCACTGTTCCCCTATTATGTCGATTGCCCAGTACATCTCATTACAGAGTGTTTGAAGTATTTTGGAGAACTTCCAAATTCTTGGGAAGAGCCCTTTTACGATGAAGAGGGGCGGCCGACATCAAATAAAACCGCGGGCCGTGCAAGGGAAGTATCCGATGAGGTTCACTCGCTGAAGCAATGGACCTGCGATATCTGGGACGAACCAACCCAAGTGAATGAGAATGAGTCAACGCCAGCAGCGCCATTTCTTGTCCAAGATGAAGATAGATCGCTTCCCAAAACCTGCGAGTGGCTAAACGACGATATTTCTTCCATCATCAACTATGATCCCCAAGACATAGATTGTCTGGCCGCCATACATGACAATACTAAAAGACCATACCCGCGACACTACGCCAATCGGGTTTGGAAGCCATCTGCATTCAAAATTAACGGTACTTACCTCCCAGAAGGTGGGGGAGTGGGATGGTTCGCTTACCTGCCAGGAAATAGTGATGTGGAGGATAACCTTCAGGCATTGCCAAGAATATCAACACAAGAAGCTGATATGCTGTATGACCTTTTGAGAAAGATTTTCGTGTATGAAGGACGCATAAGTGCGGAGGATATCTTGGGTCACCCCTGGTTCGGGATGGTTCAAGGGGAAACACAACACTGACAGCTATTTGTTGTTTCGAACTATACTTAAGCGGCAAACCTATTTTTGTTGCTTGAGCAGTTGAGTTGTGCTAGATATGAACTTGGAGAGCAAGTGACCCTCCGACTCTAAAGTGTTATCAAAATCATTGCCTGAGGTAATCTAAAGTGCGTCTAAGCTTATACTGAACTTACGTAAGTCTCTTCATCGTTTAGGATTAAGCCACTATCCTGAGAACGGCAAGGTATTTTTGATGATATTCCTCTTCAAAACCATGTCCCTACAATGGCAGTGGGGTCCATGGAGCCAAGACCACTCGATGAAGCACGTGGGCCACGTTTATATCAGCCTCAGATCCTTCGAAAAATCTGAAACAAAGTATCCGAGTTTAATTCCATTCAAGACCTTTTGGGGACTTTATGATCAGTTAATCATGCTTTAGAGGATCGGGATCCTTCACACGACTCACAAGTCTGTTATTCTTGAACAAATTGAGGTTTAGACCTTGAAAAAGGACCAGGCTTGCTCGACTCGGTCACCAAAACAGGGAATATCCATTACTTATCTCCTATCCGTAATATGGGATAACTTTCCGGAAGGATTGGCATGTAAGCTGCTTTTTCGCAGGGCTGAGAAGAGTAACGCCACGGAACCTGTGATATAAGGTTGCAACTAATCCTGATTCTTGTTATGCATAAACACTAAATATCCGTAAGCTCAAGCTAAAGTGATCTTAATTTAGCACTTTCGCCATTAAGTTCTCCAATATTGGACGGCGACCACGGTTGATGATGATTTGAAATGGAGTACCGTAGGTTTCCTGATTTCACGGGCCCCAGTGCAAAACCAAGAGACGTTGCACTTTTCTTCCAAGCGGATTCAACCAAGATCGCACTATCCAGATTGGAGGATGCGCACGATGCCGTCAAAAGTGCAATGCAAGACGCAGGCTAATACACAAGTACTTGAAAGTAGGATCTTCAAGACTGCCTCACCCTAATCGTTCATACAGGGATTCCCATGCAAATGATCTCCCAAGCTCTGTCTCTAACCCAAACGGAATTCCTTATGAAGCAGGGACTAATAAACAAAGTCCGGGCCCCTGTATTAAGTCAAAACATACCCCTACCACTACGTGCCGTCATCTACACTTCTAACTGGTGAACTCGCCAAGAGACGGGCACTAGATTAGCGAGAAGGATTATTCAGGACCAAGATGATTCTGAATATCAACACCGAGTGAGGTTGAGGAAGCTCAGAAGGATTCAAGAGTAAATTCGAAGGTTGCATGACGCCCATCTAGGGCTTACTTTTGAATTTGATCTGCTGATCCTTCGATATTATGGGTTCAGAAACTAGTGATAGTAAGAGTATATAATATCTTGAGAACTCCATGATGAAGAAGATTGTGACTAAAGATAAACAGCAAGCTACGAAAAGGCCGACTCCAAAATGGCACGCTGGACACAACCTCTTCTTCTGACCACTTCGGTCCTCCTTTCTCTCTCTTCCACTGGCACAGCCCATCCCGCAAACAATCATGCAATTTTCCCCAAGCACGCTTTGGTCCCCCCTGTTCTTCCTCCCAATGCTTTTAAGCGTCAAGATGCACCAGCCACCGAAATCACTCCTGTTCCAGAGGTGAAGCAAGCTGAGGATGTCTCACAGCCCACCGCTACAGTCCCCTTCGAGGCACCCATCCCTGCTGAGGATACCAATGACTGGCGCTCTGTGAACTGTGAGGCTGATGGCGTCAAGGACCATACTCTGTATGGACCTGATCGCTGGAAGAATGTCGATGCTGGTGATGCTTGGAGTGCTGTTATTGAAGGATGGAAGATGAACATTACTGGCGGACGTGAGCAGAAGCACTTTTCTAACAATGTGAGTTTCCAGGTGGAGCATGGAGAAGTATTGTGGCTAATATATGTAGGTTTCCAACTTCTTTCACGGCCCTCAAGACATGTTCTGCGAGACTTTCAGTGATGAAGGCAGTGGATGTGAAGATCTCAACCTCCAGTGCCACTCTACTAGTGTTCCTGCTGGCTACTTTATTCTTCACTCCTTTGAGAACATCTTTGCTGTGAGTCCCTTTCAAGATCCTGGCAGCTCAATTTCCTAATAATGGCAAGATGCACTCCAACATTTGGAACGCTGTTGGCGATGCCGTTCGTGATAACGACATTGGCACCATTGCCTCAGAGTTTGGCAAGGTACCTCCCAAGGAGGGAGGTCTTGCTACTGCTATTCTCATTGATATTGCCTTGATGGCTTGGGGTATTGTCATGGGCCCTGCTTGGAACAAGCGTATGTTGTTCTTCTCATATTGATGGACACAGACTGACGATGGACAGTGATCGGCCCCAAGTTCAGTGATGGCACTAATGCTGGTACGCTGAAGGATACTACCAATGATCTTGTCAAGAACTCTTTGACACTCACCAAGGATATCCTCAACGGCAGAGCGTATGTTTTACCACCCCGTTTCATTTCTCAACTGACAATTGCGCCAGCCAAGACCAGCTTGGGGTCCAGAACGGTCTCACTGCTCAAATGCAAGGCCTCACAGAAGGCTGGAAGGACGGCGTCCTCGCAACCCAGAAGTGGCTCTTTGGCGGTTCCGAAGATGGCTACAATCAACTCGGTGCCATGATTTCTGATGCCTCTATGTTCGGCGATAACTGGCTTCTCGATCGTGGCGACCACGCCAAGCAAGTCAAGCACGCCATCAACGCCTTTTTGATCCCTATGGCATGGCAGTACTCCCCCGATATCATCATTCCCTTCATCGCAGAGTCTGATGTTGCTTGCGACGAAGATCCTGGTTGGAACAAGGAAGCTACTTTCACGACTATGTACCAGCACTGGATTGATGATGGTGCTTTGAAGGACGGCCGTTTCTGCTTCAATGGGAAGTCCTATTGGCTCCTTGGTGGTCGTGATCGTAACACCAATTGTGACAGCAAGTCTGGCGACTCTGACTGTGGTGGCTTTGCTCTTCCTCCTGGATGGCAGTCTTTGAAGGACAAGAAGTTTACTGACATCTCACTCGATAACGTCATTATTGGGTAAGCTTCCTTCATATACTCACGAAAAACGATACCTTACTGACTTTATAGGTCTCTCAATTCAAAGGCTGCTAATGGCGGTAAGAACGGCTTCAAGCTTGATCTTGGGGATGAGCCTAGCCGAGAGGTCCTTGATAGCCTCGCTGGTAGTGGTATCGAGGCCCCTGGTGTCTTCAACATCCCAATTTGCACCATGGATGAAATCATTGAGAACTACTACCTGTGGTATGGCAATAGTCGGGATGATATGACCAACTTCCCTTGCAACGTTTGATTTCAGTCACTGATATTAGCTTTCCTCCTCTTGCTTGGAATTCTCTTCTACATTGCCCCCTTGAAACTTTTCTCTTACAAAGTTCGCTGTATCTAGGTTACTTAGTTCTAAATTTACCTTGCTCTATAGACCTTTTCATACATCCAAACAAAGACCCCTGGTCACTCTCTTAAATCTGGATTAGATTTAATCAGTACAATTTGACATGAGATGAAGTTAAGGACTAAAGCTTGACCTAAGGACTGTACATAGAATACAACACATGAATCTATAAAGCGGTTTCGTGGAAAATGGAAGTGCCTTACGTATTCATCAGGTTGCTGACCCTCTTGCATCAGCCAGATTGGCTATCTGATGCATCACATGACCTTAGGACCCAGCCAGGTGAGATAAAACAAATGATGCCCAAACTCGTTTCAAGTCCAGTCTCTTCATAGTCAGATCATATAACAAAGTCATTAAACAATTGTTACTGTGGCCAACTCTTGCTCTTTAATTACGCGATTTACTGTACGGGGATCCTCACTGCGGGGTCAGCTTACTATGGCTTCACTCGATCTCAAGCGAGCACCATACCCAACCGGGGACACTGAAGATGATATTCGAAAAGACCCGACACTGTGTCGAACATGCTGGAATCTCTACGGAGGGTCGACTGCCACCGCTGTTCCTCTGGCTGGTATAGCTATGCACGAAAATTCCGGTTCCATCAATGCAGGCAGAGCGGCTACGGCCGGTAATCTAGATGAACCTCCTGATTGGGCAGGGCGAGGTCGCATCGACTATGCTTCGTGGCAGATCAGTGTCTACCTGCCTGATGTTCCTGGGACAGTAGCTGGAGGTTGCCCTTCTTGTTTCCTTCTTCAAGAGATGTTGAAGAAGTTGACCAAAGGATCAGTGGATACCAGTGATCCTGAGCTATGGTTGGACATTGTCTTCTGTAAAGGGAACGTCTTAAGGATGAAGCTTATCCGTGGGAGCCCTCCTGACGACTTTGACATGTTTTCATCCGGTGGCGGAAGCACGGATGGAGACGTTCTTGAGAGTTTCGAGATATACACCCTCCCTGGTAAGACACGGAATTCACTGTCTAGAGCGATAGCTCACACATATAGGTTCGCCCTGCCCATGGCCAACTATTGGCTCATCGATGAACGTTGAACGTCCTGACTGGAGTCTTCCTGCTGAAATGGGTGGACATGCAAGCCATATTGAGCCAGATCCAACTTCCAAGTCATCTTTCGATAGGGTCAAAAGCTGGATCAAAACCTGCAAAGATACTCACACAATTTGCACAGAAGGCGAGGCTTCATCAAACCCGCAGCTACCGAAACGAGTCATAGATATTGGGCCTGATACCAACGATGGAATCCACATCTTTGTTCACGATGACGCCACACAGCAGATTACAGAACCATACATTGCGTTATCTCATTGCTGGGGAAAGACTCAGCACTTGATCTCGACGAAGGCAACTCTCGACCAGTGGAAGCAAAACATTCCGTTCGACCGCTTCGCCAAAACATTCCAAGATGCGGTTATCATCTCGAGAGAGTTGGGCATTCGATATGTCTGGATAGACTCTCTTTGCATCGTTCAAGATGACAAGCAAGACTGGGAAATCGAAGCAGCCAAGATGGCGTCCATCTATAACGGTGCGGAGCTTGTACTGGCTGCCACTGGATCCGCTGATGGGGCTGGTGGCTGTCTATTTCAAAGAGAGCATTTCGTCACAGTTTCCGGAACATGTCCCGACGGAATGCCATTTGAGATCTATGGACGAAAGGTGGTGAAGCATGCAGTCTTTGGTTGGAACACAGACCCCAACGGCTCCAAAGGATCATCAAACCCTATTGTTGGAACCACGGTTTCTGAGGTCTATGATTATCCTTTGATGACAAGGGCTTGGTGTTTCCAGGAAAGGCTCTTGGCAACTCGAATTCTCCACTACACCAAGAGTGAGATGATCTTCGACTGTCTATCTTCAATGGAGTGCGAGTGCGGTGCTCTGGAGAAGCATGAGGATGACCCACTGGTACCTGCTCGTCGAATCATGAAGACAGGACACAAATTTATCACCGGAACAAAGAGCTACCGAGGCTCATCTACCAATCCCGCAGCCCCCCTAAAGGGAGAGATCAAAGAGTTCATAGAGCATCATGAACTTTGGCGAGACTTGATTGTTCAGTATTCCCAAAAGAATATTACCAAGCGAACCGATGGCCTTCCAGCCGTTGCAGGATTGGCTACTGAGTGGTCCAATAAACTTACAGGAAGATACCTCGCAGGTCTTTGGGAGAAGGATCTGCTCAACGATTTACGCTGGATGCCAGATGAAAAAGACTCGGGTGAGGAACCAGAGTACATCGCACCGAGCTGGAGCTGGCTCAGCGTTCATCGCGGTGTGACATGGGGAGTTGAGAGCTTTGAGTTTGACAAGTTCTTTGTGGCCGTGGATTTTGATCGTACAGCATGCCCTCTTAGCGGGCACAACCAGTTTGGAGCCGTGGACTCTGGGTACATCTTTCTCACCGGCCGTGTCATGCCTATAACCTTTTCCATCGATGGAAATATGGTTTGGTTAGAAAAACCAGGGTATGATACAAGAAAACCATTTGACAGGCCGGATAGCCTTTGGAAACTGCGAAACCTGAAGAATAATGAGCTATTCTGCCTCAGGTTTTCGACAAGAATGAGCACAAGAAATGCTTGGGATGACGATGCGGCGATGGTGTTGGTCAAAGCAGATGATATGATTTTAAAGAAGCAGCCCGAAGAGGTTCGGAAGTTTGAAAATGTTTATCAAAGGGTGGGATTTATCACGAATTATATGACCCAGGGCTGGAATCATGAGAGGGACTCGAAGGAGATGGGCATGTATATCATTTAGCTGCCCAAGGTTTCGTCATGATGGGCAGAGTTGAATAGATCTGGATAATCTGAACAATTGGTCAGATAAGAAAGGGGAGGCGAGCCGATGAAGACAACAACGGAATGGAGAAGTGTTCAGTTCATGATCTGATATATCAAGGTGCCAGTAAAACCAGAGCATCCACCCTTTGCGTAACATCAGTCATGGCGGTGAAGTTGAAAGTTGTCTACCCATCGACCGACTCAGGATGTAATACCTCGAATAGTCCGTCGATCTCAACAAGGTGACAAATTCCATTGTCAAGGAATGGATAATTGGTCATTAGATAAAGTTCACCGACACTCTAAGCGACATATCCCACCGGAGCGGAATCTATCCCGCCAGGAACTTGATGTTCGATGCCCCGCTAGGTTCATTCGGTATGATGTTTGCGAAACATCATACATCACTTAAGCGTGGGATAACCGAGAATATGTGTTACAATTCCAAAGATAGCATGAGTCAAGGAGATCGGGAACGTGCGCCAATTGCATGTTTTATCTGGTGATAGAAAAGTAACTCGATAAAAATCTCTTAGTCTAGAGAAACACGAGATATCGCTTCTAGACATGACCTGATGTCACTGACTAGTGGCGGAGCCCTACCGCCGCGCTGGGTCCGGATCTGACATGATCGGCCAAGCTCGGAATTACAGGACTTCTTTTGGAATTCGATCGCCCGGTGTAACATCTCATGTTGCAGATGGTGTGACCCGAAGCGTATATGGAGATACTGATTACGTATAAAAGAAAGACCTTCAGCTCCAGGGCTGAGGGCTGTATGTTCTGTACTACATTCAGCTACAAGTCATTCAATCTATTACAATGCCAAAGTACGTTCTCACAGGCGCAGACGGCAATCTAGGCCGTATCGCAGCAAGCTTCGCCACAGAAATCGCCAAACCTGGCGATGAACTCGTCTTCACCACATACAAAGACGAAGCTATCCCCGCTGACCTCCGCAAATCGTGGACCGACAAAGGCGCAAAAGTCGTGACAGCCACCTACGACGACATTGAGAGTCTCAAGGCGGCTTTCCAAGGCGCTGAAGCTGTGTCTCTCATCTCAACTTGGCTCTTTGGCGAAGGTCGACGCCGTCAGGCCCAAACTGTCGTTGACGCTGCCAAGGCATGTGGCGTCAAGAGAGTCTGCTATACCTCCTTCTGTGGAGCGGGCATTGAGGCTGAGAATGAGGAGGATATTCCTTTCCTTCCCAGAGATCACCACTTTATCGAGAAGATTATCTACGCTTCTGGCCTTGAGTACAATATCCAGAGGAATTACCTGTACGCAGATAACATTCCAACTCTTTTTGCGCCCTCGTGGAAATTCTGCGGTGATCGCTGGCTCGTCAACACACACGGCAAAGCAGGCGCATACGTTGCCCGCGAAGACTGCGGCAACGTCCTCGCCGCTCTGCTCCTAGGCCGCGGCGAACCTAACAAAGTGTACGAGATCACAGGTCCCAAAGCCGTCACCAACGAGGAGGTTTTCAAGTGGATGTGTGAGCAAACAGGGTACAAGGGAGAAATTGTCGATCTTCCTGATGAGGAGTTGAAGAGTTGGTGGTTAGATCATGGATTGCCCGCGGACTTCTTTGGTGACTTCTCAAAGTTGCCCATGAAGTTGTGTATTGGCGATCTTTTGTGCTGTGGAGAGATGGTTGCGACTGGGTTCATGGCTGAGATGAATGACAATGTTGAGAAGTTGACGGGTAGGAAGCCGATTCCGTATCAGGAGGCTTTGTTGCAGTACAAGGACCTCTTTCCAAAGCCCTAGATAATATTTTAGATAGTTGTTTATTAGATATAGAGTAATGTAATTTGTCAGTTTATCTGGTCTATTGCTCGGAGTGAAATATACTTAATTCTATCTGACTGAAGCAACTTGGACATAAAATTGTATCACCATGATCCGTATAATTAGGGTTTGATACTCCCTCTTGCCGTCAGCCTTGTTCAAGGCCATGGGGCTTTTACCTTTACAACGAAGACTTGAACAGTGATTGGGGTATGATATATGGTTGGCACAAGCTAGAACCTTGATTTGCATTGACTTTGGACTGCATTTTATAGAAAAAAACTGAGAGTGAGCCTCGAAACATGCAGCTAGCAGCTGGCAGCAGGCCACTGTTTGATATTACCCAGACTTCAGAAACTAACTCCTGGTATCGTGACGAGCAAGTTGAGCTTGGCAAACATCTCACAAAATACGAGACCCCTAATCACAAGCAGCAACATCCGGTATGGTGTAGTGGCTAACATTTCGCGCTCTCACAACCTGAGGGATTAGTACCGCGGAGCCCAGGGTTCGATTCCCTGTACCGGAGAAATCATTATTCTTTTGCAATTTTGTTCAATCGCGCTCCATGTTCCATTTAGCCGAGCTTTTAGTGTGTGGCGTTAGTGATCAGCCCTGCCAGCGCAAAAGCAAATTCGCGATGGCGCCTAACGCCACTTTAATAGTATTCACTAGTGACATGCACGATTTGATTAGATGTAGAGCCAATACACAGTCTAACAACAGTCAGGGGAAAGAGGTAAATAACCCGACTTTCCTACCATTTTTTCTTGGTTGATTCTTCTATATTCTCACTCATTCACTCATCTCTGTCGTTTTGACTGTCATTCGTTTTTACTAGTCATGATGCTGTCTTCCAACGTTCTACGTGCTCTGGCACTCTTTGCTGCTGCTGTAAATGCAGGCCCCTGCCGTCCGTCGACAACTCTAGCCGGAACCACCACTGAGGTCACCTTAACCGCAACTGTTGTTGACAGTACTACCGATCTCACATCCACTACCATCGAGAGCGCCACAGAGACCGAGACAACCAATATTCCCACCACTACCACGGCCATCGTTGATGAGTCTACCACTACCGCTGTCATCGAAGAGTCTACCACTACCGACATCCCTACCACTACTACGGCCATCGCTGAAGAGTCTACCACTACCGAGGCCGCAAGCACCACGACCACCGCTGTGGTTGAAGGTTATTCATGCTCTACTGCTGACAACTGTGCCGAATACACAGACCTGTGTCTTGATGGGCTGATCAACTTGTGCCTTTGTATAAACGCCGTTTGCATACCTGCGAACTAAATTCTGCACTGCCATCGTGCCAGTACTATCAGCCCACCCAAGCTGATCAAGCTCGAAATACGGCCGTCAGTCTGGGTTGCATAAGTCACTGGGTATCGTGTCACTCACCGCAGAATTGGAAGACTTGGTGTATCATATGTTCAATTCTATCTGAGCGAGGGTGGATCAAGGAAAACAGCGTTGCCATTATTCCTTAAAATCGTTTTTAATCCTAATTTACAATTTTCCCTCTGGGTCACTATTTAGACCATGGGGTTTCTCTTGAAAGAATTTCATAATCCGTGCTTCATTGAAGTTACTAGCTCCGGGCCAAGGTGGACACTGCAAACCAATATACCATCAGCACTAGAGTGAACCATCGAACTTTTATTTTGTTTTTAGGCTGCCATTACAGGCCCAATCGCTTTTCTTCTTCGTTCCCAGCAGTTTCATCAACCCGCTTTGACAATAGACATCAAGAACGCCACTATCAAACTCTCAGATTCTTTGCGAAACGGATGAGAAAAATAAGAAGCTGCATACTGAAAGTTTTCTGTCAAGTTAATAAACGATAATAAAGTGGTAAGTTTATAGTGAAGATCACATCCATTACTTACGGTCTCAGTCATAACAAATAAGGCCTGTTCTGCATGAGATCCAATATCAGAAACTATGCATCAAGTTATCTAAGTTAGTGACATTCTACTTAGTGGCTCCCTCCTTAAAAATGATTCATACTCCGAGATATTTCTATTCCAGATTGGCGCTCCCACCACGCGCAGGATATCAGCGGCTCTTCGCTTCTCTCTGTCCTCCAACTCTTGATCAATACCAGCTGCTATAAGAAGATTCGCGATTTTATAAAGTTGATATTCTTCTGCGTCATCTTTAGTTTCGTAAGTCTTCTTCGCTCTGCCCAGAGCAATTTGGTTGGCAACGTGATGCAATGCAGTCCAGCCTTTCAGATCTGTTTGGTTGACAGATGCTCCAGAGTCCAAGAGGAACTGAACAGTCTCTACTGGGTCAGGAAATGGGCTGCTTCTAGCTATTGAAGAGATGAACACCATAAGAGGGGTCTCTCTATTGGGATATGGTCCCAAGTTCTGTAGGGTGATGCCATGTCTGTGTAGATATTCCAAAACAGCCCGTTTCCAGTGCCTGAAGCCACGGGTTTCCCCATACAGGTTGAAGCCATCTGGAGATGCACCCCCGCAGAGTAAAACTTTTGCATATTGAATAAAGACCATTCCATCGAGTGTGCTTGAATCGGCATCACTGGAAAGACACAATAAAGCTCGTGTTACTTCATCCAACTTCGAATTGGGTTGCGCCCATATCTTGGCTTCAGAGCAACAAAGAAACTTGACTACATCAAGCCTTCGGTTGACCACAGCAGTGCAGATAGGTCCTTCTAGCTGCCGAGAGGCTCTGATCCTTGGGGCGCCAGCCTCTACTAGTAGCGTGACCAGATATTCATCGCAGCGACTAATAGCAGTAGCCAAAGCAAATGATGGATCCTGCCATATGCTGCGTCGAGGATAGCGGTCGAGCAATAGCGAAGCAACTTTTTGATGGCCGTTGAGGATCGCAAGTTCAATAGGCGTCATAGCCACGATCTCTGCCGTGCTCAGTTGTAGCACTCCACCTCTTTGGACCCTGATCAATCGATCCTCACTCCTTGGTCTCGTTCGAGAGTAACTGTAAAGCGAACGAATGTCGGCTTGTCCTATACAGGATAAAATGCTTGCGCTAACGACAATCTTTCTAACTATGGCAGTAATACCAAGCAGACATGCCAATTGGAGTGCTTGGAGCTGAGTTGCGGAAGTCGTGTCTTTTGGGTGTTTGAAGAATATAACAGCACTTCCATTGATGTATTCAAGCCCCGCAATCGTGTCATGATGCTCGGATGCTGTCGAGGGAATGGTCGATATATGTCCCCGCCCGTGTCTCAGTTTGGATAGATGAGAGAACCAGAGTCTTCGCTTCTCATGCTTTCGAGTTAGGAAACTCAACGCTCTTTTGGCCAAGGTCTCATTGCAAAGTTTTTCGGGACATTCTTGGAGGTGTTTGAACCAAAATCTTGAGGCGTAAGGTAAAACATGAGCATACTCCACAGAAGTATCCCTTTCAGCCTCTACCTTGAGGCCTTCCTCCATGATTTCCAAACAGCGAGAGGCGAGAATCTCATGGCCGTTATCTGGGATGATTTGAAAGAAGTCGAAGTCAGAATCGGTGTCGCTTGGGGTTCGAAGAACATAAGGTTGAAGCAAATAATCTTTTGCTGATCGGTGGGAGAATTGAACGGTTTCTATGGTTTCATATCCAGAGCCAAGCCTTCTTATCTCGGTCTTGGTCATAAGAAGAGTCTCACAGTAGCCCAAACAAACCTTCAGGTTTATCAAAGCAGTATCTGGCGTTGAAAATTCATCGCTGGTAAGAGTGCTTAATTCCTCAAGGCTCAGCGGATGATATGCCAAGGTTACCCAAGTCAAGAGTGATCGTGCTTTTTGGCGAAACTCTAGCGGAATGGCCTGCAGAGATCTTTCATAGATGGCGTTGATGTCTCCAGCCAGATCTTCAAGGTACTGTGCTGCAGTACCTTCGTCTTGACCTTTGAGTCCAGAAACAGCTAAGCTCGCCCAGAGGAACGAGCTCCCAGCCTTTTTTGTGAGGCTCTTGTTCATCTGTTCTTGAAAGTCTTGAGACCAGCCATGATCAAGTGCGATATTCGAAACACGATGATCGATCAAACGCTGTACACCTTGAGCGTTGTACTTGTGTGCATCTGAGTCTAGGCAGATTACTGAAAACCCAGTAGAAAGATTGTCTCGTTGGCATGGATGGCGACTAGTTAGAAGGATCCGGAACTTTCGACGACCTTCATTTTCTGAAGATAGCAGCTCCATGAACCTCTCCTCCAATGATTTGATCGACAGTTCATCACATTCGTCAAGCCCATCAACAACACATGTAACAGTTCCTGCGTTAGGATCCTGGACCATCGCGGTGAATATTTGCCAAAGAGTTTCCACTGAGTTAGTTGCTAACGCAATGTTCCCTTTGTCGGCCGATACAGTCCTCTTGAGCCCGTGATGTAAAAGCTCTGGACGTAATCTGCAAAGCTGCCAGATAAAACCACGAAGGACAGCCGCGGCAGAGTTGGCGTTGATATTTCCGTGGCTGCAAAAGAAGTATAAGACTATGTCGGTTGACATACAAGCAGTGAGCTTCTCCAGTTGCTCAGTTAGGTAAATCGCCAACATAGTCTTGCCGTGACCTTCGCCGTCCTGGATATAAAGGCCTCTGGAGTCACTGGAGCCTGAGATCCATGACCTGTATGCGGATGTTTCAGTAAACCACGTACATGTTTCTTTGACTATTGGCCCTTTTGATGATACAAGTGCAGCACGGTCTTCCCTGGGATCTGTGACGAATAAGAGGTTCAAGAACTCTTTCTCGCGATCTTTGAAAGTATGAGAATATTCCAAAGAACGACCATCAGACTCTGAAGCCCAAGAGAGTGGTCGAAACCTTTTAATAATTAGATCAAGACCTAAATAGATAATTCGAAAGGGCACATACCTTGATTTTCGAAAAGCTACGAGACAAAGCTGCTCTCTATGTAGATCTCCAAATAGAGCCTTTACTTCGCGACTATTCAGCTCAGCATAGACCCCAAGTAGTCCTTGCTGAGTAGAAGTGTGTCTACCGCCATTATCAACCCACTCAATTCGAGAGAGAATTCTGTTGATGAGTTTGTAACAGTAAATTAATATCTGTTTGGTCAGATCGAGTTGTTCTTCGTCGTTGTGGTCATCAGCTGAAGGTTTCAGCTCAATATCCTTCGCTAATCTTGAAAAGCTCTCAAGCTGCTGTACCCTTTTCGAGACAAATTTGGTATTTCTATCAAGTTGTTGAAAGAATCGTATTGCTTCGTCTGTTATTCCAACAAGTCGGGCAGCGGCAATGGTGATGCTAGTTGTGTCGTTCATGATCATTAGAATAAATCAAGGGAAATGCTGATACAATCAATATGAAACATTCCCGTAGGTGTAATTATACTAAAGCTTCAACAATGACACATGCTTATACTACTACCCATGGTTCATCTGTATAGAGGCCTGGTAGTTCAGTAAGACAGCTATTTTTAACGTTGCTCAAGCCAACCACAGTACTGAATTGACGGGCAGGGATATTGAGCACTACTGGTCAGATCACGGGAGTCTTCGTATTCGCTGCGCCACGCTCACTCGAAACATGGACCTGGCCTTTTCTGGGAGCGATGACATAGTGTTAGCAGGGGACCATTGTCTACCTAACATCATATTTCTCTAGATAGTCGATTAAGAATAGCGAGCTTGTGCATATGCGTCGTCATGCAGGATCTTAGTATAGGGCTGCCTATCGAGAGTGGCTGAAACATGATCCAAACCAACACGAATACATCGGGCTCGTATTTCTCACGATATGCTATTGTTAGTATTTATAAGGTCTTGTTTTCTTTTCTGGACGTGGCTTCTTTGATTCGTGGCCTGGGCACTGGAGAGGCTATTGTCAGTGACTAATGGTGTCGTTTGGGCTGAAGAATTGTACCAAGAATTTGGCAAATGTCCCGTGAACGATCATGGTCCTCCTCAGATTGTTCAAGATATTAAATATGTAATAATGTATAGATAGTACCTATTACTGTGGCTTGAATCTCTCAGGCCCAGCCTGATCTTACTTGCGACTGAATTCGGATTCGCGAGGCAAGACAATCTTGGTTGGAGTTAGAGTGGCCTCTGAAACTCACGGCTTCACAAACTCAATCGAGTTTCTCCCTACCACTGAAGGCCATTGTCCCTCCGCATACCAACGGCAAAAGCTTATGAGTAAACGTTTTCCGAACCTCGGAGACTTGATCGAAAAGAAACGTCGATTCAGTGACAGCCTCGCGTGACGTAAAGGCCCAAATCTCCTGATGTTGGCGGGGTTCTAGAATTCGGAGTCATAATTCCAGTACTTGAGTGCGATACAAATTGCGGATTGCGAATGCGGCTTTCGTAGCCCAGGCACGGGACGGGACACGTGGGAAAGGCTCCGCAGTGGATCAAGATGGAAGGAACTCAATTTCCAGGCTCGCTTTCACGTTCTTCTCGGTATAATTACACGACTGCAACGCTGCAGCTGTCACTGTTGGGATTTATTGCTTTTTGGATCCTTCAATTGTTACCCTTCGACATGCAGAGATCACCAGCTCTATATCTCTGGCATTGGTGCGCGTAGAAATACAAATGCCTCTCGCTGTTTACAGAGCAATCGCGGATAATTCGGGATATTTCTAGCCCTGTAATTGGGGTCAAACAGCAGACATGCCTAGCACATCCTTTGGGGTCTTTGGGGGTTGTGTCACCTTCTCCATAGGGCCCCGGGAGGTCAGATATGCTTACTCCCTCAGACCCATTGGTGGACGTCGGCGTCTGTTGGCGGCTCAGCAATGGAACTGGAACCCATCGCTACAACGTCAGAAAAGAATCGGCTCACTCTTTTGCGGAATGGTAAGACGTTTCCACTGCGGGGATTGCGCAAAGCACATGGCTCAGTACACGAGACTGGCTTGAACGGTTTCTACAGTGGACGTAGACCCCACGGGGTCACCTGGCTCTGCCGCATCTCCGCGGATAAAGGTATATCGTAGCGCGGTTCACAGTAACTCACAGGCCCACGACTTTACACCATCTCCGGTAGTTTGGGTCCGTTTTAGAGTTTGGCTGAATATGATCTGATCAAAAGCAATATCCAGAACCGGTTGATACCCCGTGGCACCACAGAATTATCATTATGGGCTGACAGATGCTTCTTTTATAAGTTGAAGCATGTCGCTGCTATATATCCAAGCTTTGACTCACCCAATTGCAATACACCATATTATACCCAATTACAGCACCTACAATTACTCTACAGCAAAACTACAATGCTATCGTCAAGCAACGTGATGCGAACTGGCATCCTCCGAACAGGAAGACTAGCCACGCGAAACACGGCACTTCTCGCACGTTCAGCAACAGCTCAGATTCAAACGACCCGTCGAAACTTTTCTTCCAGTCAACGAACACTCTGCCCAAGCTGTGCAACTTCAGGAGGACAATCATGCGCCCGGCATAACCCTAACAGTCGCGCTAGCGCCGGAAACATCACAACAAGCTTCAGTGCTAACAGTAGCCTCGGCAAGACTGCCGCTTACGCTACAGCTACTAGCCCCATCATTCCTAACGAACAGTGGGCGCAGGTTTTGGAAGAACGAGGTGGAGGTAAGCTAGCTATAATCTCTTATGGAATGGACAAGAGACTCTGACGCAAACAGCTGTCCAATATAAAAAGATCCCTGTTCCGACACCAGGCTCAGATGAGGTTCTGATCAATGTCAAGTATAGTGGAGTCTGTCACACAGACCTTCACGCCGTCAATGGCGACTGGCCACTTGAATCGAAGATACCCCTTGTTGGCGGTCACGAAGGTGCCGGTATCGTAGTAGCACGAGGAGAGCTCGTCAAGGATGTTGAAATCGGTGACCATGTTGGCCTGAAGTGGCTTCACGGCTCCTGCATGAGCTGCGAGCAGTGTCGACAGTCCAACGAATCACTTTGCTCAGAAGCTTCCCTCTCGGGATACACAGTCGATGGCTCATTCCAGCAATATGCTGTTGGAAAGGCCGCTCATGTCGCGCGAATTCCTAAAGATTGCGACCTCGCCGGCGTAGCACCTATTCTGTGTGCTGGACTTACAGTCTACAAAGCTCTCAAGTCCTCCGGCGTTCGACCAGGACAAAGTGTCGTTATTGCTGGCGCTGGAGGCGGTCTTGGCACTTTCGCTATTCAATATGCCAAGGCTATGGGTCTGCGGGTGACCGCTCTTGACGGTGGAGACGAGAAGCGCAAGGTCTGCACTGAGCTCGGTGCTGATGTATTCGTTGACTTCAAGACATCGACGGATATCGTTGGAGAGATCAAGAACGCTACAGGTGGCCTTGGCCCTGATGCTGTTCTGCTTCTTGCAGCCCGTGAGAAGCCATTTCAACAAGCTAGTCAGTATGTCAAGAGCAAGGGCACTATTGTCTGTGTTGGCTTGCCAGCCAATGCTTTCGTCAAGGCTCCTGTTTTCGACACAGTCGTCCGGTAAGTGGAACAAACCCTATCTCAGAACACGCATTGATGAGATATAATAGTGAAATCAACATCAAGGGCAGCTATGTCGGTAACCGACAAGACACGGCTGAAGCCATTGAGTTTTATAGACAAGGCCTCATCAAGGCACCATACAAGTAAGTATATCCACTACATGCAATCACGGGCAAGACTAACATGGAACTAGGATTGTCGGCTTATCACAACTTCAGAAGGTCTATGATATGATGATTGCAGGCAACGTTGCTGGCCGTTATGTGGTGGACACCAGCAGATGATGACCATGAATGTTTTTGATATTATGGGAGGTTTATTGAAAGCGTTTCTGACGTTGCTTGCGGAACAGGCATGATACCACGGAGGATTTGTGCATAGCATGAGAGGAATGATTCCTAGTTGCTACTATCTTAGTTACTTTTGGCTCCTTGGCTATTGAAAACAGGTATGATGGACTCAATAACAATTCTAAGTTTCCTGTACTGTATTAACATAACTTATTTATTTCTTATAAGATTCTCACAGCACATGTCCAGCAAAAGAACATGATCCTTCACCTGAGCATTGACTAGGTACTTGACAATTTCTTAGCAGAGATATATACAATTTGCAAAAAGATCAAAAAGAAACTCCGGTACAGGGAATCGAACCCTGGGCTCCGCGGTACTGTTCCCTCAGGTTATGAGAGCGCGAAATGTTAGCCACTACACCATACCGGATGATAAGGCTTGTGATTATGCTTTGGATGTCGCAGCGTGATCCCAAGTTGCTTACGAGTGACATCAACACGGATAGTAGGAATCAGGAGCTAAACTCCAGTCCGAACTCAGGCTATTGGAGCGCATGGATAAAGTGAACAACTTGTCGATCCCCTCTTTAAGCATGACGATCAAGCTTAAATCATGTAGCCGCCCCTCACATACCCCGCGGTCCGTTCTCAGCCAGGTAACCTTATGGTAACCGAGCAAATAGCGAGCTGTATATGCTGCTTGTTATAGGGAGGCCTGCATGGGCATCAGATCATATGCTGCATGTTATACGAGAGCTCCATAGTATTGATTTATCCTAAGAACGGGCTCTTTTTTAGGAAATGATCGGTTAGAACGAAGTATAAGAGACAGCAACAATCAACGATAGAGTGCAGTTTCTCTCTTGTTTGGAACTCTGTCAACAAAGTTTGCCTCTACGATGCTTGTCCTGTCGGTAATCACTTCAGTTCTTGGTTTATGCTCAGGCTTTGCTCTTGGGTTTACCAATCCAATAAGAACAGGAAGTGACCCTCATATCGTCTATCAAGATGGAATGTGAGACTCTTCCTCTGACCAGTGCTTGCATGTTACATACTGAACCTACTCTTAGGTACTATCTAACCTCAACAACATGGACCAACGTCAGCATCACCAAAGCCCCAACCATCGAAGGCCTTAAGACCGCCGAGTCCCAACTCATTTGGTCTGACAGGTCCAATGCTACTAGAGCGTGCAACTTCTGGGCTCCTGAGATGCACAAAGTTGGTGATACCTGGTACGTGTACTTCTCAGCAAGTATTTGTGATGAGGGAAATTGGGATGTTATGCTGCCAACTTTGAGAATATATGTTCTCAAAGGTGGCAAGGAGAATCCGTTGTCGGCGGATTATGAGATGCTGGATGCAATTATTCCTCCTAACTTCAATGCTGGAATGCTCGATGCTGTAAGTGAGGCCATGGTCTTGGAAAGGTCTATGACTAACGATGCCTTCAGACCATCTTTGAGATTGAAGGCACCGAGTATTTCCTTGTAGGTATCTTACAGCCCTTACCAAAATCCTTCCCTAATACTCGCTCAGTTCTCTTCCGTCGAAGGACCCAAGAGCCCTGATGGTGCCTCTCTTTGGATCGCCAAACTTCTATCACCCACAACATGCGGCAACGCCACAATGATCGCACACCCGGAATTCGAGTGGGAAAAGTCCGATTCACCCGTTCTTGAAGGACCTTATGGAATTCTCTCCCCGGCTGGAACAACTTATGTAGTCTACGCTGCTGACTCCTGCAATACACCCGCCTACAAACTCGGCGCCATGAAATTCACAACAGGTTCTGATCCGCTTAGCCCTGACTCTTGGACCAAGTTACCCGATCCCATTTTCGAGACGAAGAATGGGCTTTATGGACCTGCGCATAACGCATTCTTCAAGAGTCCTGATGGTACGGAGGATTGGAATGTCTTCCATGCTAACCTCAACGCGGAAGATCGTTGTGGCCCCTCGAGAAAGACGTTTATTCAGCCACTGAGTTGGAAGGATGATATGATTGATTTAGGCGAGCCACTTCCTGTTGGCACAGAAATCAAGCCCCCTTCTGGGGAGTAAGAGTAGGAATAGGTGTGGTGACAAGCCTATATGGCTCTCTTCGATATTAATATAGTCATCAAAAGATTTTTCTCATCCTCTAGCTCATCTAACAGAGACTTTACTCGCAGCTTTCCGAGAATTCATTGACAGCCTCTGCGCAGTGTAAGATATCGTGCTCAACACAATTTAATAGGTATACTATGGTGTCCGAGGTCACTAATGAAGATCTTTTTACCACTAATGGTAGAAGCTAGGTTGACGTATACAGTATATGAAGGAGGCGATCTAATTGAGGAATCACCATGCTCTTCGCATTCCTTTATTAACCCCATACAATCAGACCTTATCCTTAAGAGCAAGAAAGTGTTAGACCTCAATATTAGGTATTAAAATAAAGTTACTAAAAGATATCCTAAACTTATGCTAAGTTACCTTAGTCTTTTTATCGCCTCAGATTGAGGTCCTAAGTTTTCTTTCCTCCCCTAACATGCAATCTATCCCCCCACATTCTGATTGAACCTCCCAGGACTTCTCATGAGCTATGGACGTTGACTATCATAAATCATTCGATCTACCTTTGCCTTTGCTTCGACGCTATGATCAACACTGCCCAAAGTCTTCAAGATGTCTGCCGTCTCGTCTTTGCCAGAGAGAACAGCATAGTAGAAGGGGCTTTTACCTCGAAGGTCCTTCGAGTCAGATTCCACGCCTTCGACGTAAAGGAGAGCCTTGACGACTTCTTTATTTCCTTTCTCGGCTGCATAGGAGAGAGGAGTCCGGCCTTTCACGTCCTTCTCATCAGGCTTGACACCTCCTTCCAACAGATACTCAACGATTGCCTTGGAGCCAGTTTCGCTTGCATGATGCAGCGGAGTCATCCCAAAGGGGTCTCGTCTGCCAATGTCAACATTTCCAGTGTCGGCCAAGACCTTGAAGACATCAAAGCGGCCGAGTCTGGCAGCTGTGTGCAGGTGACCCATAGCCTTGAGGGATGCAACAGGATGACCTAGAGATTATCAGAACTTCAAGCAGACAAAGCAGGGGTAGAGAAAAACTGACTGATCCAGTCAAATTCAGAAAGAGGAAGTTCAACAAGAGCTTTGACACTCTCCTTGTTGCCCTGGATGATGGCACGGTTCAGACAGTCATGGCCGATGTCAGTGTGCTTGAGTTGAGCGCGATGCTCGGGCTCTTGCAGCAATGATTTGAATACGGCGGTATTACCAACTAAGCGGAACAGAGGGGGTTCATTCAGGTGCTTTTCCACAGCGGCTCGGTAGTTAGCCTCAAAGGGGTCCATGATGGTGACCAGGTGAAGTGTATGATGCGAGAATGTGAAGACTGGGCTATGTGGGTAAGATGAGGAATGAAGACTATTGATCTTCACCTGGATTCTAGAGAGCATTTATAGTTAAATAAATCAGTGCTTGTTATGCTTTCCCGACCAGCGTAACGCACGTCAGTTTGTAACAAAACAAACGGCAATACACTATCACTTGCTTGTTTGTCTAACGCAAAATCTAAGTCTGAGGGCAACCTTCCTAGGGGAGAGAAACCCAGGATTTCGATCCTAAATGACAAAAGGATTTAGGTAATTTAGTATAAGTTTAGAATAAACTTAGTATACCTTTTTCTAAACTGATTTTGAAGCCTTGTATGAAGGTCTGATATTTTCTTGCTCTATAAGGACCTCCTAAATAAAACCTGGGCGTTTTAGCTGCAACTCAGAAATACACAATCGTTAGAAAACGCATCTGCTCTTATTCAACGGAGCAGCATGGACAAATATGAAAACACAAGCTCACTATAAGCAAATATGATCTGTATAACTTACCTCTACCTTAGAGCTCAAGATTTGAGGCTTTGTTGTGAATTATAAGACTTCAATACAACTATTTGTACAAGCATCATGTTTTCAGCCATTGCCAGTTTGGAAACAACACGAGAACTTGGGAGTTGAGACGAATTCGCTCTAGCCTCATATTATTTTATCTATGCCTTGACGTCTGTCATGTATCTCGATCTTCCAATACGCCGGTATAACCTTTCTAAGAATATGTCACTGTCGTAGTACGCGTCTGCAGAATTGCCTTTTCAGAGTCTGAATCGCCCTGACTATCTCCTGACATTGGCCGTGTGACTGAGCGTGATCCTCCATTCTTATTCTCGTGACCCTTTGATGCCTCTGCTTTGGTAACAGTCTGCAATGGATACATCGGTCCATCGTCGAATCGTTCATAGTGGTCATGTCTGGGCATACCGCCACTGGAGATTGCTCCGATGGTTGGTGGTGCGCTTGGGTTTGACATGCCTGCCTTTGACGCTCCGTATGAGGAGCCAAGAATCCTTGGCGAGATGTGTTTGATGAATGGTTTGACTGTCGTGAGAGTCGCGCAAATGATGGAGAGGTTGGCTTCGGCGAAGCTGGAATTGTCAGAGGAGAGGTTAGTTAGGAAGAGGAAACTTACATCCAAAGAAGAACAGGACCACCACCCCAGGATTGGTCAACGTTACCCATGGACCGAATCAACGCAATCAGTCTCATGATTGATGTGAAGACAGTACTGGTGTTGTTAGCTTGCCCCTTGTTGCCTGAAAATGTTTGCTTACACTCCACCAACACCAAAGAAGCAGATCAACCCAATCTTTTGTCTTCTGGAAATCTGTAGTGGTATAACAACAGGTATCGGCACCGCAAGCACCATGGCATCTGTAATCGCACCCATTATAGCCGTAGCCTGGTAAACAGCCGGTCGATCGATGCACTTCTTATCGGTGATTGTGATGTCCCAGCCCGCTCTTACAGGTTTGCAGGGGAAGATTGTCGTAAACGTAATCGCAATCGAAGAGCCAATCACCACAAACGACGTAGCCCAGATTGTTACATGAAACCACTTCTGTGGTGCAAGCCGACGGTAGACGAGAAGCAAAGCCATCTTTGCGCCGCATTGGACGGGGTTGTAGAGGATTGGTAGGAGGTAGAGGGCTCGTGCGAACTGTGCGAACTTGGTTATTGGCATCTCCCAGCCGTGGGTGCCCATTATGCCGCGGATAAAGTCCCCTAGACGCTCGAGCACGTTAGTCTAGTAGGTGTGAGGGTGTCTTGGGCACTGACTTAGTATCAAGGTCTGAAGTACTACGGAAAACACCTGGATCGGTCAGCTTTTTCGGTGCAAGACACGACGTCTTGGGTGATGTTGCTCACATATGCTACCCCTAAACATGCTTCGAAAACATTAGCGAAGGCGTACGAAGTAAGGGGGTCAACGTGACTTACCATCCTCTATTCGTATTGTCTTATGTATAAAACTTCTAACATATACTCTCTGTGCAATGAACAGGACAGTCAGGAAATTCCCAACTCCATAAAGCCAGTATGCTGCAGTAACACTGTTCCGTTGCGGGTTATCAAAATCGACCTTGTAGCCTTCGGGTGGTGGTATAGCAACGGGAACGCCATTAACGACAGCAGCCATTGTGAAGTGAACCAACTAACAAAGAAGTACGTAGCAGGAAGGTCTTAATGCGAAATCACATGCAGGAACGAAGAACGAAAAATATTAGATTCGTAGAAACACACAGCCTCTACGTTCATTCAATTGACTTGGTACGGATTACCTGCATGCATATTACTACATCCTATATCGGATATACGACCCACTCCTGAGGAGAGAGAAAAGAAACGATTGTAAGGATTGAAACCCTTGGGCATCGGTTAGAAGAGATCAGCGTCTTTCATACATAGTCCAAACTCTGTTTCTGTGGATGTTACTCTGAGTCAGTAGACGTTGACATATACACCCCTGTTCGAAAACTTCCGTGTGAAGACGACTATTGAAACGGCATTCCGACCTCTCGGTGCCCGCGGGTAAGCTAGGGATAGCCCGTTGATACTGTCCATATATACGAAAATACGGTTTGACAGCTGAAATTTGGTTGTACCATTATATGATTGCTTGATAACAGGTCGACGAAAACTTGAGAAGCTTGAGGAACCTGGAAGAAGAATCCGGATATCAGCCTTTTCCTTCAAGTGTACAAGGATGTCTCTATCCATCAGCCTGTAGAAACCTCTTGGCAGTTGCCGGGGAGCAGGGTTATCGAAGCCGAATTCAACGAAGGATTCATGGTGCGGATCCGAGACCTTAGCTTCGGAGAGTACCAAAATTCCGGCCAGAATATTCAGGCCCAACTTCAATAGCTTCACAATTTCAAGTTTTCGTAATTGGGCCCGAAGATGACTATCTCGGGAGATGAAACGGATTCTCTAGTTCCGGACGCTATCAATCTCCTCTTCCAATAGCATGGTAGCGAGATGCCTTGCCGAGGTCTTTGTTTTCGTACAGGAAGAGACCATCCCAGGACCCTTGCTTCTCTGCTTCTTCAGCCCCAGTAAATAGTCCTGTCAAGCATGATGCAAGTGTCAGGAGAATGTAACGTCAATGGGTTTCTTTCACCAAAGGAGCAAATGATTTACGAAACAGGGCCAGGTACCAGGACCCTGGATAACTGTCTATTCCCCATGGAGAACAACAGGACTCCGACAGTCTATCAGCTTCAGTCACATACATAGACAGCCTTGATTATGTGCCCCTCAGAAGCGTCAGAAACTCAATTCCCTCTCGTTTCTTCTTTGCCCACAAGCATCCAATCATGACTACCCTTACTCCTCAACCGATGATCCCTCAGGCTGAAAGCCTCATTGCAGCTGGTTTCGAGGCTCGTATCCTCACGCCTACAGATGCCGAGTTCTCGGCTCGCCAAGAGTCATACTGGTCCAACAGCGCCAAGATCAAGCCCGCTTGTATCGTCCAGCCTCGTACCCCTGAAGAAGTCGCTTCCGTGGTGAAGGCTCTTGTTTCTGCCGGTCAGAAGTTTGCTGTTCGCAGTGGTGGACATACAAACTGGGCTGGGTCGAACAATATTGAGGGCGGTGTTACCATAGATCTTGTTCATCTGAACCATGTGTCTTTTGATGCTGCTACGGAGACAGCTGATATTGGACCTGGTTGTCGCTGGCGAGAGGTTTATGCTGAGCTGAGCAAGCATGGTCGTGCTGTTGCTGGAGGCCGTGAGGGTAATGTTGGTGTTGCAGGTCTTCTTCTCGGAGGTGGCAATGCTTTCTTCACAGCTCGACAAGGCTTTGGGTGTGACAATGTTGTGTCATACCAAGTTGTTCTTGCCAGTGGTGATATCATCACCGCCGATGAGAAGAACAACACCGACTTGTACCGAGTACTCAAGGGTGGATCAAACAACTTTGGTATCGTCACCAGGTTCACCATGAAGGCTATCAAGTCTGATAAGGTCTGGGGTGGAATGACTTTCTTCCCCAAGCAGGTCATCCCTGGTGCCATTGAGGCTCTCTCCTCTTTCACGGATAATGTTCCCAATGATATTCACAGCAACCTTGTCACCATCTTTACGCATATGCCTGATTTCAAGGATGTCGTTGTTGCTACTCTGTATGCCAACATGGAGGGTATCGAGAAGCCTCCGGCATATGAGAAGTGGCTAGCTCTTCCCGAGATCATGAGCACTGTCAAGAACACTACTTTGACCGAAATGGCTTTCGAGTACAACATCCCCGCTAATTTCTAGTAAGTCGACTCATTTGTCTCGTCATTTTTCAAGCTAACCTCCCAGTGACACTTGGTTCACATGTTGCTTCAAGAACGATACCCGAATCATCACGAAAGCATCAGAGCTTCATGACAAACTTGTTGAAGAGCTCAAGGCATTCATCCCCGACGGCAACTTCATCACTCAATGTCTCTTCCAACCCCTTCCTACACTCTTTGGCCAACGCGGTATTGAAGCAGGCGGCAACATCATGGGTATGGACCGTCATAAGACCAACGGTATTCTATTTCTTGCTGTCGTCATGGCGCAGACTGCTGAGCAGGAGGCTTTTGCACGACCAAAGGTCCAGGCTTGGATTAAGGACGTGCAAGACTATGCAGCTACTATCGAGGGCGGTAATCTTGAGTGGACCTATTTGAATTATGCGGATAAGAGTCAGGATCCTCTTGGTAGTTATGGTGCTGAGAACATTAAGAAGATGAAGGATGCGGCAGCCAAATATGATCCCGAGCAGGTTTTCCAGAAGCTGGTACCTGGAGGGTTCAAGATATCAGATGTCAAGGATGAATAGATAAAGCGTACCAAATGAGCGCTAGTTGATTAGATGGTATCAAAGACGAATATCATGCAACACACTGAATGAGATTAGAATGTTTAAATTAAAACAGAAAGAGATTACATAGGTAGTTTAGTCGATATGGGTGAAGGCATCTTTTCGATTCCAGGGATAGTTTCAGGTCATTGACCGGAGAGCATCGTCTGAAAGACCGCTAGTGACACCCTAATGCGATTATTTGTAAAATTTCGACAATCGACAAAGCTACCACGTTTCTACATAAATACTATCATGGATGCATTGATCAAATCGATCCAACGAGCCTTGTGATAGATATGGCCCAACTAATAATACACGGGTAACACCTCCGGTCGCTATGAGGTCGGGCGTCGGCGGCGCCGGCCTATTTCCGTTGATTGACCAGTAGAAGCTGAGTGCTGGAAAACAAGCTTATGGGCAGTAAGCTTAAAACCCAAACCCACTAGGCTAGGTCGCACACCCACTTACACTTACGGTCTGTGCAATAAGAGTGGCAGGAACTTTTAATAATGACGACTGGTGCATTGCGTGATTTCAAGAATTAACACGATCTGCAGTGAGTTTTAAGTCCCCCATGCTACCCACCGCCACATCGTCATGTTGGAAGAAGACCTGCCTGCTGAAGAAGAGAGATTGATGCAACAGACACACATCTGCTTCACCAGAGACGATGGAGTCAATCTATCAATCGCTCTGCCACACCGGCTGAGCACATTGCTACAGTACATATCGAGCATGGCTGGGGACGCCGTGTCCGAGGTGAAGGCATCTCCGCAACCCCAGGGCCAAGACCAATCAGCACAGATGCCGTTTGAATGGTGGTAGCGTTGATCGCCAAGGACATTCCCTGTTGCGATGTACCCGACGCCTCATCATGCACCGTCGGGGAGTTTGCTCACTGCAGATCGGCCTTACTTGTGTTAGTGTCCAAGGTCTGGTACTACCATTGCTGCCTCTGTTCCATGGACGGGTACTTTACTCCAGCCGTTTCTTTACTTTGAGTGATTATTCTCATCATCGTCTTCTCTCACATCCTCCTCCTCCACTGTAGCATTCTGCAAATTCCTGCCTGCATTGATCAGCGATAGCGCGTACATCATCATGGACAAAACATCGACACTAGAAGACTCAGAGCTTCAAACCTCCCGCACGCCAAGCAGACGGCCTTGGCTCGCATCAGCCTTTGGAGGGCCCAACGTCACAATTGGCCCGCGAATCGAACCCCTCGCCGAGCACTTGGCGCATGTATCCGAAAGCGAAAGCACCGCAGCTGAAGATCTCGTCGACAAGCAAGTCGCTTCCGAAGCGGGAAATGCTATTCAGTACAGGACATGTTCTTGGCAAAAGACTGCAGGGCTGCTCTTTAGCGAGTACATTGTGCTCTCTATCATGAGCTTCCCTTGGTCGTATAGCCTTCTGGGTCTAGTCCCTGGGTTGATATTGACGGCTGTCATTGCTGGGCTTGTTCTGTACACGAGTCTTGTGCTCTGGGAGTTTTGTCTGCGACATCCGGAGGTTAGAGATGTGTGCGACATTGGGCAGATGATCTGGTGGAATAAGAGATGGGCGTGGTGGTGGACAGCAGTCATGTTTGTCCTGAACAATACCTTCATTCAAGCTCTGCATGTCTTGGTCGGTGCAATCTACCTCAACACAATGACCGAGGCCGATTCCATATCAGGCTGCAGAACCGTTGCATTCGCTGCGGTAGTCACGGTGATCAGCTGGATCGGGTCGCTTCCTCGCACCTTTAGCATGCTGTCAAAGCTTGGCTTTGCCTCGACGTTTTTTACCTTCATTTCCGTCATCTTGGCAACGGCATTTGCAGGCGCTCAGGGTAATCCCGCTGGGTATCCTGAGATGGGTGAACCGATAATCTCAATCTGGACACCAAAGACCACGACACTTGTTACTGGCATGTCGGCTTTCATGAATATGAGCTACACATTTATTGGTCAGACTACAATTCCCAGCTTTATCGCTGAGATGCGTGATCCGAGGTAAGTTGCAATGTCATTTGATGCAACCGTGATAATTCTGACAAAATAACAGAGATTTCCCAAAGGCATTGTGGGCGTGCACCATGGCTGAGATTGTCACATTCAGTGTTGTCGGGTCTGTCATCTACGTTTACACGGGCAACCAGTACATGGTCACACCAGCCTTCGGCGTCCTCACTGATACCTACAAGAAGGTCTCGTATTCTTTCATGGTTCCAACCATTATCTTTGTCGGGTGCCTGTACGCAAGTGTCACAGGCCGATTTGTCTTCTTCAGAATGTTTAAGGACTCCGAACATCTCACATCGCACACATTCAAGGGCTGGTTCTGGTGGGGATTGGTGTTGCTGATCAGCTGGGCCGCCTCATTCTTTATCGCTGAGATCATTCCGTTCTTCTCTTCGTGTAGGTGACTACTCTCAGACTTATGGATCATCGTTAACATACTCTCAGTGCTGTCAGTCATGTCGTCGCTGTTTAACTGCTGGTTCGGCTTCATCTTCTGGGCTCTGGCCTATTTTCGCATGCGCAATGCAGACCGCAAGGTCGGAAGGAGACGAAATCCCATTCTTGACGTTCTTTCAGTGGCTCTGAATGTTGTCATCATGTTGACTGGTGCTTTGTACCTCACGCTGGGAACATACGTCAGTGTGCAGGGTATCATTGATCAGTTCCGTGCAGGACAAGTGAGCAGTGTCTTTTCATGCAAGAGTAATGGGCTTTGAGCTGAATTGAAGTGTTAATCTGGCGCTTGGATTTAATTTAGCATTTATAGATAATAGATGGGCATATGATGTTGACGACAGGTGATTGTTGACTGTAGGATTCATCATGTATGGCTAATGTTGCTTTTGTTGGCTCCCTAGTACTCGATTCTCTCCATAAAAGATGGATTGTTGAATGAGACTGAACAAAAGTCGCGCAGTCATGTAGTACACATATCCAAGTTCAATCTGTTGGTGGTCGAGAGTCACTGTTTCAATGTATGAAGTCGTCAGCATCATCAACGCCGACTCACCGTCATCCTTCGGTTCGTTAAAAATGATGAACGTATAAATTATGGCTTTCTTAGCCTTTATCTGGTGTTCCACATGCTACCCTCATTCAATTGTTTCGATATCTCGGGAGTATAACCTGACAGATGCATGATCGCTGGTTATCACCAGTGATGACAACACATACGAGCCAGAGGAGAGACATAAACTGAGAGATAATATTGATTTGTCAATAAAATTTCTGTAAATAGTACTCAACCTAATGCAGATTACTCCTTGAGAAGGAGTTAGTGTACTCGGAACGAGATGCCGACCTGGGGATGCCAGTGTCGTTAGCCCACACTGACATCACTACACAAAGAATGGGACCCAAACTAAGCGAATTCTCAATCTCACAGGCCTCACCACTGTTACTAAACATCAGTGCAAGGAAATAAGCTTAAGTGAAATCCCCAGTGTCAAAGAATGCGGAGCGGCTCCAGATCCGATGTGGATAACTGCCAATAGACGAGACCGAGTCCCACCGAGGATTCTTAATTGATCACTGGAAACAATTCCATGTTCTGAGATCCAATTAGATAGAGCACTTGAATATAGAGAGCGAATCACTTGTCTGTCATAGAACATGACACTGGTAATTGAGTCATAGAACTCACAGTTGATGCCAAGCCCTGCACATCCGCGCCCTTGAACCGAACACTAACATGACATTTGTTAATAGCGCCCAACCACAACTGTCAATTATTGAACATGCAAATTATTAACCGATTCGGATCCTATTTCCGGGATTATAAATTCTTCCTCCTCCTCCCCACTCACCTTTCCCTCAACCCATCTCAACCCAATCCATAACGGTTATCTTATGTCTACTACACTCTTCACACCCTGAGGCATTAGAAAAACTGTACCCTTTTTTGTGATCTACCGTGTTTCGACACATGACATTTAACGAACACAATGCAGAGGACAGCTGCCTAAAAAACCAGCACGAAAAGCAGGCCATACCCAAAACTAACCCCGATGTCCCCCGTGGCGATGCCGTCCCGGCCCCGGACGATGCGGGCCTCGAGACCGGAGGTGTAGCGTACCCCAGCGAAGCCAGCACCGACGACAGTGAAGCGAACCTCGAATTTCCAGAGGGCGGGCTCCAAGCCTGGCTTGTAGTCTTTGGGTCCTTTTGTGGAATGTTTTCGATCTACGGCCTCATCAACACCTCTGCTGTTTTTGAGTCGTACTTTTCCGAGAACCAGCTTCGTGATTACTCGTCCTCGCAGATCGGCTGGATTTTCAGTCTTTATCTCTTCCTCGTCTTTCTTGTCGGTATCCAAGTCGGACCTGTTTTTGACAAATACGGTCCTCGACTTATTGTTGCCTCTGGAGGTATACTCATCGCGACAAGTTTGTTCATTCTCAGCGTTTGCGAGGAATTCTACCAGATTCTCCTGTCATACTCGGTTGTGGGTGGCCTTGGAGGCGCCCTTCTCAATTCACCGTGCTATGCATCTATTGCCCATTGGTTCGACCAGAAGCGAGGTCTTGCAACTGGAGTTGCAATGACTGCAGGATCAATTGGCGGCATCATCTTTCCCATATTTCTACAGAAACTTCTGCCCAGCGTTGGCTTTGCATGGACGACCCGTATCCTGGGCTTCATCATCCTCGGACTCACCGTTCCCGCCACGCTCTTCATGCGCTCGCGTCTCCCGCGATCAAACAAGGTGTCCTCGGTCTGGCCAGACTTCAGCATCTTTAAAGACCTGAAATTTACATTTTCGGCATGTGGAATCTTCTTTATGGAATGGGGACTCTTCGTGCCATTGACGTACATCGTGTCTTATGCCGGACGACACTCTGGCGACGCCAACAGCTCTTACACCTTGATTTCGATCCTCAATGCGGGTTCATTGCTCGGTCGTTTTCTCCCCGGTCTTTTGGCAGACAAGATCGGGCGATTTAATGTCATTCTACTGACGCTTGGGCTCTGCATCATATCGGCCTTTGCTCTGTGGCTGCCAGCGGGAGACTCCAAGGCTATGATCATCGCATTCGCTGTTGTGTTTGGTTTTGCAAGTGGTAGTAACCTGGGACTCACACCAGTTTGCGTAGGTCAGCTCTGCGATCCTCGCGACTATGGACGATTCATCTCGACGGCTTTTATGGTAGCTAGCTTTGGAACCCTCAGCAGCTTGCCCATTGCTGGTGCCATTCTCGAGGCTGGCGGCAAGGGTAACACTGGCTGGACTGCTCTCATTGTATTTGATGGGTTGTCGTATGTGCTGGCACTCGCCTGTTTCCTTGCTGCCAGGGTGATGGCTGTCGGCTGGGACGTCAAGAGCGTCTACTAAGACGACTCGATTGGAAATGCCGCTCTTCCTTGGAGATGCACGCGATGAACTGAAATGTCATGCGATGCAGTGACTTCAATTGGATGAGTATGAGTGACAGGGAATGGATGGTCCGGTGATGTATTATGCCAGCCGATAATCTTTACCGGGGCCGAGGTATCAACTGATTTTGTTCAAGATGCCTCCTCGGAGTTGTATGTTACCGCTCAATCGCTGGGAGTAACAAATGAGGAATGGGAGAATGATGTCCATCTTGGATATTATTGCCTTGGATAGGAACTGACTGTAGTCGCTCCTTGATCATAAGTAGATAGAATTCACTCATTTTGAATAATTGCAAATGTAACATGTTGCGTTCCCACGGGATCAGGCTGTCAATGTCCGCGATTTTAAACGTAAACTCAAGGAGATGCAAACATTGGAGATACAAGTCCGAAGCAAAAAGAGGGTCTCAGGTCCTCATCACGTCCAATGACGCATCTTCCCGTCGTCTCGCCCTCACCGAGAACCCGCGATTAACCGTATCTCAAAACGCTCACCACGACAGATTCTCCACGCGCTCTTGTGAGTGGCTCTCCTTTACGTCTCACCCCGGATCATCTATCTCCCGTCCTATCTCACTCGGCATACTGACTCCGAGACCACCCGTAGCGCAAGGTCAAGCACCAACTGACCTTGAGAGGAAAGTGCGTGTGTCGACCCATTTGGGCTTAGGCCGTTGAATCCCGGCCACGGGATAATCTTGATACGAACGAAACCACGAACCTCCCGAAAGCTCCTGGTATCGACGGTTTTTCCCTTCCAATTCCAAAACCTCAAGTTAATCCTCTAGACGTTGCAACAAACAGCGACGTTTCTTTTTCTCTCTCACTCCCTCTCCCCTCCACCCCCCGGCATCATGCAGTCCTTCGCCAGAGCAACTCGCGCCTCGGCGCTGCAAAACGTTGGCCGTCGAGCCTACTCTTCGTCGCAGTATGCCCAGACCATCAACAACCTGCGCATCAACGCCGACACCAAGGTCATCTACCAGGGCTTCACCGGAAAGCAGGGAACGTGAGTTTGTGCAATTCTTGGATTTCGAGAGGGCATACAAAATTAACGAATGACGTAGTTTCCACGCTCAACAAGCTATCGAATACGGTACGGTCCTCGCTATATCGATGTCACGATGATACATGTGACAAAAACTGACTCTCGACAAACAGGCACCAAGGTCGTCGGTGGAACAAACCCCAAGAAGGCTGGCCAGACTCACCTCGGCCTCCCTGTCTTCAAGAACGTTGGTGAAGCCGTCAAGGAGACTGGTGCCACTGCTACTGGTCTCTTCGTCCCGTACGTCTAATCAACCACACCCCAAACGAAAACGACCCCTAATAATTTTTCTCAGTCCTCCTCTGGCCGCCGCCGGTATCGAGGAGGCCCTCGAGGCCGAGATCCCCCTCGTTGTCTGCATCACTGAGGGTATCCCCCAGCACGGTAGGTTTTTGCAACGTCGATGGAACGTTTTGAAGGTTTCTAACAAGGGACCCACTTAGACATGGTTCGCATCACCGACATGCTCAAGACCCAAAGCAAGACCCGTCTCGTCGGACCCAACTGCCCCGGTATCATTGCACCCGAACAGTGCAAGATCGGTATCATGCCTGGCTTCATCCACAAGCGCGGCCGCATCGGTATCGTCTCTCGTTCCGGTACCCTCACCTACGAGGCCGTCAACCAGACCACCCAGGCCGGTCTTGGTCAGTCTCTCGTTGTCGGAATCGGCGGTGACCCCTTCTCCGGTACCAACTTCATCGACTGCCTCAAGGTCTTCACTGAGGACCCCGACACCGACGGTATCATCATGATTGGTGAGATTGGTGGTTCTGCCGAGGAGGATGCCGCCGAGTTCCTCAAGCAGGCCAACACTGTCAACGGTGGTAAGCCCGTTGTCAGCTTCATCGCTGGTATCTCTGCTCCTCCCGGTCGACGAATGGGACACGCCGGTGCTATCGTTTCCGGTGGTAAGGGTGGTGCCGACACCAAGATCAAGGCTCTCGAGGACGCTGGTGTCATTGTCGAGCGCTCTCCCGCTGGTCTGGGCAAGGCTCTCTACAACGAGTTCGTCCGCCGCGATCTGCTATAATTTTTTAACTAAGATACGTCTACTATTTGGTTCACCCTTGGGAGACAAGACGTGTGAGTCGGGGAGTGAGTTGGTAGAGTCCAGTCCATTGACCGGGGACTCGCTCATGGAGGGCTATTTGCATCATACTGCATGATTTCTTCGTACGTACCTGATAGAGCAAGGATGGTCTGGCTGGCGCGCAGGCTAGATTGTGGAAAGGCCTTTTGGTGTTCCTTTTCCGCAGGCGAGTGTGCCATAACCCTCAGCACGCAATGCGCCAACAATGTCACATTACAACATGAACCATCTAATGTCGAAAAGTGTTTCAAGCTATAGTATCATGCTGGCTCATGCACATGTGACTATGTAGATGTACGAGAAATGGTGTAGGCGTGCCTCGGGCAGCAAAACAACGTGAGACCTTAACACAGGGTGTCAAGGGTATCCCATACCTATACTAAGTTAGGTACCTAAACTTATACTAAGTTGTCTAAGTCTTTATGGCATTTAGGATCGACGTCCCTAGAATTCCTCCCCCCTAAGGCGTGCAAACAAGTGAAGAATTGCTTCATGTATTACCGTTAAGTATCTCCACCACCTATCTTGTGTCATTTATCGTGGCCTACAACCCATATGAAGTGCAGACCCCGTACCCAGTCTATGGTAAGTTGTTAAAACAATCCGACGTAAACTCCCCATACCATGCTTAAAAGAAATTGTGTTTCAGGTCGCCATTCCTTCTCTTGGTCCTCCATAGTCCACATTAGTTTTCGTGTAGCAGTCTAGAAACGACATCCCCCATGTAAGCTTCTTCCAGCTCGTAGTCTCGACCTCCATTGCGATCTATGCCGAAGTGAATGAACGCCTCGACAACATCATCCAATGCGAAGCCCATGTTCACGAAACGTTCGACAAGGTCTCTGTTGTATCCAGAGAGTCTACCTTGTGTTAGCTACATTCTCTCCATCTCCATGTTTGACGTACCGAGCAACATCATCCTTGACCGGAGCAGCTGCGACGTCGTTTTGGTATTTAGTGACGTCAACGTCTTGTCGTGGAGCACCGGCGTATTTGACAGCCCATTCATGGGCCATGAGAGCAAAGCGCTTGGGGTCTTCTATCATCATCTTTGCAACCTCGGCATCTTGCGGGTCCTTGGGGTTTGGGCACTCGAGAAGCATTCGAAGGGAGAGAAGAGCAGTCTTGATGGTCTGGACGGGAGACCAGTTGGAGCTGAGAGTGTCGAGACAGATAGCGCCCTGAAAGCTGAGTTAGTGTCTTGAATTTCTTTCTTGTCATAGTCCACCTCTTGCTGGCTGTCGCCAATCCACCAAGATGGCTGTTCTTGGGCACTATGTCCGCTATTTTGAAGAAAGTTGACGTACGGTCTGACTGCTGATATTTGGATGCCAGATCTTGGTGTCAAATCTTATCATTGGTGCCTTGAAAGGATACTGATCCGGGATTTGTATGTCGACTGTGAAGGTGCCTCCAGCATAAGGGGTATCGGGCGGCGCAGGGAATGTTCCTTTGAGATGCTTCAAGTCGTTGTTGACGAGGGTCGCGTTGACGCCTGAGTCGTCATGATCGGCTTCGATGTCCCTGAGCTCCTTGGCTACACGCCGGTCCCGAGACATGATGGTGATACTCTTGGAAGAAGCGGTGATGGAAGAGTTGAGGTTATTGAATAGAGCTGAATTAAAAAGGAGAATGGTTGGATCGATTGAGGAGACAAGAGATAACTTTGGGCCGTAAGACAGGCCTTCTGCAGGTCAGGTCGTGTCTTGTGCAGGCAAGGCAGGCTATTCGGTTGGTGATATTGGACGGAAAGGGAGGGGTCCTTGGATTTTGTCAGGCTGTGGCGTAGCTTAGAAGAAGGTGGCCGACGTCACTCCACTGAGAGACCGCTAAGAGTTAGCGTCCTGCGGGGGGTGTTACTCTTGGGTCGCAGTGTTGGGTTCAAAAATAGAATATCATGGATCAAGTCCACGAAAAATGGTTGGATAGAAGTTCAATGTCTGTTTGTATGTGCTTCAATGGCAAGAGTAGGCGGTGGAACAGTGCTGCTCTACATATATTTCAGTAAAAACTTTATTCTCTAAAAGCTTTCCCTGACCAACTGGTATTATTCCACCTTATTTGACTGTGACAACAAGGTGCGTTCAACAGCCTCACTTAGAGCTTATTCAATTTTGTAGAGCTCGGATTGCTTTGTGTTGGGAGGAATATAGACTAAAGCCAATCATATCATATGGGCTTTACTATTTTCTCTCGTTTTCGTCACATTAAATTCTGGCTGTAAAAGCTAGCGCTTTTCAAGACTGCGAGGCTAGCTTTAAGTGTCGGCTTGCGTGGAAGTTTCTTTCAGTCTACTCATCAAGACCAGTGCTTTTCCTTTGTATTTTCAACTCTGAACTATAGGTCGAGAAATCTCTTTTGCACCATTGAGATTTGAGACATCAGTCGTAGCCTTCCAACTGTTTTCGTCAACATCGATAGCGACATGTCTATGAGATGCTAGCATCGACCCCAAACAGACGAAGGGACATGTAAGAAGTAATTTGAGCTCGCGATTCAAAACTCCAGTTTTTATAAGTTCAAATAACATGTTGTCCCTCGATTCCGACATCTGCATTCATGTTGATGTTTGAAGCTGCACGTGACTCAGCTTGGTGATGCACGTGACTAGGCTGGAGCTGCTGTCGTGTTTCCCTGGCGCCTGGCGGTCGCTTTCATCATCACTAAGCTTGGGAGCCTCGACCTCTCTCCTCCACGTCAAATCACATCCACCATCACGACTCACCTCATTGAAACCACTGCCACGCTAAACAACCGATATCACATAATCTATAGCTCCCAGAGCTGATCCTGACAAAATGGTAAACACTTCTGTCATAATGCAGCTTAACAGCTATTGACGTTATCTAGGGTCAAGGTCAATCCGGCATGGGAGAAGGGGGACGTGATGAGAAGGATAAGAAGGCAAGAAACCCGCCCGGAGCCTCCAATCCCGCTCTAACAACCTAATAGAAGGATAAGCCCAAGTACGAACCTCCGCCTCGACCTACCACACGAGTCGGTCGCAAGAAGAGAAAGGCTGGCGGCACCAGCGCCGCTCAGAAACTTCCCGCCGTCTACCCTACCAGCCGATGCAAGCTCCGACTTTTGCGAATGCAGCGAATCCACGATCATCTCTTGCTCGAGGAGGAGTACGTCGAGAACCAGGAACGCCTGCGCAAGGCCAAGGCAGCCAAGGAGGGTCAATCTGCTGGCACCGATGCCGATGTCGATCGATTAGCAGACGAGCGTGGCCGTGTCGATGACATGCGAGGAAGCCCCATGGGTGTTGGAACTCTAGAGGAGTTGATCGATGATGATCATGCGATCGTCAGCAGTACTACTGGTCCTGAGTACTACGTTAGCATCATGAGCTTCGTCGACAAGGACTTGCTAGAGCCTGGCGCCAGTGTTCTTTTGCACCATAAGAGTGTCAGTATCGTTGGCGTGCTCACAGACGATGCCGATCCTATCGTCAGTGTCATGAAGCTCGACAAAGCTCCTACCGAGTCATACGCCGATATTGGTGGTCTGGAGCAGCAAATTCAGGAAGTCAGAGAATCAGTAGAGTTGCCACTGCTCCATCCAGAGCTTTACGAGGAGATGGGCATCAAGCCTCCCAAGGGTGTCATTCTCTACGGTGCTCCCGGTACTGGAAAGACATTGCTGGCCAAGGCCGTCGCCAACCAGACCTCCGCCACTTTCCTACGTATCGTGGGTAGTGAGCTTATTCAGAAGTATCTTGGCGACGGTCCCCGACTTGTGCGACAGCTTTTCCAGGTATGTGGTCTCTTTTGTGTGTTTGATTGTCACTAACACCGTCAGGTTGCTGGTGAGAACGCTCCTTCTATCGTCTTTATCGACGAAATCGATGCCATTGGTACGAAGCGATACGACTCAACATCAGGTGGTGAGCGTGAAGTCCAGCGAACTATGCTGGAGCTTCTCAACCAGCTTGACGGTTTCGATGACCGTGGAGACGTCAAGGTCATCATGGCCACAAACAAGATCGATACCCTGGATCCTGCTCTGATCCGACCTGGACGTATCGATCGAAAGATTCTCTTCGAGAACCCCGACCAGAACACCAAGCGCAAGATCTTTACCCTTCACACTTCAAAGATGAACCTCAACGATGATGTCGACCTTGAGGAATTCATCTCTCAGAAGGACGATCTCTCAGGTGCCGATATCAAGGCCATCTGCTCCGAAGCCGGTCTGCTCGCTCTCCGAGAACGACGAATGCGGGTGCAAATGGCGGACTTCCGATCAGCGCGTGAGAGAGTACTCCGTACAAAGCAGGAGGGTGAGCCAGAGGGTCTGTATCTGTAAAGCACTTGTACATGAGCGATTGGGACAGATAGATGGATCTCGGTTATTAATGAGAACTAGAGGTTTAACAGCCACTTTGAGCGGAACGTCTTGTACTAGGGTTAATGCTTAGGCTGGCAATAGCCTAGGACTTGATGTTCAGTGTAATGTTACATGTTGACAGCGCAATGCTTCTGCAATTTTTGTGAACGGGTCGTATCCCGCCTCCATTACCATTGGGCCTTGATCAGTGCACAAAACAAACTCCATACCAAACCGATACTTTATTGTCCATCCCGATATCCTCCATAACCCATACACGGATCCCAAAATGCAGACATATCATGAGGATCCCAGTTGTTGCTTCTAATACCAAGCTGGCAGACGGTGTAGGCGTAAAACTAATTGCCGTTCTCCTTCTTCACAACCTCATTGTTCTGCACTCCGACAGGTGAATGGTTGTACAGCCATCGCGCAATGATGAAGCTGCCGATGGCCCAGCCCCAGACGAGAACGGCGATGGACGAAGTGACGAGCAGTGCAGGCACAAGAACAAGAAGGGCAACGCCAATCCAGAAAAGAGCAAAGACGATTGCTGCACCAAGGGCGAACACGATGGTTGAGAGGGAGAATGTGAGGAAGATCAGAAGAGGGAGGAAAGAGAGAAGAAGTTGTGATACAATAAAGGACTGTCTTGTTAGTGATGGTCGATAGGCGGTGAGAGGGGACGTACAAAGAGAATAGGTCGCGATGAAGCAAAAGAAGCAGTATTGTCATAAGCTTTCTGTCGAGAATTAGGCGGGACAACACGATCCACGGAGCTCCGCGCGTAGGCGATGAAGCCTGATGCGTTGTCACGAGCAGTCTCGCTGTAAGAGTTTGTAGCGGCGGGGGCCATTGCTGCGATGGGCGGAGTGAGAAAGGAGCGTGGATGGTTGAAGTTGGTTTATGGTGTTTGTGGTACAATTGTCATTATGGGAGGTGCTTGAGATACCTCTTCAGGGAGGTTGAGGTCAGCTTTCCTTTGAGATGACGTGGGGGATGTGCTGGGTACGTACCCACTACACACGGCAATTGGGATCTGCCCGGGGAGTGAGGTACGGGGCGGCCAATCAGATGTTACACTTGCTTGGCCTGCGATATCAGTATTCTGCCGATGCATCAACCGTGACGACGGGATGTGTAAAGATTAGTCGAATTGACAATTAATTATGGTCTTTTTGACATTTCAAGATACCGTTTGACGCCCAACCAATCCAACCTACCCGTAGAAATTTAGAAACTGCTCCTCCGAGTTGTCCAAACGCTATATAACCATCCACTGCCTTCCAGTTCCTCACGAGTAGCTCATGTCAACATCTCCCACTACAACTGTGCTCATCTGAGCAACAACTAGGTCAAGGCGTGACAAGACTTGATGAATCTCTAGCCTTGTTTCATGGTTCTTGTCCAACATGCCCGATACAAGCTCATATGCCAACTGGTTGCTCAAGGCTTCGCCTCTACATGAGCCCTCGTCACATAAAGCCTTGAGACTCTTCATGAATTGCACATGTTCTGTAGCAATTTGACTCGAACGTCGATCCTTTGTCTGCAAAAGCTCTTTCACAGCTCATCTCGTCCAGCTGTACCTCTCATTGCTACACCGAGCATCAGAGCAAAGCAGCATCCAGGTTGCCATATATCGGCATGGAGGTTTCTCTCCAGATGTGCGACTTGCTCTGGAGCCAGTAAGATACACAAGCAGTCGTCGAATTTGGTTGAACCTCCGTGGACGAATACCTTGCTCACACCAGCATTAGTAACAAGAGGGCGGATGTTTGGCGAATCCCGGGCATAGAGCAAGACGTCGTCAGGCTTGATATCATTGTGCTTGATTGACCGCTCGTGTGCATGCAGGCTACGGCTTGCGCTAACTTCTTCATGATCCAATAGTCATATAGACCTGACTTCAGTGAGCCTGTGTCGCACCATCTGCATCGATCTTTGCGTTTGCTATCCGTTGACTCCGAACATTGTTCGAGGGTGTAGGAGGCCCAAGGTGTCAATATTAGGTGAACGACGCCGCTGCCTCCTTCATTTCTATCGTCTGTAATTGTGAATGTTGTGACTAGTTAAGCGATGTTGTGCCTTCTGTATCATATGTGATACAACCATAGAATTCTTGAACTGGAGCATTAGACAAGGCCAATAGCCAATGGTCTTGCTATAACCACCGGAGTTGTTTGGTGTGCGCCAGGCTTTTCTTCATCTGCCCTATAAGTCTGGCCACAATGCAAAAAATTGCCGAGTGTCTATAGACTGAGATCGGCTGACGGTGGTGTATGTAGAACCCCTTCGTTCCAGGGATCAATGCTGGGTACAAATGCTCCAAAACCGGTATTGCTTTTAACATGATACCGATGCCAAGCTGTTGAATCGAAATTGAAGCATGTATTAGGTGGTTATGTTCTTCAACCAGACTCTTCAAGAATGGAGGAACTCATACTTCATGAGTAATTTCATTTGCGCTCGATGGCAGCAATAAAAACTCACAATTTGATGATACTAACAAGATCGTAAACTCCAAAGGCACCTCTTGATCACAAGAGCATCAAAGATTCAGTGAAGGGATATAGGGAAACCTTCTGGCTAGCCGCGCCTGTTTATTTATGAGAATCGACACTTTCGCCTGTTTGACCCTTGTGAACGCATGTCCGTTACTGGTAAACACAAACGTTAAACTATTTGCATTACAAGGTACAATAGAAGCGAAGCCCATTGTTATGGGTGGTACAGTATTATAACGTATCGAGACTGTATAAGGCTATAATCCATGCTTTTGATTGGCACTCGAGTGACCGGGCCCACTTTATATGCCACCACTTTACCAACTCGCACGGTAAGGCTTAAACAGTGGGGCTGGTCATGATCGTTCCAACAACTTCACAACACCATCAGCAAAAAGGATTGCTCTCTGTGAGGTTCGAACTCACGACCTTTGGATAACCCTAGCTTGAAGCTAAGTCACTCTATACAGATATGAGACCAACGCTCTAACCAACTGAGCCAAGAAAGCTTTGCAACTGCGGTGTTTGTTGATGAAATTGAGGTATATTTCGAAATAGTATCGTCTCTTTGCTTGAGTTATCACCCGTTCCTCATGGTGGATCGTCATTCGCCCTTGTCTCGCGTCTCGTGCGGCGACGCTGCGCCTCAGTCCGCGCACTACACACCCATCTTAGCTAGGCGGCCGCGTTTACTGCGCCTAGAGGCAACAGCAATACACTGTTTGGTTGGACGAGATTGCGTAGGCTTAAGAGAATGCGAGATGTGTGGAATCGGGATAATACAGCGAGCAAGGACATATAAGGATGAATAGTGCCTGGCCGAGTGTATTAGAACCATACAATCTGCAATCTTCAGTTTTTATACAGTCACTTTCACTCACATACCGTTTGTATACTTCGGATAATCATCACAATGACTCTTTACTCTACATCCAACAAGTTCATCGAGGACGTTGATCCTCTCAAGCAAGCCGGTCAACTTCCCTCTTACTCTATCCAACCTGATAGCACAGAGTATCAACAACCCCAACCCCAACCTCAAGATCGCGATGTGTCTTCTACCACTAAGCCCACAGCTGGCGAGAGGTTCCACAAGATCAGCGCCAAGGCTGGTTCACCATTGAACAAGGCCGCAAATCTGTTCGGTGCTGAGGGTTGGTGGCCTTCTACCATGGTCAAGGAATGCAGCAAGGCTGCCCGTATCCTTCACTCCTTCACGAGTAAGACTATACAAACATCCTAAAAAGCACCTTACTTACAAGTCTAGACCTCAACTCCTCTACGTCGCCCACTGAAAAAGGACCCCTCCACCCAACCGGTCTTACACGCAAGTCAATGGTCAAAATTCCACCTTCAGTCCTCCAAAGCGCTGCCGGCCTCGCCATCTTCAACGTCATTCGTGCTGGTCCAGGTCATAACTCTCTCTCAGGGGGCTCTGGTGTAGTCATCGCCCGTCGCTCAGACGGTACATGGTCTCCTCCCTCCTCCTTCATCGTAAGCAGTCTCGGAGCTGGCTTCGTCTTTGGACTCGATGTTTATGACTGTGTCTGTGTCCTCAACACCCCAGAGCAAGTCGCCGCCTTCACAAAACCTCGGTTGTCATTCGGCGCTGAGGGCTCAGTTGCTTTGGGACCTATCGGAACAGGTGGTAGTGTTGAGGCTGCGCTCAGCAAGACTGCTCGACCTATGTGGAGTTACATGAAGAGCCGCGGTTTGTGGATGGGTGTTCAAATCGACGGTACTATCGTTGTGACGCGAGGAGATGCCAATGCTACTTTCTATAATGAGCGCGGTATAACGGCAGAGAAGATTTTATGCGGCGATGTTGCTTGGCCTATGGCAGGCAAACCACTGTTTGAGGTTCTTCAGGCTCTTCAAGGCCGAACAGACTATAACCAAACTGTTGTGCAAGCAGTTGGCCAGATCCCTCCTCCTGGGGATGGCATCTTATCTGAGAAGCAGGAGAGATACACCGATGAACCTCAGGCGCAAGAGACTCGAGAGCAAACACAGCCTGAGGTTGCACATCGTGATGTGAAGGAGGATCTTCCTGATTATGAAGTTGTGAAGAAGGACGACGAGGAGAAGGCCAGGCTTGCAGCGTCAGGATACTAGTTTTTGGGGTCATGCATGTTTGCTTACTGGGTGTTGCTTTTTGTCAATCTAGGCCTAGGTAATAGTTTTCTTCTCCTAGGTCTTGTAATAGTTCTCCGAAGCATTTGATCATAATGTTTTCATTTAATTCGATATGTATAAAGAGATTATGTAGTTGAAATTGTGTTTTCTTGGCGTCGATATCAATTGTAGAAAGGTCTCCCCAAAGTTTCCGGGGTCTCCGGCAGAGAAGTCGAGCAGACAGAGCAACCAGATCGAACGTTGGTTGTTAACTCATCAAGAGCAGTTTTGCATCTATGGATCCTTAGTCGAGGTCGAAGAAATATGTTCTTGTCAAATTTGTCATTGCCGTTATGATCGATATGCAAATCTATGTCAAGCTCCAACTCCAACTACGAATATTCCTGTGTACAAGCCTCCTCATTAGACAGCCTCATCTCCAACCGGTCCCCTTCGCTTCCTTCTAGTATTCGCATCCAGGTTCTCTATCTCCTCAGCGCCACTTCGAAGCGTAGACTCGGAGCTGATAGCAGGGGCACTCGCGCTTTCAGGCAACCTAACCTTCTTGCCTCCCCAGCCAGCAGCCATAGAGATGGTCTGGGCAGCGTAGTCCAGGTCCCCGTCGAATCCATACCGGAAAGCCTCCGTCTCTTGAAGTGGGAGGTGGTTGAAACGCCAGTCCCAGACACTAGCATAGGTTGACCGATATGATGCGAATGCCATGATCGTGCCGATGAATCCACCTCCTAGAATGTCGTACCAGTTGTGCGCAGCGTCAATGGTGAGTGAACCAGCGATGAGGACTGCTCCGAGAAGAGGGAGGAATGTGAGAAAGAGTTTCCAGAAGGCGGGCTTGTGGTCTGCCCAGACCTTGAGTTTGGCGTTGAGCCATAGGAAGAGGAATCCGAATCCGGCGAAAGCGGCTGTCGTGTGTCCGCTTGGGAACGACGTGATGGCATTTTGGATCCTCGACTTGTCAGGCTGCGTGCAGATTTCGGTGGTGTACATGATTTGGTAGAAACCAACCCCATTCAAGCCAGTCTTGTTGTGCGTTTTAGCGAGAGAGATATCTGGCATACAAACATCGAGAAAGTAAGGTCTGAAACCGCCGACCAGTTGTTTGAGAGTGACCTGGAAGAGAGACGCCAGAATGACGGACCAGTTCGTTCCAATGATGGCGTTGCTCGCATCCCAGGCCGATTTGATCCGGAATTGGGCGACGATATAGGTAATGATAGGTATAGCGATGGATATCAGACCTGATAGCCACGAGGGAAGAATCCAACCGCGATCAGGGTACGCCCATTGCGGGTAGACAATATCTCCAGAGGTCGCATTGAAGGTGACGGGAAACGTTCGTGTGATGATGACTGGAGAATGATAGATCTAACAAATTAGCAACGATCAAAACCACAGAGAAGAAACATACGCCAAAAGAAACAGCTCCAACTACGGCCATGGTAAGTAAATCGCGCCAGTTGACAAGAAACCATTGTCGCATAAACGTCTTGAACTTTTGCTTCTTGGTCTGGGACCTGTTGGCCGCAGCCGAGTTGACTCTAGGGAGGAGAGGCATAGCGACCTCGGAAAAACAATATTGTCTTTGCAAAAAGAATGTTGCAAGAGAATTAATTATTAGGTAAAGAAGAGAAATGGAGAGAAGAGGAGGAAGAGCATACGTAGGACAGAGCTTAGCTTGTGGTTGTCGCGTGCCAGTGCCTGCTTGGAGTTGTCTGACGTCATGGCATGCTTAATCGATCGGGATCGTAAACCTTCGTGATACAAGCCACAGAGACTCATCAAGTCTGAATAAGACACAAAATAATAAGATAAAACATAAAATATTGGTATGCCCATTATAGTCTATAGGTAAAACACAAACAACTCCATCGCATGCTAAGTTTGTCACCATCTATACAAACGCCGTTTACCATGAATGAATCATCACTTCTTCAACTCTCCAGGCCCCTTGATTCCACTCGCGCGACTGCGAACTCGAGAGTCATACTTGAGAGTCTTATCACCAATAGTACCATCACTATTCGTCGTCGAGCCCGGCACGCAAGGCTCATTATTCCATGCAACACCTCTAGCACGTCTCCACGACTCAATAGGTGAAGCCATCATACGCTGCGTATAAAACAGACGGCAGTTGGCAGCCTCATACCTAAAATGCACAGGGTATCCCTCGAGGTTCTCCTCAGTGTAGCCGTTCAGCGAGTTGACCTTGCCGACACCGCCTGCGGGGAGAGGAAGAAGAGGTGGGTTCTGCGAGCTGGGAAATGAGGACGATGCGTCGCTGAGGATAGCGGCCGTCTCCTTGTCGGTCTTTGCGTTGGTGCGAACATTGGCGATTGCGCTGGTGATGTCGGCGTTGAAGTTGAGGAGAGTTCCCTTGACGCCGCCCATGGCTTGCATGGCTTGGTTGAGAGGACGACCGCCAAGTGCGAGTGTGCGAATGCCGTGGTTACGGGTGAGAAGACCAGTCAGGATACCACAGGCCGAGGCACAAATACCATCAGTCACAATAATAATGTTCTCAGGCTTCCAGGGAGCTTCTGCAACCAAAGGCTTCCTCTCGGGGTCGAAGCCATTGATATAAGCAGGAATGCTCTCATCCCAGGGAACAGTCTTATCGGTCTGGAAAGCTGCAGTGACGTTCTGCCCCTTTACGGTGTAGGGACCATAAAACTCCTTGCCTGTCTCGAGGTATTTGTGACCAGGAGCGACGGGATAATACTCAGATCTAGTGATCAGGGACTTGACGAGGTTATCATAGTCAACCTCAGAGGCAGCTTCAAGAGCAGGGTTGGCGCGGTATCGATCCCAGCCAGTAAACTCTCCATCCGGAAACAAAAGGCGATAGATGGAGTGGGCGAGAATAACTGAACCACCGCCGTTGGCAGACATGTCGATGATGAGCTTATCACGACCAGTAGCCCTGGCCGCCTTGATGAGCTGAAGGATGACAGCTTGTCCCTCAAGAATGAACTTGGTCATGCTAAAGTCGGCAGGAGGGTTGCTGATGTCGATACCGATAGGCAAAAAGCTCAAGATGGAGAGAACAGCAGTGTCCTTGTAGTCTTCACCGTTGAGAAGGTATGCCGAGACAGCGTTGCTGGATTGTTTGACGAGAGGCTTGGGGTAGCCAGGAAGATCATCATCAGTCTCTTGGGTTGAACGACGCTCATTGGCAGAAGGTTCTTCAGTGGTGGTGTTTGTGGGAGTGATTTCGACATAATAATGGAAATCCTCGCCAGACTCGATACCAGAAAGGTCAACATTAGCAGGGACGACTAATTGGTTGACAATCTCCAACGTGCTACCGTTGTGGAATTCGATGGTGTATGTATCGGGAATCTCAAACTGGGTGAAGAGTGTGCTGCTAGACGACCCGACAGCACCACGAGGAATAGATGCAAAGAGGCCGTTGTACTGAGCATCAGGATCCTGACTGTTCGATGTCGCGAAAGAAGCGTCCTCCTCGAGCCACTCGGCGATTGGGGTACCATCGATTGACTTGACAGCTGAAGGGTTGTAGTCGAGAAGACCTTGGTTACCACGACTCGTGTCGATGACATGGAAGATGTATGGCAGTCGAAGGCCGTTGGCAGACACGGACTCAAACTCGACGCCTCGTCGGACGTAATAGAAGGCATTGAGAAGAGCGGGAGGATAGTCAAAGTGACCATCATTTGCGGCAGCAAACTATTATCGTAAGTACATCACTATACAGAGACTTAAGAAAACTTACAAGACTTCGCAGATCTGTCATGACTTCATATTGAGTCTTGTACTTGTTGTTCTCCAACTTGCTCCGAATCGTATCAAACCCCCCAAGAACGTCCACACCTGGAAACAGATACTCTTTCGGCGGATCAGCGAGGATCTCAAGCGTACTCTGAAACCCAATCAAAGGCTCAAGGTAGTCAAGCAACTCGAGATCTCGCTTCTTATCCAGAGGAACAGACTTGAGACAAGCAATACCAACAGAGGGAGGAATGGCCAGAATAACAGGCTTCCCAGGCTCAGGTTCGGCTTCCACATAGGCCTGACTTATGAACTTGCAAGGCTCGCTCTTCGCTTCGGAAAGATCTCGCGATGAAATAAAAGACGGTTGGTTTCGAGCCTGGTGCATCACCTGTCTAGGCTCAAGGGCTGCGAAACTAACCCCAGCAAGGGCTAATAGAATTGAAAGGATCATGATGATTTTGATTATGAGTGATAGGGCTGGAAGATCTTTCTGGACATCTTCCAGCCCTTATATGCAGTTTATCCTGAAGACCAACATGCTCGAGTCCTGCATCGTGGCTGGGCGGAACTTGGGCTAGCGCTGAAGGCGTTGCTTATACCAGTAGTTCCACAGGCTGTGCTGACGGCGGGACCTGTCAGCGGGAAACAATTATCTGCAGGCCTGTCGCTTTTTCTTTTATTTGTTTTTTTTTATATCATTATCAAATGAGAATAAAGAGATCAGGACTTTGGTGCAGATCCCTTCTCAAAAATCCCCTCGAAGCGCCAACTCGTACGTTTCAACTCCATCGTGAAAATCCTACCGTTGTACAACTGTTCGCGCCAATCTGCCTAACGGCTTTCTAGTCTATTTTTAATAGACCGCCACAAGGCTTCTTTCTGTCTGTTTGGGTATTCAGCTGGGGAGCATGGCGCACCCTGCGCCACTCATTTATCGTCCCGAGTCCTAGTCCCCGTTAAATGTAAGCATCGTCTCCGTGTCCGAATGGGTCTGTTCTGTTCTGCGGAGTTTGGATGGGTTTTCGTTTAGCTTCCAGAGTAAGCATGCTTTTTAGCGTGGGCAGCTGAAGAGATGGCGTTGGAGGAATGATCAATATGGCAGGGCGCAGGTGAATTGTTTACTAGGAGGATGTTTTCGGGGCCGAGGCGTTGTCTTGAATGGACAAAAGATTGCTATTCGACTTCTCGACCTGGGATAGTTGACTTTCAGGTCTGTCATCTGGAGAACGTGTATGGCTTCACAAAACCGTCGCTGCGCCGCAACTCTCGTTTATTGTTCTTGAAGGATGTGTATTCAAACGCTTTGCTTCCTTCTCGAGATAGAGCCTGGCTGTGTTTACTGTAGTCGCGGTCCTCAGTGGCACATGTCACATGGAACAGTTATAACACGACAGCGAGCCTTGTGGCCGACTCAAGCAAAGCATGCGTCTGCCTGGCATGACCTTGAGGTTCTACCATTCTCCTTGACATTGGTTCTTGCCTTTATCTTTCAACTATTTCCATGCTTGAGGAGATGCCCCGTGGGGCCAAAATCTGAAGATCTCAACGGCTGCTAAGCCTTATCGCCATCGACCTAAAAAGACAAAACCGGAAGGCGCCCTCTATTGCGTTCTCGAGTCACTCTTCTGTATGCGGCATTGATTGAGAGCAGTGCAAGGCGTCACGGTTCGAGTAGCAAGACGAGCGGAAAGAATGAATTCCATATTAACAGAGTTTGAGGCATTGGTGTTAAGAGAACAGAGTCATTTGCAATTACATTTCTACATTATCGGTGATCGTGAGCTTCAGTGCAGCTTCCAAATACCAACGCGACTTATGCTTAAACGAGCACGCGTGTAAGTAGGGTCCACTTTTATCCGGCCAATAGGACATGGTTCTAAAAATGGAATTTTCCCAAAACGGAGCGAGAAGACACGGTCAAGGATATTCATCACATAACACCACAACACGAAACCAAGAGCTCGATGATAACAAAACATAACTAATCGTGAAAAAGACAAAAAAATTGGTAGCTTCTCTTTGATTGAGCGTGTCATCCTTAGTGCAGGGGCCATGCTAATCTTCTCTGTATCGTTTCACTGCTGAGGTATTAGTATGAAGTCGAACTTACGAACTTCGCAGGGAATTGCCAAGTCAACCGGATGTACTAACATAGACCAATGTGCCAGCGGTTGCCCGCTGGCGAAAGCTCGTGTTTATCTGTAAACTATATACCCTACCTGTCTCCCCACCACATACCAACCCAACTCCAGCGCTGCACACGGCCAGCCAACTGGAACCTTGCAAATAATACATGAAACTCGATAACCTGTGTTATTATCAAGTTCCTCTCTTTGCAGATTCCACTTGGTGGCCCAGTATGCTGTAGAACGTGCTCTGGGCACTCACACTCTCCCTTGTGCAGTGGAACCACTCAATACATTACCCAGTCTCGAGCCACAAACTTACGATACTGGGATTTCAAGACCAAGGGAGGTTCCAACTCGTTTGTCACTGTTGCTCGTCTTGACGTTCACTTCAAGTCAGGTTTCGCAACAACCAGTGCGCAACGCAGGCCTGGTGAGCACGCCAAACATCATAAACCAGCATTCCAGGCAGAGGATTTTTGAAGGTAAAGAAATTTTGCAGCAAGAGGCAAAAACTTGCAGCCAGTGGTCTCATCGTGTGTGCCCTAGCAGGAAAATCACTCTTTGCTGGAAGATGCCTGGGCGGGGCCGTCAACCACTCACTACCTATTAATGGACAGCCCCGATGCCCGACCAACCAAAAAACATCGCAGGCAGAAAACACGGGGCAAAACTTGTAAGAAGTTTAGGATATCTTATTATGAAGCTTAGGATTTTTTAGTATAAAGTCAGGCTGCCTTGGATCACTTTATTTCCATCCTCTATACCCTTTTCTCATTAGGTATACTGGATAGGCAGGAAATACCTACCAAACAAAGATCACACTTCTCTCAGCGACTTGCCGAGTCCCTGTTCGTCGAACTCCCATTGGAACTCACTCAAGGATCAGAAGCCAAGGGCATTCCATTTCCACCGACTGTGGTTCATCAATAACAAGACGCTGATTGTGAAAGTCGAAGTCAATGCTGAGGAGCCTGATGCGATAAGGAGTCCAAACGGCTTGGGTGAGGTTATCTCTGACGGGGTTGTTCTCCGACTTCTATCGCCAGTTCAATAGTGTCGCAAGTGTTTTCATGCAATAAAGCCAGAAAAGATCTATGTGATTGAGTTCATTGCCCAAGTCTTTGACTTTCAGCGACTTGTACAGCGATAAAACAGGACATTGTCGAGTAGAGTGGAGGTACATGCTTTTCCAAACCCTTCCCTCTTAGAACTCGATACGTATCCCAACGCGAAATGCTTAGCTCCAAGAGTTAAAGGCTATACTCCTAGGAGTCAAAGAACGTTCTCCAGGGGGCTGAAGATATGAGTGAGGATGCTCGACTTTAGGGTCAATTGTGATTTCGATAATAACGTTGACGACGGACCCATCCTCGAGAGGAGTGCCTTCTAGTGGAACTGATGCCTCAAAAAGACTGATTTTTGAATCCTTAATCCACTGAGTATCGAAGAACTGGACCCGCGGGTGACGGCGTTGTTGAGAACGACGGATATCAAGCATCAGCTGGCGTTGTGCTCGGAAGCTCCAGATGGCGGGCATTCCGACAGTTGGGGGGGCCTTTGTTCTGATCCAGATATTTCTCGAATACGGGGTCTCCCAGCTCGTGAATGCAGCAGTCGAAATCCTTGAATATGCTTTTGAATAGTAGTCGCGGAGGGTCTGTCACATCTTGCACCAAACCCACCCTGTCAGGCCCTGTGAGGAGAGCTGTTGCCCCTGACTCAAAAACGACATATTGCCGCTAAAAATTCCAGATGTTGAAGAGGATGAAGAGAGAAGTACTTTGACCACCTGCAGGGAGAAATCGACTTCCGACATAGGTAGGTACGGATGGCCTGGAAGTCGCCTGTAATAACCTCCTCATGAGGGCGCCTTAGATGCTCAAATCATCTCTTACCTAGGTACATCATGTTAAACCCATCATAGTTTTTACAGATCTAAACATATCCAAAGCCTTATAATAAACTCATTATAAATTTTACAATTATCCAAAGCCTTATGATGAACTTATCATAGATTCTACAGTTGTTCTAAGGCTTATCATGAACTTATTGTTGGCTAAACCTAGCATAAGCCTTGGATTCCTAACCCCTTGATGTGCTCTTGCAGTAGCAAACTGCGGCCAGGCATTCAAACGCCTTTAACACGGTCTTGGTCTCGACGGTACAGATGGATGGTCGGTATAATTCGAGTATGCATTGAGAAGCTCGACGTTGAGAGAAAGACGATTCAATGAGCCCGAACCATGCCATCTACTGAGTCACAAAGCTGAGAACGGCTCCATGTGCACGACATATTCTCACCCGAGTCAAGATCAAGGTAGTGTATTACATTACAAATGTATAATTTTCACCCAAACACTTCACAGACTGGCATAGCAATCGCGCAAGATGACATTAGACATCTATCTCGTTCTAATCACAAGCCATGCAACACCGGCGATGCTAGATACACAAAAGGGAAAAGACACAACTAGTAAAAAGCGCACGTTCCTAAAAAGCCACCGCAAGAAACTTTAATCATACCAAGATCGGCCCATCCAAGAACCTCCTTTTTACAGAAGGACCATACCGGCACCGACAATACCGGCGACGGCCATGTAGGCGCCGACGGCAAAGTCACCGAGGGAGAAGACGCGGGCGATGGAGGCAGCCTGGAGACCAAAGTTCTCGTCGTCCTCGCTGCTGCTGTTGGAACCACCGGTGGATTCAGAGGTGACGGCGTGGGTAGCAGTGGCAACCTCCTCGTTGATCTTGCTGGCAGAGGCGAGAGCAGACGAGCAAGAGGACTGGCTCTCAGCCTTCTGGGTGGTGGCCTTGCCCTTGAAGTCACAAGCATCGGCAGCGGACTTCTGGGAGACGTAGTAGGCGTCGAGGATGTAAGCAAGCTTGTCCTCGTCAGAGCACATGCTGTAGGCACCATAGATACCGGCAGTGGCGTTGGCGGTGATAGCACTGCAGATCTTCTTGTCCTGGCCGCAGATGTAACCAAAGATGTCGGTCACGTCCTTGGACTTCAGGTTATCAGCAGGGACACAGCTTCGGCTCTTGACCATGCATTCGCAGAGAGAGGAGTCGGGGACAGGGGGGAGGACGCTGTTGGCCTGCCAGTTCTTGGACTGCTCAGGGCAGGTGGCGGCCTTGCCAGTGGGCTTGTAGCTGTCCTCCTCGACACCGGAAGGCTTGGCGGCGTTGACCTTGGTCTGGAGCTGGGAAAAGTCCTTGAGCTTGACAGCATCATCGTTCTTGCTGATCTTGACGAGACCGTAGTCGTTGGCCTCCTGGAAGTACATGTAGACGATGCCACCGCTGAAGACTTCGGTCATGACCTTCTCCTCGTACAGGGCGGTGGTCTCATCGAAAATACGGCCAGCAGCACCATCGGGCTCGTTGCAACCATACTCGGCGAAGAAGACGGGAACAGAGTAGTTCTCAAAGAACTTGGCCTGGTCAGTGTAACCAGAGTCCTCCATGCTGCTCTTACCGCACCAAGAGTAGATGTTGTAACCCCAGTAATCAATGCGGGAGTCGTCCTCACCGCAGTTGAAGTAGTCGGCAATCTGCTCACGGATATCGACATCGTCGTTAGAGGCGTAACCGACACCGAGCCAGCGGGAGAACTTGCTCTTGATGTGCTTCTTGGTATCACGGACGGCGGCCTTGACGAAAGCAGAAGCCTGTGTGTTGGAGACGTTGTTGGAGACCTCGTTACCGGCAAAGAAACCGACGACGTTGTCGTACTGACCAAGCTCGTCGACGACTCCGATGTAGCGCTCATACAGCTCAACATCCCACTTGGGGTCATCACGGTTGATCGAGACGCTGGGCTCTGAGAGATCAGAGATGACGTAAATTCCAGCATCGTCGAGCAGCTTCATGCAGGCCTTGTGGTCGGCCTTGGGGTTGATGGCGTAGGTTCGGATGATGTTGGTACCGAGCTGCTTGAGGAGAGGGATATCACGCTTGCAAGCAGCCTCATCGGCGAGAGGATCAATGTACTTGGTCTCCTTAGTGTTGGTCTGACCAGCGGCGGCAGTATCCTGTTGGTAAGCAACACCCTTCATGAAGAACTGGGTTCCGTTCGAGTAGAAGAGCTTGGATCCCTGGGAATTGTCAATATAGAATCGCGATACCCTGACGTCTGGCGCATACCTTCATGGTGATGGGCTCCAGCTTGGCGCTGGCAGCCGTGGCCGCCGCGGCGACAATGGCAGCGGAAAACTTCATTGTGTTGTGTATCAAACGGCAAGTAAAAAGAACAGAGAGTAATGAATGACTAGAATGAGGCGATGGTTTTATTCAGCGCCTAAAGTGTTGTTGGAATGCTGAAACCCCTTTTTCCTGAGTTCGCGACGAGTGAGCCCGAAGAGAGGCAATCGGATCGAGTAGCAAGAGCGTTTGTAAATGAGTGTCGGGAAAAGTTAAAAATCGGCCTCAAAGTAACGAGAACCGATAAGAAAAAACGGCGTTGAAGAATTAAAGGTTAGCGAAGGTTTGATGAAGGAGGAGAGAAGGAAGATGGAATTCGAGGGATGGGGCGATTTGAAAAGTAAATGGAAAATGGAATGCATGGGGTGGCTAGCAGTGACACTAAAGCAGTCTAGCTACGGGACCATCCCTGGGCTTCTGGAGTGGCCCCCGGGCCCCCTCCCCCCCTGAGCTTCAGTTGCCCAAGCCGCTAATTGTACTGGCAAGGGGTTGGCAGCGGCTGTGTTGTAGTGGAAGAGCGGCACTGTGCCTGCTACGGTGAAGAGGTCGGTCCCCGAAAACAAGCAGATCCCCTCGAGGATTGACGAATGAACCAACCACGGGACAAAGAACCCCTGTCGATTGCGAGGCGCAGTTCAGAGATTGAAGCTTGTTTTGGTCTTGTCCGGCGCCATCCGTGGCCAATCAGGGGTTGCTGCAGAGGGATCTCATCTTGTTGACGGTGGTATAGTGCTTGGAGTCAATGCACACCGTAGCTCTATCTCGCCTTAGCAAAAGCTTGGCCACGCCTGGTGCATGGTTTGTTAGTGCGTCACGAGATTGCACTGTACAGAATAGGGGATAATCTCCACCGAATATCCGTTCTACGACAAAACATCAGGGGTCTCACCTGGGTTTGGTCTGAGCCGCCATTGATTCTGCATCTCGCCTTGAGCATGTATACGACATTGAATGACACTTGGGAAATTGTCTCGAGTCGCTTGCGGTGGGACTCATTGTCTACGACTTGACCGCGTTCACTTGGCATGATGAATACGGAAATGCAATATCATGATATTAAATGCCTATGTCTTGTCGTCTTGGCTCACAATTTTCGGAAGTTGACTGACAACAGCGGCGGGTGAATTGGGTGCATCGGGTCGAACAAAGAGCTTACGTGTGTTCGTGTTGCGTTGATTTCGATTTCCCTTCCGGGATGTGTACGCTCGGCCCGGTTGGTATCTTTGTCTCAAAGGGTTCGTCAATCCTTTCAGTGGCGCGTGTCATTCCTATCAGGGACACTGTATCTCTCACTCCTGTTTCCTGGTTGGTCCCTCCACCTATCGTACTCTGAAACCAATGCAAAGCAGAGCATAGACGCCTGTGCACATCTATGGAGCCCATAATATCCATCCCTGACCCAGCTTGCGTTCTGGCATGAGCTTGACTGTGATATTTTTGGTCGGGTTCTTTGTTATTTCTCCTTGATCAGCGCTGGGACCTGTCTATCATCATCATATATAGTGGTTCAGACGACGACAACTCGAAGCTTGATCGCGTTGGTGATGGAAAGACGGGACATCAACAGTGGAGTACGGTTCTGTCGATGGCGGGTCGAGTTGCAGTTATTCTTTTGGATCATCGATTCCATTCCTCTCTCGTATATGCGTCGTCATCATCTTCCATCCTTCACTGTCCTCGAATCTTGTAATAGACGCTACCAACGCCATAAAGGACTCGACCCCAGGCATCGTGAGTCTTTTGTAGCAATCCATGTTGAGGGCGTTTCTGGTTATGCCGTTGTTCCGGCCGGTCTGCCGAAGTCCGGTGATAGTGGCCGTCGTGGTACACGAGTTCTCCCGGCATCGTTATCCGTATTGTTTGTCGTGTTGTTATTTTTAATTATTTGTGGACTTGATTCAAGTGAATTGCGTGTTCCGAAAGTTTTCTATTCCCAGACCCCTTGTTAGAGACCTCGCCCTGTTTAAATAATTCTCCTTAGCGTAGGGCGATCCGATGGTGGTCAACCTCGTGAGGCGCATGCCAGACCGATGACTCTAATTACACTTCACCCGCTCAATTATTGCATCAAATCTTCCATCACTTGCCATTCAACTCAACGAGCCGTTAACATTTGACCTCTCATATGCATCAAAAGGTCCGTTGCCGCTGAAAGGGTTCCACACCGGCCGATCATGCGACTTAATCACCGTCTCGGTCGGCTGTAGGGTGGCAAATATCACCCTTCGCGGCTGAGTTTCTTTCATACTTGCGTCACGCCTATGAAATCTCAGCCTTGGCTCATGGCTTGGCAATAGAGCCTTGCGAAGATCTTGCTCAATACCACAAACTGTTTCGTGATGGTTGTCTGTCTGTGTGAAGAACAAACTTGCTTTAGTGCGGACCGTTAAAGTGGTGGTAGCAGGATGGATGCTGATGCTGGTAGCAAGGTCAAAGAGCAGAACGCACCAAGACCACTGAATACAGTAGCAAGATAGACAAGGAAATAGATCATGCTTCTGAGCAAATGAACTTCCCCTTCTTTTCGTGTGATTTCCTGCAGACTCAGCCTTAAGAACGTGAGGAATAACTCTGCTCTTACACGCTCTTACACGCGTCTTGGCACCGTCAGATCCTGGTAACGATCGTTAAGTTTGTCATATATGAGAACGAACCTTGATAGATGTATTTACTGCAGACTTCCCGCTATCAAGACATGTTATCTATTTCCGCAAGGGACTTACATAGTATCATTACCCATTTCACTCAAGTCTTGTGTCAGATGATAAGAGTGTGAGGCTGAGATGTTCCATCATTGACAATGGCTCAGGTACCCAGCTGTTGAGTGTTCCTCCATAAGGTAGTGAAATGACCTAATGCGATGCACCATACATTTTATTCACCCACTAATCATTCCGAAACTGGCAACCTCGCGTGAAGCCTCTCACTACTTGCCATGTTCGAACAAGGTGTCACTCGACTCCTATCACATGATATCGCGATGGATGCGCCTTCAATTGCACATGAAATATTGTGCAATTTTAGAACTTACACTGATACACTGTAAATACATGTTTCTGCCATTTTGCTGAAGAAGGCCTAGTACTCTTGGTTGTTCTCTCAAGTGTTGTTCTCTCAAGACAGATGAAAGTCATAATAGGCAGAACCGAGTGAGAGAGCCACGACAATCATGCGAAGTCCACCTCTTAGGTGATCATGTCAACTCACAGACAATTATTTGTTATTAGATCGTCAACATCCGCTTTTCGTCGAGGGTTGGTGACAATTTAGTCGTCTCTTCGTAGCGCAGGTTATACCTACATGATGATGGATGGTGAATCTACCTTATAATCTCATGTTGCGGTAGATCAGATGAATAGAGGAAGGTTAACACTGTCTCAATGTGTTCTCGTGCTCTTGAAATGCTACATCAAGTCTATTCTATATCATCATCACATCGGTGCCTGGTCGCACTTATACCAAGGTTGTGCGGCTAGCTTGCAAAAGAGAGCAATTATCTATTCTCAATTGCGTAGTTTAAGAATAATTCTCTATCAAGAGATGTTACTGCACAAACCGATAAGCACAAAAGCAAGGTATCGCACTTCGCCTGTCGAAACCGAAGTATCACAGTCTGATACCATCCCCACATGCATGTCGCAAGCGATATACGCGAATGAATAAGCCAGTTTTATGACATCGGGCGGCGTTTCAGTTCTCGGGACTTCATTTCAGGATTAGAACACACTTCGGGACTATTTGCAACACAAACTATACTTTATTGGATTTCTTTTGGGTGTACGGGAAGCGAGCGCGTTCAGTTCATGGGAGTAAAGTGAAGCTTGGAGTTCATCATGCCAAGGCCATTCTCCACGTTCAGCATTGCACAGACATGCATGAGTGGCCAATGTAGCCTCCCAAGAACCGGGGAATAATGAAACCAGGCGTAAAAGCTCCGGAGCTCCAGCTCAGATCTCAAAGACAGGCAGGGTTCCTGGCATCTTGCATGGAAGACTTGGTGTTGTTGATGTCGTCTGACAAGATGCTCTTTTAGGCTGGCAGACACATCAAGTTCAACCTACACCGTCATGCCGCTGTCATAAAATTAAAATACCAGTAAGGATGGGATTGTATAAATCTAAAGCTTCTGCTCTTCTACCGACCATTTTAACGTCACTCATGGTGTGTGTGATGTCGCGATGCATCAGCTGTCTTACACCCAACATGGTGAGGCTCGAGCACATACAGCTCAGATCTCGATGTCTATGGGGAAGCTTTGTCGTGGAACTTTCCAACCTATTCGCTTATCGAACAAAAAGTCCTTGTTTATATTCTTTTGCTTGTTTTACAGGCCAAATCCTCGTGGCTAGGGCCTTTCATGATGTAATTTGGCGTCATGTTTAGACTTAGAGGCGTTAGTGAAGAAACACCACACATGATGTCATGGAGCCTAGACTCTGTATATATCATAGAGCTCAAGGACCTTTGGCATCCATATCAAGCATATTCTGCCACCCTAATCAATCAAACCAAAGTAAACGAATTCATCTATCCATCAACACATCATACATCATGTCTACCAAGAACCCCACCCACGGTCAAAAGGTAAGCGTTAGCAAAAATGATGTCGTGTCATATCAGAACTAACAGATCAGGTCGATCTCGGCCAGAACGCTCCCGTAAAGCAGGAGGGTGCTGGTACAGTCCCCAATGAGTCTCTTGCTGCCGAGTCCTTGAAGGAGGGCGGCGAGTTCGCCTCCAACGAGGGCATCCACGGCGAGAACCAGCCCACCTCCAGATCCGAGAATACCAGCGCTGGCCGCAACACCGATACCTCTTCCACTCCCAGCTCCGGCTCTGACTCCAAGGCCAAGTCCTCTAGCTCTGCTTCCAAGTCTTCCGGAACTGCATCAAAGTCCAGTGACTCTGCTCCCAAGTCTCTGGCCGGCACCGCTCCCAGCTATGTCGACAACCAGTATATCAAGGAATCTGGTCCTCATGGCAAGAACTTGAAGGAGGGCATTGACTATTCTAACACTAAGGATGGCCTTAAGAAGGCTTTAGAGTCCGAGCCTGGTAGCCAGGACGACCCTAGCCGACTGGCTGAGCAACAGTTCCAACAGAACCAAAATGCCGTTGGTAGGGATGCTGGTCCTAAGCAGAGTGAGCTTGAGGGCAAGACTCCTTTCGATGCTCTTAACAACAAGGCCTCCTCTTAATTTGGGAGATCATAATATCTGTACTATAGCGGCTGTTCAATGATGAAATGACTTTATGAAACTAAGAATAGCCTATGTCTGTGACGCAATTGAGTTAATTATCAAAAGACGCCAAGTAATGGTTTATGAATAGGAACTCATTCTATATGACATGGCCATGATTGGAGAGGCATTATGTCGAGGATATCCCAAACTTCGCAGACTTGGACGTAGTCGCTTGGCTATCAGGCCATTTCCCTACATGTGGCATCAAAAGTGAGCAGCATTACATCGAACGAGGCGAGCATCAGCTTCAGTTCATCATGATCAGTTATAAGCTCTACTGCAGACAGTGTAAATGCCTGATACACGAGCACGAGGATTGAGCCAACGGCTATTTCCAGGCGTAACAGGCGGCAGTCTCATCTTCAGGTGATAACGCCTCAGATAATGGTGAGTTGCCGCAAGGAGGCAAAGTTGACCGTAGGTTTTCAGTAACTCAACCGGTAAGTCCGAGTCAATACATCCAATCGAGAATTATGAGTTTGTATGCAAAGCCACGGATTCGCCGTCCTTCAAGGTTGCCTGCACGAGATGAAGATGGCGGGCAGTGTGAAAATCCTGAAACTCAACAGCCAATCATATTGGGCGGATTGATGACGTCAGGTCAGAAAAAAAATTAAAATTTGGGGTTTGATAGAGAAAGATAACAGCAATTTACCGCAAAAAGCGCAGAACAAGTTGAGAATAGAGTCTGCGCAAGTTGGTTCCCTTGCGTACCACCTTAGTTATCAAGAATATTCTATAAATTGGACTCATTACAATCGCAGCTTACCGGAAATAATACACCTTGATGCCTTAGTTGGTGCCTGACTCTGTCGTCAGTCAAAAAATCTGTAAATCTGCCCCACCAAATTAAAAAATTCACCCCGCCTTCCTGGGCACAACCACTGTAGAGGTTGAACCGGGAACTGACTGGAACCGCCACACTCATTGTTATTTGCTTGGCTGGTTTTTCTTTGTCGGTCAGGTCAACTCAACTTTTCCATCTCTCTCACTCACTTCTTCCTCCCTCTTCATCGAACGGTCATTTTCCAAACCAACTCATATACCCCGGTTTGGACTTGATTTCTCAGACGGACATCCTCACCCCGCCGACAGTTTCCGTTCTTTCAACCCCGCGGTCCTTTTTTTCCCTTTCCTACACACATCTTCATCATGGCCCCCTCTTCATCCAAGGAGAAGCGTCTTGCCAAGAAGGCTGCCGAGGGCAAGCTCAAGGGCAAGAAGGGCAAGAAGACTGAGGAGCCTGAGCTTGACGCCCACGGCAACCCCATCAAGGACGATGATGCCCCCGCAACTTCAGGCGCAAAGCTCGACGAGGTGAAGCGTCTCGCTGAGCAGATGGACAAGCACGGTATCTCCGACCGTGTCACCACCGGTGTCCTCGCCTCTACCCAGACCAGCAAGGACGTCAAGATCACCAGTACTTCTCTCGTCTTCCACGGTCGAGTCCTTATCACCGATTCCACTCTAGAGCTCACCTACGGTCGACGATACGGTCTTCTCGGCGAGAACGGTTGCGGAAAGTCTACTTTCCTCAAGGCCATCGCCGCCCGCGAGTACCCCATTCCTGAGCATCTCGATCTCTACCTTCTCAACGAGGGTGCTCCTCCCAGTGACCTCGGTGCCCTTGAGTGGGTTGTCCGAGAGGCTGAGCTGGAGCTGGAGCGTCTCGACCACCAGGCTGAGAAGCTTCTCGAGGACGAGGGCCCTGAGAGCCCTGTTCTCCTTGATCTTTACGAGGTGAGTTAATGTACAATAATGTCAATGTACCAAACTAACATTTTCCAGCACATGGACAAGCTTGATCCCTCAACATTCGCTACCCGTGCTTCCCTTATCCTGACTGGTCTCGGTTTCAACAAGAAGACTATCCACAAGAAGACCAAGGACATGTCTGGTGGTTGGCGTATGCGTGTCGCCCTTGCCAAGGCCCTGTTCGTCAAGCCCTCCGTTCTCCTTCTCGATGACCCCACTGCCCATTTGGATTTGGAGGCCTGTGTGTGGCTCGAGGAGTATCTCAAGAAGTGGGAGCGAACTCTTGTCCTTGTATCCCACTCTATGGATTTCCTCAACGGTGTCTGCTCCAACATGATTGACATGCGAGGCAAGCAGCTCATCTACTATGGTGGTAACTACGACTCTTACAGCAAGACTCGAACCGAGAACGAGACCAACCAGATGAAGGCCTACCAGAAGCAGCAGGATGAAATTGTCCACATCAAGAAGTTCATTGCTAGCGCTGGTACCTACGCCAACTTGGTCCGACAGGCCAAGTCCCGACAGAAGATTCTCGACAAGATGGAGGCCGATGGTTTCATCCAGCCTGTCGAGCAGGACCGTGTCTTCACTTTCCGTTTCGCCGATGTTGATAAGCTCCCTCCTCCCGTCCTGTCATTCGATAACGTCACCTTCTCTTACTCTGGTAAGCCTGAGGATGATCTGTACCGCAACCTCGACCTTGGTTTCGATATGGACTCCCGAACTGCCCTTGTCGGCCCCAACGGTGTGGGCAAGTCTACTCTGCTCCGCCTCATGACTGGCAAGCTTTCTCCCACCGGTGGTGTTGTTACCCGACACACTCACTTGAAGCTCGGTCTCTACTCTCAGCACAGTTCTGAGCAGCTTGACTTGACGAAGTCTGCTCTCGACTTCGTTCGCGACAAGTACGCTGAGAAGTCACAGGATTACCAGTACTGGCGTCAGCAGCTCGGCAAATACGGTCTCAGCGGCGACTCCCAGACTGCCCTGATGGGTACTCTGTCTGAGGGTCAGAAGAGTCGTATCGTGTTTGCTCTGCTGGCCATTGAGAGCCCCAACATGTTGCTTCTTGACGAGCCTACTAATGGTCTGGATATTCCTACCATCGACAGTTTGGCAGATGCCATCAACGCCTTCAGCGGAGGTGTTATCGTGGTTTCTCACGATTTCCGGTAAGCACCATCAGTCCAAGTCCAATTGTGATGAATGATAGCTAACGATAATAGATTGCTCGACAAGATTGCCAAGCAGATTCTCGTCTGCGAGAACCAGACTATCCGTACATGGGACGGTTCCATCTCCGAGTACAAGAACTACCTCCGAAAGAAGATGATCAGCGCCGGAGCAGTCTAATGCTAAGGCGGAAAAGTTTACGAATTTTGATTTTATCTGGCACGAATACATGAAAGGAAATTGACTATAGAGGCTAGGGAGCAAAGAAAACTCAGGACCTTGACCCTAAGCGATAAAAATGCTTAGGTAAATATAGCCTAAACTTAGGGGACTCTTCACTAAGTTTATTTTGGCACCCTAAACCAAGGTTCGGTGCTTTCTTGCCCCATAGGAGAGGATATTCAATCCACAAAAAGTTGATGAGATTGCCATTGGCAATCATGTGGGTATTTTCATGGGTTTAAAGCGGCGGCGGCGCGGGTGGCTAGACCATCAGGATACTTGATACCTTATGATGGAATGAGACGGCCACGACGGACGACGCTACAGGACGCATGGGCATGGCCTCAGTAGAGAGGCCCGGAAGCGTTCACGAAGATGTGGAAATGTTTACAGATAGATTTTCTTTTTCTTTAGGTCTGGCTGTTTAAGCCTTGAGTACGAATAAATGGATTCCATAATAATTATTTGCATATATGTGATTTTTGTGTTCGCTGAAAATATCACTCCAAGGTGTAATGCTCGTGATTCGAGACATCTATTGGCTATTGGTGTACTTTGACGGGATCTTCAAGGCTGAGAGTAAGCCGGCTAAATAACTTCAGCCTTACAACGCTTGTCTCACCGTCAGTTGTTGTCAGAGAAACTCAAGTAAGTGCTGTGCTAAAGTCTTTTTTACATCAGCAGATCAATACAACAAGCGTATTATCGTGATACAAAATAGTGTGGTTACAACGCCTACTATGTATGTGCATTCCTCTCCCCTACCCTACACAAAATGACAGACATATCATCTCGAAGCGATCTCCGGAATCTATCCCCGCTGCCGGTGACTGGGGATGGGCTGATGGGAACCCAAAGCTGGGTTAACGCTGTAGAGTTTAGCGTTGAGTCAGACCCACATGGGACGGGGGCCAACGGGACAGGGGCACGAGACTTGGGACCTGAAAAAATAGAGTGAGAAACGAGTCTGACGCGGAATCTGAGTGAACATCGTGTTCGCGTGTGCCTTGATTTGGATGGAGCTGTATTCGCACGCACGCACGCACTTGGATTTTGCCGTGATTACTATGAGGGTTTTTAGACAACAGCCAGATCAACGCATCAGATGCAGCTGGACACTGTCACATTCAGTGACTCAACACCTGGCAGAGCATACCTAGATACTGACCTGTAACCCCAAATTCATATTGAACCTATCGCCAATTCCTCTTTAGGGAATCGTGCCTCGGTCGGGTCGGTGATACACAATTACAAAAATAATCGCTCTGATTGCTTCATCGTTGACTCGATCTTGTTGTGCAAGTAATTCTCACTTCAGTGGTGGTATTTTGGCACGTCAAACCCCCTAGAACCCCCCCGTTGGTGCAGCTCCTCGATTCCATCGCCGTGCCTCGATCAGCTTCTGCATCACCTCCTCTTGTCTCTTCTCTTCCTGGTTGTCTCTCTCTCCCGCTGTGTCAATAGGCTTTGTTTTCTCCACTGCCGCCCACACCACCGCTGTCGTCATTGTTCATCACAGAACGTGCCCTGATTAATACAGACAGACGCTGTAATTATCCTCAGCAAGTACTCGTATCTCTTGAACCATTGGATCGCTATAGACTCGGTTCGCCTGGGCTCGCTTTGCCTTACCGGGTATCCGTACCTTGCTTGAGTGTTGATTGACTGGGCTGGGGCTGTCACTCCAGCTCCCGCCATCACCACCTCATTTTGGTTAACCTCCAGCTCTAGAACAAACTCCACTCCACTTTGTTGTTCCCCGATCCTTCTGATTCTCTTTACTGTTCACATTGTCATAATCCCTTCCCCCGCGGCTGTTCTTACACTTTACTGTAGCTTTGTTCATCAATCCATTGGCCCTTACCCCCCTATAAAACTCCCATATCTCTCGAGACTCTCAGTAAACATTCAAACTTCAGTATAGTAACCCTGTCTCGCATCCCCTTCCCCATCTCGACTGCCGCTTGCATCGCCGTATCCCAGCGCCACGCTACCAACACCTCCACACCAAAACACTTTGCCCCCCAGCCAGGGCATCCTCTTTCGACTTGCCTTGGATTGGGGCTCAACCTAGACCTGACATTGTCGCGATCCATCACTGTCCATCGTTTTCATCCCACACGTACCTCTGTCGCAGTTCGCTGCATCACCGATCGCGACTTGCGAATCGCATCGCATCGCAACTCAGCCTGCAACACAACGCAACGTAACGATTCCTCACACAGCCTCGCGTGCGCATCGCGAAACTCTGTTTGATCGACTGCGCATCTTTTACCGGACACATTAACTTCCCCCCAAAAACCGTCGTCGCATCATTGCTTGTCGAGCACATGGGTTCTCAAGCTTGATTACCACCGGCCGTCCGACTATAACACATTCCCTGCTCTCTCGGGTGTTTAGCTTTGTTCTGTCTGCCATTCAGGCGCTAGACCATCAATCACCATGGATCAGAACGGCTATAACTCCTCGGTGCTGCAGCGGCCACCACAGAGAGAAGATGGTGGAGATGATGACCGAGACTCCCGTCCGCATCACCATCATCATCACCACCATCATCACCATCACCACAACAATAGGCGTGACGGTGACTCAACTGGACCTGGGCCTATAGTGGGAGAACCGGCGACACCTTCATCGAACGCAGGCGGCGCGAATGTGCATCAACACTCCACCTTTAGTCTGCGCTCACCCAAGTCAGAATACCGTCCTCCTCCCTTTACATCTCCCAACGGCCATAGCCATAGTCATAGCCACAGCCATCAAAACACTCCAAGTGCCGGCCATTCCCTTCACTCCCCGCCTCGTCCAGCATTGCCCAATCCCTACATGTCATCGTCCACGGGCGCACCCGGCGGCCCCGTCGCTCCATCACTTCCACCTCCTGTAGGCCTCAACTCATCATCACCGGGATCGTCAGCAGCAGGACTTCATCATCAGCAACATCATCGTCAACCTCCAGCACAACCGCCTGCTGGTCCTCCGCCCGTGTCGCCGCTGCACCCTCCTGTTGCATACTACCCTCCCGGGTCGAACCACGACATTTATATACCGCGTGAAACCAAGCCTGCATCGCGAGGCTTTTACGACCCTACAACTGATACAACAAAGGAACGTCGAGTTTCTGACGCGGCGACGCCTGGAGCCTCCTGGCACAACGCCAACGCCAACGCCAATGCGCCCCCGGTTGGCACTCCAAAGGTAAGGGGGGCAAATCCACTCTTTTTTTGTCTTTGACTCTCGTCTCGTCTCGCCCGGACTCGATTTCATTGATTGCACCCGACGTCCCTTGATTTTCCTCTTCCTCTTCCCCATCATCATCATCCTTCAATTCTATCTTGATCATCGAGATCTTCACCCATCACGTCCAGGCCATCAATGCCTGCTCTCTTCCCTTACGCTTATCAAGCTTAATTTCCCATCAAACTGTCACTATCGGAACACCTTTTAATTTCATCATCACCCTTAACTCCGTCGCACAACCTCCCTCTGCTCCGACCCAGACCGAACAACCACAAAGCTTGCTGACGTGGAGCTAATTTTTCTCTTCTTACACAATAGACTCGCGACCCGTACCCTTATTCGCAATCTGCCGAACAAAGTACTCCTTCATATTACAACGGCTCTTACACATCCCCACGAGGTCCATCATATAGTCGACCGCGAAGTCCAGCATCGCATTCGCATCAGAATCCTCCAGCTGGTTCTCTCAGCCCTCCGGGGCGACAATCTCTACTAGCTTCTCCAAGTGCGAGACATGGTGCTACGGCCAACATGACTTCTACCAACGGGGCTTCTGCCCTTACACCTTACAAGTCTGATCTTGCAGCTCCATCACCACCAAAGCCGGCACCGGCAAGCGTAGGTGCTAACCAATATACAGAATGTTCATTTGTACTAATACCATTGCAGACATCAAGGGCAAACCCGATGTCTTTTGACAGCATCCTCTCCAGTTCTGAGCCCGCTCGAAAACCCAAAGAACAATCGCCTTTAATTTCACGAGAAGCCGAACTTGATATCAAGCAAGAGCGAGATCCCAGACGTGAGCGAGAACCGAAGCGCGACTCACGGGAACCAAAACAGACAAAACGCTCCCTAGAGCCCGAAGTGGATCACGACACAGAGGTTGAAAAAGATGTCGAGACTGAGCCTGAACCTTTCCCTGGTAGAGACAAAGAAAGAGAGCCTCCTGCCAAGAAGCGAGGAGGTCGAAAGTCGACAAAGGGCCGTGCTTCTGATATTCGAGATGCCGCTACGCCTAAGAATGGCCGCAGACTATCGATTAAGAAGGAATCACCAACACCTCGACTTCCCGCTAAACGACAAGCAAATGGCCTCCCTAAGCCAAAAACTTGGTCAGCAGAGATGGAGAAGAAGATTCAGAACGCCGAGACACAGATTGACAACAGGGCTTCAAATCTGGAACCGGATGAATTTGATCAGCAGCAATACAAAGAGCGAGCTCAGAAGCGACGACGCGTAATGAATCAACTCGACCTGGAACATGGTCTCTCCCGGCGCGCCGCCTTTGCGACTTCAACCGGCAAGAAGCTCGTACTCCATGCAGAGCTTGGTAAACGACGCTACGACGACGTGTTTTATGACGAAGCACTCCATGAGGTTCGCGAACAAGAAGTCTACGCCGAAAAGGAGCGTAAGAAGGATATGCAGCGCAAGCGACGACGTGAGAAGTCAATGGCTGTTACCATGGAGCAGAAAGAAGCAGCTCTGGCTCGCGCCGAGGCTGCTGAAGACGAAACCGAACGGCAGAAACATCTTCGAGATGCTGAACGCGCCAGTAAGAAGGCACAGCAGACGAAACTCATTCTCCAAAAGGGTATCAAGGGTCCTGCCCGTAATTTGGAGCTTAACCTGGAGGGTGGCACCATGTCTTCATTCCAGGCTTCTGATGTGGAATCTGGGGAAGCCGGCACACCATCTGGCAAGCGAAAGGGCAAGGGCCGTAGCGGACCTCGTCTCAAAAAGTCTAAGGAGCAAAAGCAAGCCGAAAAGGATTCTGCTGAGGCCGCTCAAGCTGCTCTTGATGCCGGAGAGGAGCTCCCAACCAAAGAAGAGAACCGCGTTCGGATCAAGATCAAGAAAACCAAGAAAGATCCTTCTGCTGAGACTGAGAAAGACAAGGACGACGGCGATAAGACCGAAGACGAGCCTGTCGAGAAGAAAAGCAAGAAAAGCAAAGACAAAGACAAGGAGAAGGTCGACGACATCCCCGACAACGAGAAACGGTTCATGTCCAAGGGTTACAACCAGATTTACGACCAGATTTGGCGAGACATGGCTCGCAAAGATGTCAACAAGACCTTCAAGCTTGCCGTGGACTCTTATGCCACAAAGGCCTCAAATCTTAAAAAGACAGCCATCTTGGCATCGAAGGAAGCAAAGCGCTGGCAATTACGGACAAATAAGGGCACCAAAGATCTCCAAGCTCGCGCAAAGCGTGTTATGCGTGACATGATGGGCTTTTGGAAGCGTAACGAGCGAGAAGAACGAGATCTCCGCAAGGCTGCTGAGAAGCAGGAGATCGAGAATGCCCGAAAAGAAGAAGCCGACCGTGAAGCTGCCCGTCAAAAGAGAAAGCTTAACTTCCTTATCTCGCAGACTGAGCTGTACTCTCACTTCATCGGCAAGAAGATTAAGACTGATGAGGTAGAACGAAGTACCGACAACCCGGATGTCGCCAAGGACGCCCACCAGATTGACCAGCAGAAACTCGATATCGACGAGCCGACAGGACCAGTCACTGGCAAGGTTACCAACTTTGAGAACCTTGACTTCGAGGAGGGCAGCGAAGAGGCTCTCCGTGCTGCTGCTATGGCCAACGCTCAGAATGCCATCGCCGAGGCCCAGAAGAAGGCCCGTGACTTCAACAACCAGGGTCTTGACATGGATGAAGAGGGCGAGATGAACTTCCAGAACCCCACAGGCCTGGGCGACGTCGAGATCGAACAACCGAAGCTTATCAATGCCCAACTCAAGGAATACCAGCTCAAGGGCCTCAACTGGCTTGTCAATTTATACGAGCAGGGTATCAACGGTATTTTGGCAGATGAAATGGGTCTCGGAAAGACTGTACAGTCCATCTCCGTCATGGCTTACCTTGCTGAGAAGCACGATATTTGGGGCCCCTTCCTTGTTGTCGCTCCTGCTTCTACTCTACACAACTGGCAGCAGGAAATCGCCAAGTTCGTCCCCGAGTTCAAGATTCTCCCCTACTGGGGTGGCGCCAACGATCGAAAAGTTCTCCGAAAGTTCTGGGATCGTAAGCATACGACATACCGAAAAGACGCTCCTTTCCACGTTTGTGTTACTTCGTATCAGCTGGTTGTCTCTGATGTGGCCTACTTCCAGAAGATGAGATGGCAATACATGATTCTTGATGAAGCACAAGCCATCAAGAGTTCACAAAGTTCTCGATGGAAGGCATTGCTCAACTTCCACTGCCGAAACCGCCTGCTTCTCACTGGTACACCCATCCAGAATAACATGCAAGAACTTTGGGCACTTCTGCATTTCATCATGCCGTCGCTCTTCGACTCACACGACGAGTTCAGCGAATGGTTCTCAAAGGATATTGAGTCTCACGCACAGAGTAACACCAAGCTCAATGAGGACCAGCTCAAGCGTCTGCACATGATTCTCAAGCCTTTCATGCTTCGTCGTGTCAAGAAGCATGTGCAGAAGGAGCTCGGTGACAAGATTGAGATGGACATCTTCTGTGATCTCACTTACAGACAACGCGCGTATTACAGTAATCTTCGAAACCAGATTAACATTATGGACCTCGTCGAAAAGGCTACTATGGGTGACGACCAGGATTCGGGTACACTGATGAACTTGGTCATGCAGTTCCGAAAGGTCTGTAACCATCCTGATCTCTTTGAGCGCGCCGAGGTCAATTCGCCATTTGCTTGCGCCTACTTTGCTGAGACCGCGTCGTTTGTCCGTGAGGGTAGCGAAGTTGCGGTGGGTTACTCAAGTCGCAACTTGATCGAATACGAGCTCCCTCGCCTCATCTGGAGAAATGGAGGCCGAATCAACAAGGCAGGCCCGGATAGTCAGGTTGCGGGCTGGAAGAACCAGGCATTGAACCACATGATGAATGTCTGGAGCCCAGACAACATCCGCGAGAGCTGTGATGGATCAAAGGCATTCTCGTGGCTTAGGTTTGCCGACACTTCTCCCTACGAGGCTTATGAGGCCACGCACCAAAGCTTGATTGTCCGAGCTGCCAAAGAGCTTCAGAAACGCGATAGACTTGGATACATGAATGTGGCCTACACTGATACTGAGGATAAGAACTACACTCCCGCCCATGCCATTTTCCAGATTCAGGCACGACAGAACCGAAAGCCTCTAGCCGACATTACCAGCGAAGGTGTCTTGACCCAGTTGATGAATGTCGCTCAATCAGACTACAACGAGTCTGGTCTTGGCCGTCTGGAACCTGCTGGTAGACCTCGCGCTTCAGCACCACCAATCCAGGTGTCTTGCCGCAGTTGGGGCTCTGAGGCCGAACGTAGCGAAGCCTTGTTTAACGCACCAATCCGCAAGATTCTCTATGGCCCTACCTTCTTTGAGGAGAAGGCTCTCGTGGAGAAGAAGCTTCCCATGGAGTTATGGCCCACTCGCGAGATGCTGCCTAAGCCTGATCATGAGAAGAAGGGCTTCACCAACATCTCTGTTCCTTCTATGCGGCGCTTCGTTACTGACAGTGGCAAGCTGGCTAAGCTTGACGAATTGCTGTTCAAGCTCAAGAGCGAGGGCCATCGTGTACTTCTCTACTTCCAGATGACTCGCATGATCGACATGATGGAAGAGTACTTGACTTACCGCAACTACAAGTACTGCCGACTCGATGGTTCTACCAAGCTCGAAGATCGACGAGATACCGTGCATGACTTCCAGACTCGTCCAGAGATTTTTATCTTCCTTCTGTCTACTCGTGCTGGTGGTCTTGGTATCAACCTTACATCCGCCGATACTGTCATTTTCTACGACTCCGATTGGAACCCCACCATCGATTCGCAAGCCATGGATCGAGCACATCGTCTGGGTCAGACCAAGCAGGTCACAGTCTATCGTCTCATCACGCGCGGCACAATCGAAGAGCGCATTCGCAAGAGAGCGATGCAGAAGGAAGAGGTTCAACGTGTCGTCATCCAGGGTGGCGGTGCAAGCGTTGATTTCTCTGGCCGTCGTGCTCCCGAGAACCGCAACCGTGATATTGCTATGTGGCTTGCCGATGATGAGCAAGCTGAGATGATCGAGCGTCGTGAGAAAGAGCTCCTCGAGTCAGGCGAGCTTGAGAAGCAGCAAAAGAAGAAGGGTGGCAAGCGACGCAAGGCTGAGAACACGGCCAGTCTGGACGAGATGTATCATGAAGGTGAGCAAAACAGTGTGACTTTACTCGTGCATTCCGAGCTAACACATGCCAGGCGAGGGCAACTTTGATGATGGATCCAAAGGCCTATCTGGCACAGCAACACCAGCTACCGCAGCCACACCTGGTGACAGTGATAGCAAAGGCAAGAAGGGTAGAAAGGGGACAAAGCGAGCCAAGACGGCGAAGCAAAGGTTAGCGATTGCTGATGGTATGATGGAGTAAGGGAGGTCGACAGCGTCAACTAGCAACGCTTGTAATATCAAACGCAAGACTTGAGAGTCGTATGGGCTCACGGGAAGACGAAGGGAGTTATTCATGTATCTGCTACGTTACTTTTTCTATTTTCTTGTTGTCATGGCGAAGGAGCCGTCAATAGGGGGAGTTGGAAGTGAAAATGCCGATAAATTATAGCAGGGCAGCGAAGCATCGTCTTGGAACAGAGGCATGTATTATTACTATAGACGGAGGGTAACAAAGTATATGTGTCTGTCGTGTGTGTCGGCATTTCTCTCAGTGCTGTGTGCATGACTCGCGATAGGGCTGCCCACTTCAACAAACACAAGCCTCGTCATCCGGTATGGTGTAGTGGCTAACATTTCGCGCTCTCATCTTCTAAGCTGAGGGATCAGTACCGCGGAGCCCAGGGTTCGATTCCCTGTACCGGAGTCCTTATCTTTTGCTGGTATTGACAGTGTCTTTTTGCTGATTGCTGATTGTTGCAATCAATGAAGGTGAATGGAGGAGATCTGGTGGGTTGGGTGCTGGGTTGGGTGCTGGAGTGAGTAGCAGACTGCTGCTGTTGATCTGGCTTGTTGCTTGCTGGCTGCTTATGTTTAATAACTTAAAATTTTAATACTGGTATAATAAAGCAGAGGCAAGAGATGGGATTGTCTGAGGGTTGTGTTGGTTAAACTTGGTGATGATGGATGAACTTGAGGAAGCAAGATTAAGAGTGCTGACTATTAATAAGATGGGCGTGGGCGAATTACATGCTGATAACAACAACTACTAAAAGAGTGAATAACTTATTACCACGATTGGGTTTTTGCGATAGTGATCTCGATTGGTTGTGTGTAGATAGTTCTCTGGTCTGGCGTTGCTATTGCTTCATCTCCAAGTCAAGCTCTTATCCCAGGGTTGTTCTGCCTCCTCTCCTATACTAACCCACGTAACCAATGTGGGTCCTTGCCAACGGCTGTGAATGCGGTGCACATACAACACTTCAGGCAATGTCATTTTCTGTTATACATCCTCATATATTCAAGCATTTTCGTGTTGTGTCGAGCTTACTGAGAACTTACCTGGCAGACCTCCCCGTTGTCACTCGTTGATCACCGATCGCTCAATCACGGGGGACAACGTGTTGCCCCGATTGTAGAAGTCTTACTGCTGAGACTAGATGGGCATGTGTCTCAGTTGAATGACCGCAAGAAAACCATGCTCTGCGGACCAAAGACAGACATGCTGTGAGTTGCCGATATCGTTCATGGCCGGGGCACCTCCTGCGAGCATGATATGAAACTGGGAAATAAGAAGACTGGTAAGAATAAAAAGAAGTCGGGTTCAAAGCACAAGCCCTATCGTTAGCCCATGCTCACCACTCTATATCTACACAAGAACTGCGAAGCACCCATTGCCAGGCGGTTCTGCATTAACAAACACAAATGTCGATTTGTATCGTGATAGACAACACCATCGCTGGATATAGAATTGGCTCTGAATCTCTTTTCACGTACCCTCCTGTATGATGATGCGACAACGTCTCCTGACCGGAAACAGGGTCTCAGGAGCAACAACTTATGCGTGCCACCCACATAGACGTGACTATCTGCAACTGCACAATATACACATGGAACTTCGCGTGTGATGACAGCTAACTGCATGTCGTTGCACCCAAGTCCAGCAGAGACATGAGTGCCAGCTGCCAACAAATCGTTACGCCCAGCCCAGCACTCCCATGCTGTTCTCGCCTGATTGGACGCCGGAACTTCAACGAATCATCATCCGGTATGGTGTAGTGGCTAACATTTCGCGCTCTCATGACCTGAGAGATTAGTTCCGCGGAGCCCAGGGTTCGATTCCCTGTACCGGAGACCTATATCTTTTGCTTCCTTGGAGAGATGTCTCTATAGTGATGTGGAAGAGAGATATCTTTTTGGCCATGGATGTGAAGAACTGTGGTGAAAGTGGAGGTAATGTAGGTATTATCTGACACACTTGTTCAGAAAGCAAAAGACAGATCTGGCCATAGACAGGCCTTATTTGGTCTATGCACTTGCTCGTAGAAAAGGGATTATCGGGATGAGGAGCGACGAAAGGGTAGGAGGAATAAATAGGGAGCCAATAAAGAAGCGCAGGCATAGACATCCGAGGATACAGATATGTCGCCCCTTACCAGCGCTGTAATACCTCTTGTCGCGATGATAGACGTACATGTCGTATGTTTTAGGAGAAAGTTCAAGTGTATATAGACTCAACATTCCACGTCGACTGAGGAACACCGCCTCCTGCAGCTCAGTAATGTCGTGCGGCGCAGACTCTGCTTGCTGCTGTCATTGCAGCAAGAAGACTAACATTGTTCATGCTGCGCGCTGAATGCTGGGCGTTGTGAGGCGAGTTTCGAGACGGGTTCCTTCTCGGCAGAACTCAAAATTTAAAGACAAAGTTGAACGCAATTTCCAGAATGACTCTCATATAAACAAGGGAGACCATGCAGGCGAGTACACCCAGGTCGTCGCGGATACGTTTTGCATATCGCTTGCAAGTTGTTTGTCGGGGTGAATGCCATGTTTGCGACTAAACGGAGTTGCAGACCGACACCGAAGACTGCTGCCAACGTCTCAGCCCACTTGGACAGGGGAGGTAGAACAGCATGAGCTGTCCTTGATGGTGGTGAAGTTGATGTAGGAGTTGAGTCCGGAGTTGCCTAGTGGGGCAAGAACTCAATTCATCCGCTCCGAAACATCGCTGCTCAGAATGGCAGGTTCCCCTCACAGGTAATTAATTGCGAGACTCACCTACGGAGTCTCTCTCTTATTTCTTGCCCATGACATACCTGCCTGCTCCTCCGTCTGTTGCTCGATCCAGTGTATATCGACAACATCAATTGCCAACCATGCTCTTACCATCCATCCCCTTCGATCACACATACCAGAATCATTGCTATCTATCAATAAAGAGAGTTAGATCATGACGCTGGCCTCTGACACTATCACCTAACAAGACGAGCTTGCTGGAAACAGCAAAAAGAGACTCCGGTACAGGGAATCGAACCCTGGGCTCCGCGGTACTTGATCTCTCAGATTATGAGAGCGCGAAATGTTAGCCACTACACCATACCGGATGATGCTGCTTATAATACAGGGGTCTGAAACGCTGGCTAGATTCGTCGCCGCTGGCTGAATCAGTGCCAGAAGATGTAAGCCGGTGGGTGACCTTAACCGGGAACTCGGCCATTGAGGCTTCAATCAGGAGAGGCTTCTTCCTCAAATTGCACAGTGGGTCTTTCATCCTATCAATAAGATGTTCAGCGAGGAAATGAAGAACAAGGCCTTCATGCGATGCCACAAGTACAGCCGATGCTGGCTGGATGGGATTTGCGCTGTGAATGAGGACTGGTCCGAATATCGCTTTGCAACAACTATCCAGAAGTCCCTCGATAAGGACAAATGTAACAGCGAGTTTTGAGAAGAGGCTCGATGAAAAAATTGAAGTATTCAAGAAGGAGATGATGTTGGAATCGACGAAACCTAGTCTATATATTCGTGGCCAGGCGCAACTAAACGCCTCAATGGATGTAACGACAACTCTGAAGCTGAGCGGCTTAGTCAACAGATTAGATCTCGAAGCACTAGCTCCGATGTGTCGAAGAAGCTGTAAGCGGCTCACAAGGGTCTTCTCCTGCTCATAACTGAGAGACTGGACTCGTCGACCTTTTCCATGAAATTGCCATCAGATTACCTAGACAAGGACTTAGGGCAGAAGCGACTAAGGCCAGGGGCCAAAGATTCGTGCTCTCAAGGCCATTTGGAAGACTTGACCTAGTAGCAGACATATGGTCTGGGAATGAACGAGATAGACTGTAAACTCATTAAGAAATTTATATGAGATGCCTCGGTTGGGGATGTATCATTCAAGGATGTAGAGTACGTTGGTCGATAGGTTACCACTGACAGGCGATCCAAGGAGATATAAAGGGCGCCGAAGAAATAGCAGCCGAGTTAACATATAGGTAGTAGGCAATTTAATTTGCAGTTGGTCTTGGATAACAGCGATTCATTCCCAGTTATAAGTAAGTGCATTAACACCTTTCAAGTTGCCTAAGGACTGTGTTATATGCCTTAGGCAGATAGGTCTTAGGATAAGTTTAGGATAGAGGTATTTTAAAAGGCCGTGTTTATTCGCTTCTTCAACTTCCTTATCCTTCTTTCCTCCACATCTCACATATCTCAACAAACACATCTCAACACACAGAGAATTCTACCAACTCAACAACCTTAACCCTCTTTCGAAAGCATCACACCTAAGACTTCAATATGTCTTCCCAGTCCATCGACTTGACTGGCGGCTCACCGCCAACAGGTAAGTTAAATGCTTTCTTCTATACCTAAACTAATAAATAGACTAGCAGGCATACCCCCTCCTTTGGTAGAAAGAGAGCAAGCTTTACTACTAGCTACCGTCCCTCAAGAACAGACATCAGAACAGAACTCGTACTTTCTATATAAGAAGGAGTGTCGTCTCGCTTGGATCAAGTACCTAGGCCTCCTAGGAAGGGTCAAGCTCCGCGAGGGGCTTGACAGGCTTCCATTCTTTTACGGAATGCCGCCTGAACATTTGACGCTGCAGATTGACACAGAAAGATTGGAACTCATCCAGAAAGGGGCAATCAGCGACCCTAGGAATTCGCTGATAACACTCAATACAGTTTTGAACAGTCTCAGAAACAGGCCTCAGCAGTCCCATATCGCATGGGGCGTTGTCCAGCAAAAGCTGGCCAACTCGCGTCCGCAGCTTAATGCCCCAATCATAAATGAAACCTTGATCTAGGCAATCAATACTTTCATTGAGGATCGGGATAAAATCAAGTACTGGGAGAGCGCAAGCTCAAGGAATCCCATGGTGCTTCTGCAATCGACCCAGACGCCTTCCGGGCAGACTTGTGTATACAAAGTGATCCAGTATGCAATGAACCGTCTGGTCGGAATCCAAACCCAAGAGGACGACCCACCAAGCTGTCCCGGATACGTTCTCCCCATGGCCTCCTTCGAGAGGGCTGTTATGAATGCGCAGAGGACGAAAGATGAGACCCAGCGCAGGCAATGGGCTGACATGTCCCTACGTTCGCTACGGAAGTTCATGGACGCGCAAAACAACCAAGCGGTTATCGATAAGATGATTGAGTTCCAGAAACATTATGAAGCTTTGGCGGCTCTGAGCTCGAAGTGAGCAAGAAGGGCAAGGGAAATGGGATCCGCGAATTGTGTTTACGAAGCGGACGGAAATAGGGAAAAGGATATTCTTGACATGAAGACGGAGGGAAATATTTTGCTACAATGATGGAACGAGAATGAACAGTTGAGGGATGAAAGAAAGGGCTTATGAAAGTAGTTGAATTGATGATTTGGAAGGCCATATCTTGATCCTGTGATACCGCCAAGAGTGCTAAATGTCCTGTAACACTGGCCAGAAGAGACAAAAACTTAGGACGACTATAAAATGGAGATGGAGGCAAGTTGAGTAGACCTTTGTATTACCTCGATCCAAGGTGCCGGATGCTTTCTTACACTCTGAGGAAAGGTATGTCCTCCAACGTACCCTCACCATCTCCCCAAATAAAGAGCAAATTTCCATCCTCAAGCACTAAGGACACACTTTAAAGTCCCTGCGCGTCCTCCATCCGGATTTGCCAGAGCGACGTAGGCTCAATAACCTGGCAAGGCAAGTTGAGATGGAAAATGGCGTCTCCATGAGATCTAATGGTCTCCCGAAGTCGCTCATGCTTGGCTCTGAGCTCCGCCGAATGGAGCTTAGCAACATCCTCCCATGCCTGCAAGGCTTTTTGGCTGATCTCCAAGTCCCAAGTTCCTCGCCAGGTAATATGCGCGTAGTGCTTTGCCCTGGTGTATATGAATGCACAAGCTCTCCCCGCCCCTCCATTCCAGAGTACCATAGTAGTCAGGTTCGGCATTCGCAGTACGAGCCTGGCTGCTGCGATAAGAAGGTTATCGATGCGCTGCTTCTGTCCATTTATACTCTGAAAGAGAAGACTTGATGTCAGGGAGAGAGATTGCAGTTGATCCCATGTCCATTCTTTCTCGCATGCCTTGAAGAAGTTCATAGCATCGATAAAGAATGAGACAGAGAGTTCATCAAGTCTCAGACTTGCCTGAGCGATGCTCTTCGTGTTGTCGGGGAGATCGGACTCCGATTCGAATCCCAGAGGGTCGAGCAAAACACCATATTCTTGAATGATTTGAAGGACGCTCTCTGTGAGATATTGTTTAGAATCCTGAAATAGGATCACTCTTTTGAGAGTGTTGGACATGTGCGCGCCAATCAGCGCCAAATCCCCTAGAACAACCTGATTAGCATAACAGCTCATTATCAAGAAGACAGCGCTCCAGTATTGGTAGGTTCACGTACATAGATCCGGATATAAACTTGCATATTCTTCAGGCCATGGTTCGTAAACAACATCCGTTAGGCGGCTAAATCTGGACAAAATGTTTTTGAATTCCTGAGGCCTAAGATGATGGCGGAATTGTCGACGGATCATGAAACGGGTAACTGCGTTGACCTCGGGAACATATGCGTCGGGAACATAATAATCAAAGTCGATACGCCCGAAAAGCTGGTCATGTGCGGTGAAAGGTGGAGGTTTGGTCTGGACACCATTTTCCCAACCGCGCTCGGGGTCGTGCCAGTCACTATGGCTTGCTTCCATGGGGATGACTGGGTCTCGGGCATAAGGAGCATCGTGCTCGTCCTTGAAACGAAAGTTCTTGAACCAGTGCTTCGAGTCACTAGCAGACGATGCGTTGAGTTCCAGTGTCAAAGGGGTTGTCGTGTTCCACGTGCTGAGAATGATCAAAAGCTTTATGACCGCCTCACCCATAAGACGGCTATTTGTGACGACATCAAACTCTTTCTCACAAGAAGAACAGCCGTATTCGGCCAGCTCAACATTGAGATAGATGTGCCTCACAAGGTTTCTCTGTCGAATCACTGCTTGCTCAAAGTCCTCTAGACACGATGGCCGGAGGCTCAGCTTGGCCATATTTCTCGTTCCGATAACGCTTTGCCACTCTTTAGACACCGAGGCCAAAGCAGACCAACGAGGATTTCTCTGATCGACTATCGTGTTTAGAATGTTGTGGCGAATCTCTGGTGGTAGATACGACCACCCGAGGTAGCCTGAGCTGCGAAGTCTCATTTTGCGCTGCTGAGCTGCTTGGTTGGCTATGAGGAGAAGGTAATGATTTTGTGTGCGATGAGCTGGATCATCTTGACCGAAGAGCAACAGGCAGGGCCTTTATTGAGAGCTCTTGGAGGCTGTCATCAGGACGTCTAGCTTTTTCAGTCAAAAGCTAGATCATAGGCGCCAGTGAGGGCAAAGAGTCTATTGCCAATATGTGTTGATCTGTTTCTTCTTGACCGTTGTGTGTTGGGACTGAAGCCTCTTTAAAACTCAACCTTATTGTCACAGAGAAGGTAATGAAGGAGGAAACAAGAGGTCAGTCTGGTGAATCTATTACTTCTGAGAAAAGCTCTTCAGAGTAAACTTTTGTGTATCGAAGCTTAAGTGTATAGATTAAGGTCACGATACTTGTGACGAGTGCTATTGGTTTTGCTGTGATAGGGTTCAAAGGTGTAATCTAGAGAAGTGGTCACTTTGACTCTGTTCGAATGTAACATAGTAGTAAGACGAGGCATCTCATTCAGCGGTCTCAAGACCTTGGGAATATGGTTTCAGGAATCTGCTTGTACAGCTACCTTAGTTTGCGCATCAACATTTGGCTTGATCATTTTGGGTGAGGAACCTCTTGATAGGGTGGAAAAGTATATGGTGGCGATGCTCAGCGTAGGCATGATCCTGTTTCGAACAATGCCGCTTTCTGAAGAATGACAGCTGCCAAAAGGTGTAAGTCTATGGAGGTTGATAATTTGACGCTGTTATGGTGTAAGCCAGTCTCATCTCCGTTTTGATATCTCAGAACAGAGAAAACATCAACATGATGGATGAATGAAGAAACATCCGAACGAGGGGCAAGCTCCATGACAAGGATCATGATCCAAAAAGAATGTCAAACCAGTCAGCGTCAACCCTAGAACCGAGCTCTTGGCGAATAACGAGAAAGGATACGACTCGCGAATGCGAAAAACGAGGGTGGATGACGATACGTGATACGCGGACAGTCTCCAGTCCAGTGAGGCCGGGTAAACCTAGTAGGGATAGACTTGATTGGTTGAACAAGCGACTAAACAATAAGAGTATTCGCATTGAATAATTCTGCCTAGGAATGATTGCTATACGAGTATAACGGACGTATAATCGTATTGTACTGCAGCCTGGAAAATTGGGTACGGGTCGAGGTTGAGTGCGTGCAGAAATGACGAAGGACCCGATGATCCATTGAATGAATGGATGTTACGTCATTTTATTGTAGTTGGAGTTAGGGGTTCAATTCACCTAAAAAAGGCTACCTAAAGAGCTGTCATCAATTCGGCCCCCAGATCCGCTGACCACTGAATCCATCTGTACAGTAGCACCATATTTGAGTACCGACCTTACATCCACAAGAAAACAAGAAACAAGTCGAGAGCTCTTGGCTCCTTCTACGTCGGTCATTTCGTTCCGCTCCTTATTTCAGGGCTATACCCGCATTCTCTCCCTCCTCTTCTTATCTCCCCTCTCTGCCTTGCCTTATCATATCGTCTTGACGACTACGAAGCTGCGACAGCTCAAGACAAGACCACTTTAGGGCATTTCCTGTGTCTCACATTCTCAGACTAAAACGTCACGACTTGACTCGTCTATTTTTGTCGCTTTCTGTTTCCGATTGTTTCGTCTTCTTCCGCGGGCGCCGAGTTGACAACTACTGCCGAAACTCTATCTTCCTCTCCAAGGCGAGGTCGAAACAAATCCTCACCATTTACCACGACATCTACGACGATCATACGAACATATACTATACATATTTACGAATATGAGCTCTTCGATAGATCCTCTTCCCAATGGGAATGGTCACGCTGGCGATCATGACCACGTTATACGCCCTCGACCGCGTAAACCCAAACACTCGCAAGTCTCGGAGGTCCTTCGCATGTCCACAGCAGAAGATAGCGAGGGACATCTCATGCCCGATAATTTGAGCACAGGAACTGCCAGTGGGTTGACTAGGTATGATTGAACCTCCAAACCGTTCGCTCAAGCTAATTGTGTACAGCGGTCGTTCCACGCCCGTTCCAGAGAATGCGCCTCCATCCGTTAAAGTCCTCTCGACAGTTCGAAAGCAAACCCGCGCAGAGCAACGTCGCCGTATATTTCCCACGATCGAGTTCGCCTCGCGAGTTAGTCATTTTGACCCCGAAAGCGATTACCGAGATTTCCATGGCTTCTTCAACCTCTTCTGGATTGGCCTTGCCATCATGGGCATCACCTCAATGCTACGCAACCTCAAAGACACTGGGTTCCCTCTGAGAGTGCAAATATGGGGCCTCTTCACAGTCAAGCTCTGGCATCTTGCCATTGCCGATTTCCTTATGGTCGCAACGACAGCTGTTAGTCTGCCATTGAACCGTGCAGCTCGAAGTGCAAAGCCCGGAAGCTTTCTGTCCTGGGACAAGGGTGGAATAGCTATTCAGAGCATCTACCAAGTTGCTTGGCTTTCGCTTTGGATTGTTGTGCCCTTTCACTTCGAGTGGACCTGGACGTCGCAAGTTTTCTTTCTCTTGCATACCATGGTACTACTGATGAAAATGCACTCGTACGCTTTCTACAACGGACATTTGTCTCAGACGGAGAAGCGACTCTACGCTCTCGACAACCCCTTCTCACCTCACGATCGACGACCAGCCTACCAATATCCATCCACCGATAGTGTCACTAACGGTGAGGCTACTGCTTCTGGTAGCAAGAAGCGTCGGCGAAATCGTAGCAAAAAGCGACAGCAAGCCAAGCGCAGCAACAGCGATGGAAACAAGAGCAACGAGGAGCTGGATGCTGCTAACAACAACCTTTTGGTACCCAGTCCTGTCGCGAGCGGTAACAACAGTGCCGACGAAGTCGATGAGTTGCGAGAGGATCTTGCCCGTGAGCTTACGAGTCCCATTGGCAACGTCACATATCCAAACAACCTCACATGGTCCAACTACATGGACTATCTCCTCTGCCCAACGCTCTGCTATGAGATCGAATATCCTCGAATGTCCCGCATCAACTGGATTTCTCTCATTTCCAAGATCATTGCCACTTTTGGTTGCATCTTTCTCTTAACAATCATCTCAGAAGATTTCATTCTTCCCGTTCTTACCGATGCCTCAGAGCGCCTCGATGCCGTTCCCGCAGTATCATCGCTTTCCGAGAAGTCCCTCATTCTAGCCGAGACCATCTCATGGCTTCTCTTCCCTTTCATGCTCACGTTCCTCCTGGTCTTCCTTGTCATCTTCGAATACGTCCTCGGTGCATTCGCTGAGATCACTTGCTTCGCTGATAGACATTTCTACTCTGACTGGTGGAACTCAACCGACTGGATGGAGTTCTCGCGCGAGTGGAATATTCCTGTGTATAGCTTCCTTCGTCGCCACGTCTATAGCGCCTCTCGACCTCGCATTGGCAGAGGAGCTGCCACGGCGTTGACATTCCTCATCTCTGCTATTGGCCATGAGATCGTCATGGCTTGTATCACCAAGAAGCTCCGTGGTTACGGCTTCGTGTGTCAGATGCTTCAACTACCCATCGTGATGCTCCAGCGTACACGATGGGTCCGTGGCAAGAAGACCTTGAACAATGTCTGTTTCTGGGCATCAATGGTTCTCGGTCTCAGCATGGTATGCCACAATTCCCAGCAATCACGTCATACTGTAACTAATAACTTCACAGATCTGCGCTCTCTACGTTCTCGTGTAGTCAAACCAGGCTCTTGAAGAGTATGCTGGTCATACTGAGCTCTTTATCGCATGTAACATCTGTACAACACCAACTTTAGATACATGTCCCATCTCAATTCCGCCTTGCGGCTGTACATATGGGCTTCCAGAATTGGAAACGAGAAACGGATTAGCAACAAGAAGGAATGGACTACTTCCCAATCCCACAAAGATAGATTATATACCCCATAGTAAATTTGATTGAGTCATTGCTTCAACGCGTAACCTATCCTCAGGGAGCAAGAAAGCATCAGACCTTGATACAGGGTGTCACAATAAACTCAGCAAAAGATATCGTAAACTCTTACAATATTTAGGCTAAACTTATACTCAGTTACCTAAGTTACCCAAGTTTTTTGTCATTTAGGATCAGAAATTAGGATCAATTCACACATTCACATCACATTCAAGACAAAAACAGTTGTTCTATACCATTTCCATTTCGCGTCTACTTCATCTCTCTCGTAATCATAGAGCTAACTAGAGTTACACCCCGTTCTCCTTAAGAGGACTGGGGAATGAATTATGGCAGAATAAGCGGCTGCTCAAATCCGATAAGCCCGCATAAAAACCAGAAGACAGAAAAAAGACCTTGTTGCTCATAAAAACCGAAACCCTTCAACTCCATTGACTTTTTATGGTATCCCGTTTAGCGTGCGTGGTCATTTAGTCAACCTCCTCCATGGCGCTGTCACCAGTGGCGGCGGCAGGGGCATCGGTGGCGGCATCAGCCTCAGCAGGGGCAGAGTCATCCTCCTCAATGTTGAGTCCAAGCTGGACAAGCTTGTGGATGCGGTCGGCGAAACCAGCGGGCTCGTCAATGGTGAAGCCAGAGACAAGGAGAGAGGTCTCGAAGAGAAGCTGGACGATGGACTTGACAGTGCGGTCGTTCTCGCCGTCAGTCTCAACCTTCTTCTTGAGCTCCTGGACGATAGGGGACTTGGGGGAGATCTCGAAGGTCTTCTTGGAAGACATGTAGCTGGACATGGAAGTGTCGCGGAGGGCCTGAGCCTTCATGATACGCTCCATGTTGGCGGACCAACCGAACTGACCAGTTCGAATAGCGCAAGGGGAGGTGCCGAGCTTGTGAGAGACGACAACCTTCTCAACCTTATCGCCGAGAACATTCTTGAGGGCCTTGGCGAGGCTCTCGTACTCCTTCTCCTCAGTCTCACGGGCCTTCTTCTCATCCTCGGTCTCCTCAAGCTCGAAGTCCTTGGTGATGTCGACAAGCTTCTTGCCTTCGAACTCCTTGAGCTGAGTCATGGCGTACTCATCAATAGGATCAACAAGGAAGAGAACCTCGAAGCCCTTCTCGCGGAGAGCGTCCAAGAAGGGAGACTTGGAGACAGCCTTGATGGACTCACCAGTGATGTAGTACATGTTGTTCTGGTGCTCGGGCATGCGGGTGACGTAGTCGGAGAGGGAGGTGAGCTCATCACCAGACTTGGTGGAGTTGAATCGGAGGAGCTTGGCGAGGATAGAGCGGTTCTGGGAGTCCTCGTGGATACCAAGCTTGAGGTTCTTGGAGAAGGCGCTGTAGAACTTGTCGAACTGCTCCTTGTCCTCAGCGATCTCCTGGAAGAGCTCAAGAGACTTCTTGACGATGTTCTTCTTGATGACCTTCATGATCTTGTTCTGCTGAAGAGTCTCACGGGACAAGTTGAGGGGAAGATCCTCAGAGTCGACGACACCCTTGACGAAGCCGAGCCACTCAGGGATGAGGTCGGTAGCGTCATCAGTGATGAAAACACGTCGGACGTAGAGCTTGATGTTGTTCTTGGTCTTCTTGGTCTCGAAGAGATCGAAGGGAGCGCGCTTGGGAACGAAGAGGATAGCGCGGAACTCGAGCTGACCCTCAACGGAGAAGTGCTTGACAGCGAGGTGGTCCTCCCAGTCGTTGGAGAGGGACTTGTAGAAGGAAGCATACTCCTCTTGAGAGATGTCCTGGGGGTTGCGAGTCCAGATGGGCTTCTGCTTGTTGAGCTCCTCCTCCTCAATCTTGGTCTCCTTGATCTTCTTGGTCTTGGGCTTCTTCTCCTCCTCATCGTCATCAACCTCCTCAATCTTGGGCTTCTTGTCATCACCCTCCTCGGTGACCTCCTCGCCCTCCTCATCAGGGACCTCCTTCTCGGTCTCCTTCTCAACGTGGAGGTAGATGGGGTATGAGATGAACTCGGAGTGCTTCTTGATGACCTCCTTGATCTTGCTCTCGTTCAGGTACTCGGTCTGCTCGTCCTTGAGGTGGAGGATGATTGCGGTACCACGGCCGAGGGGCTCACCCTCGGTGTCCTCAGTGATGGAGAAAGTACCGCCAGCGGAGGACTCCCAGACGTACTGCTCGTCATCGTTGTTCTTGGAGATGACACGGACCTGGTCGGCAACGAGGTAGGCAGAGTAGAAACCGACACCGAACTGACCAATCATGGAAACATCAGCACCAGCAGTCAGGGCCTCCATGAACTGCTTGGTACCGGATCGGGCGATAGTACCCAGGTTGTTGACAAGGTCCTGCATCATGTCAGTACTGTGTGTGGCATATGTATATGAATGACAGATCAACTTACAGCCTTGGTCATACCAATACCGGTATCCCGGATGGTAAGAGTCTTGTTGGCCTTGTCAGGAATGATGTCAATTCGGAGGTCCTTGCCAGAGTCTAGCTGGCTAGGGTCCGAAAGGGCCTTGTATCGGATCTTGTCTAGGGCATCTGAGGCGTTGGAGACAAGTTCTCGCAGGAAAATCTCCTTGTTGGAGTAGACGGTGTTGATAATAAGGGAGAGAAGCTGAGAGATCTCAGCTTGGAACTCGAAGGTCTCAGACATTTTGTCGGGTATCAAAGGAATCGTGACTATGTGAGAGAAGAAAAGGAAGAAAAATGGTTTGGAGGGAAAGGAAGGTTGAAGAGGTAGGTGCAAGAAAAATATAATATGTAGGCGCGGTCGGCCCCTCCTTCCATCTGCTTCTGCCCGCCGCCATTGTGAAGGGTTCCATGAGATTCTACGGCCAAAGTGGAAGAGCCCACCTACCTAGCGCCGCTACAGCTCCCTCTCCCCCGCCTTCCGCTAGCTCCATTGTACCTTGCCTTGCCTACCTACCTTGCCCAGCAACGGCAGCAAGAGGTGGCCAACACTGCTCTGTTTGCCTCTGATTCCGCCTGCACCTTTGCGGTCTGCCAACGATCTTGCCCGCCGTGTCAGCCTAAGGAGCCTAAGGGACGCAATAAACCTTAGGCTTCTCGATCCTAAGGGACGAAAATCTTTAGGTAACTTAGGCTAAGCTTAGGAGACTCTCTACTGGGTTTATTTTGGCATCTCCTCTAAAGCCTCGAGTTTTGTTCTCAGAGAAGGTACATACATACATTGCTTACCCCAAAAAAGCACAAATGGACCAGGAGGGAGGCAAGATGAATGGATCGGATCAGGCTCGTGTGATTGGTCATTGTTTGCTAGACTCTTTCCACGTTGCCCTTCACAAGCTCGACGTGCATCGCCCCAAATGTCTATCTTTTGCGAATTCAGGTACCACAAACCCCATCAGGCTATCCGAGTCAAACAATGAACCACTGTGATTGTGAAAAGCAGAGATTTCATTGATCTACATGAATCATACAGAAACTCAATCGTGACGGCAAAACTCCATTCATTGTTAGCGTAGACAAACTGCTCCAGAGCCTTATCGCCATGGATGGATCTTTGAGTGACCCCTCATTCGAGGCTGAAAAAGACCCTTGTTCAAGTTCCTAGGCATTCCATTTCAGAGTCCCACCGCTTCCGCTTTCTTACCCCAGCGAAAGTAACGACCCCTCGATCGAATCGAATCTTCTAGCCACACAAATCGACTGTTGCGTGTGCTGCCTGGGCATTGCTTACGACGGCCAACTGTTTCAATTGAGGCCTACCCATCTGCCAGTAGCCCAGGCGAAGTTCAAAGCGTAGCTGTGCTGAGCCGTTTTGTAATTTGTGTAGACCAATGACATGCAATTATTGAAAGCAAGGCTGAGTCCCCTTGTACAAGTAACAAATGTTTCAATCCGAGGTTGATCGAAAGGCAGATAGATTGTCTGAGATAAACAATATGCTCAGCACCCATTAATCTTGGGCAAACTGTAGGCTGCTTAACTGCTAAAATTGGATATTTGTTTGTGATCCTTCTGGTTTGTTCTTTGGTGGTTTGCCAATCGAGCATCAAGTGACCATGATATCCACCTCAGACATCAAGCTAGAAGCCAAACTTACCCGCAATCCAACGGCATGAAATTGTTTGTTTCTATTCCAGAATCTGTCATTTGTTATCGTTTATCATGAACCTTCGAGAACCACGACAACCCCATGTTCTTCGCCAAACCTTGAATTCCCATGTTGTACAAGGTACTATACACTCTATCCAGCTTTTGATACAATCCCTATCACCTACATCTCCAACACTACTCCAACCTCTCTATACTTTCTGTCCGCATAGACAAGCCCAAAATCCTCATCCTCCTCTTCCCCAACCCTCACCATCTCTACTACCTCTCCCACCACGATGACATGATCTCTCACTCTCAAGAGCCCCCCCTCTGGCGCATCTTGGAGTACCCTACACCGAAGTGCAAACATGACACCATCCTCTCTTATTATGGGCGCCTCGTCATCTTTTTGGGTATATTCCAGTCCCTTGAATGCATTCCCTCCAAAATTGCCTTTTGTGAAGTGACTCGCAACATTTGCGCCCCGCTCATCCCCTGATAGGATATGTACGTTGAAACCACCGCTTGCTCTTATAGCATCTAAAGTTCTGCTCGGCGTGGCAATGTTGAATGTGACGAGAGGCGTAGGTGCGAGTGTCAATGATGTAAAAGACGACATTGTCATGGCGCGAGGGCCATCGCCAGGTTGGTTTGATGTACAGACAACGACACTGTGGGGGAGGAGACGCATGATAGAGCGTAGCTGTTCGGAGAGAGGGCCTTGTTTCGTTGGATGGACGGTCGGGGGTTTGGCTGGGGATGTATGCCATGTAGTTGCAGTCGCAGTTGTGTGATTTCTTCTATCTACAGTATAGCATTAGCTAGAGTAACAGGCCAGCCATGGCAGAACCACTCACGATGTAGCGCCGATTGCGACGAACGAGACCCTGACACCGAAGCCATGTATCTTCCACCAACATCCATTCCTCTTATTGAACGCTGTAGGCAACCAGTATTCCGCAAAGAACTGAATCCTCTGGTCCCGCTTCTCGTCATGACAAGTACTGTCGCAGCGCCATTGCGCAACGCTCGGGAGCTCTTCATTGACCACCACAGCGCATTATCAACAAATGCACTGGAAATAACCTCAAATAAACCGCAGAGAGGACGTGAAGTCACCTCGTATAAAAAGGCGCCTTTTTATTTCACTCATTCACAGTCGGAGGCCTAGCCGGTCAAGAAATGACGAAGAAACGATCATTCCCTTATCGATAAGATCCCGTACCCCTGCTAGGGGAGATAAAAAAAACTCAGGACCTTGACCCTAAGTGACAAAAAGACTCGAGTAAGTTAGCATAAAATGAATCTAAGTTTAGTAGAGCCTTAAGATACCTCTTACTAAGTTTATTTTGTCATCTTAAATCTAGGTCCGGTATTTTCTTGGTCCCTGAGGGTTATGCTTGGCACTCGGACCTCGCATCCTAAATTTTACCGATCGACTTCAAGCCCACCTATCCGAAGCTTCACCACCAATCTAGGTCGTCAATCGCTGCCAGGGCCGTCAATCCGTCTTCTCCAGCCTCGCTCTTAGTAGCGCTTCCAATTCACAATGGCCAAGTTCTCAGTGTCGCCGGCGACTCTCTCGCCTCTACGAACAACACTCTCAACACCATGCTCACCAACCCGCCTCTCCCTCGGCCAAGTCCGTCATGCCACATTCATTCCTCGACCACGCCGACCATACACATTCACCCAGCTCGTCACCCTATCCGATGGCTCCGCATACACCATGCGAACGACTTCACCACTGCCCATTTACCGCGCTACAAAGGACACACGCAACACATTGCTGTGGCAGCCATCTGAGAAGTCACTCAAGAACGTCGAGCTTGATGAGGCTGGTAAATTGGCTGCTTTCCGAGAACGTTACGGCCGTGCCTATGATGCTTCTCATGCTGAGGAGGGCGAAGGCGCTGCTGAGGCAGCTGACGAAGGTTACGCGGATCTTATCACTGGATATGCACCAACACAAGATGCGAACGCTATGAGGGATTCGGGACCCAAGAAGCAGGCAAAGAAGAGAAAGTAAACAATGATATAATAGAGGAAGAACAGCTCCACAAAAACCATAGCCCATTGTCAGCTTGTGGGTGAAAATGAGTCTTGTATAAATTACTATTGAGGGCATCCGAGAATTGGAAGTATGAGGTGGATGGGGGCGGTTCGATATGTACAACAGCTATAAAGCTCCCCGAGGCTTGTAAGATATAAAAAACACGTGTCTCCGATTCTCGGAACTGATCAATAGTCAAACATCGCTGTGGACGTGAATATAATTCTTCCTCCCATCAGGAGCTCAACCTCATCGCTACCAGATAGAACCGCCAAGATGCGTAGGGGAAACCGACGCCCGGTCCATCTAGTCCGAGTCTTCGTCTATCCTCGCTCGAGCGCGGTCAACAGCAGTATCGCCTCCCTTTTGCTGCTGTTGCTGCTGATATACTGGTGGTCTATAAAATACTGACTCGTCGTCCTCGGCGTCAAGCTGCATCAAGAATGTCTCCCACTTCTCAATAAGCTGTTACAGGTTAGCAAGCTTCTATCTTCACCCCTTCCACTGTACTCACCTCCTTTTGCGCCTCAACTGCGCTTTCAAGGAATGTCTCAACACCACTCTTGAAGTCTTCCACCTTCTCCTTCTCGAATCGATCAAGCTCGCTCCTCATCAACCGGCCCATATCCTCGAAAAGAAGTCTGGCTTGGTGAACCTTGCGCTCTGACTCGCCCACTTCAGCGCTCATCTGGTTGAGTCTGTCTTGCTGACTCTTTCCTTGTCTCAAAAGCTTGTCCTGTGTGGCCTTCTTCTTCTGTAGTTCCGATTCCGCAGCATGCCATGAATAGAACGCCTTTTGTCGCTGGCCAAATGCCTGCTTAACTGAACCGATGAGGCGAATGTATTCCTCGAGAATAATGCCGAATGTCAGAACATCTTGCTGGGCCTGGCGGTCGTACACATCTCGGATAGTAAGCTGGAGCTCGGAAAGAGCATCAAGAGGGCCTGATAGTGAGGGTGACAATTCAACTGTGGAGAGTGCGTGGAGGGAAGCTGAGAAATCCCCAGCTGCCTCGGCCATCATCTTACGTTGGCCGACCATGGTCTCCATAGCCTTGAGAAGTCCCTTGAGCTGATTCTCGAGAGCATCGAGATAGACCTTGCGATCATGGAACCAGTCATCCTGTTCCACAAACTTGTTTCCGCCTCCAACGTTGATACCCAGAGACCCAAGCACACCCTTGCTCTCGGTAGGAATGGGTTCCCGCCTCTCCTTGTGCTTAACGTCCACATTGAAAGTTTCACTTTCCAAGAAAAGCTTCAGATCGGGATCGTGCTGGAGCGTAGGGTGTATCGCGGTCTTATTAAGCATCTTCTCAAGAGCAGCTCGTCGGCTCTCAACAAAATTGCTGTCGAAGCGGCCGACAGCCTGCTTCTCAGGAGGAGGTGGAACCACAATTCCAGGGTTGTTGCCATGGAGAGTTGTGTAAAGCCAGAGGAAATCGCGATATCGGCGCTTGACTTCGAACTCGGGCTGTTTGTATCCCTTGGAAGTAGTCTGTTTCTCTGCGTAAGTGTTTGATTGAGTTAATTGGACACCGGCTCTTCATACCTTGGTTCGAACGGAATAGACGATGTGAGAACTTGTCAGATCGCCAACTTTGTGAGGATCTCCAACCGTAATCTGGAACGTCGGCTTGGCAGCCTGCTCAACACTAACGCTCGGCTGATTGCTGCTCCTAACGGCACTGGGCTGGGCAGCCTCAACGGGAGGAGGTGCGCGAGGAGCTTTTGGCCCATCGTTCTCATCATCGTCGATATGGTGGGGATCCGCAGGTCGTCGCTGCTGCTGGGGCTGCGGCATGGTGGTACGAATTACCATCTGCTCCTTTTGCGGAGGCACCGGAGGGGCATCCTGGGCAGGGCCATTGTCTTCGGTGGCGGCGCCGAGAGGACCGAGAGGATCATCGACAGCTTCGAGACGTGTGGGTTGAGCGACCAGGCGACGAGGTCCTCTCGATGGACGAGGGGCCGACGAGGAAGCGGAGGGAGCTGGATTGGACGATTGCGAGGCCGCGGTTTCAGGCTGCGATCCCTGTTGCGATGCGGCCTGTGATGAGTCGGCCCAAGGCGATTCTTCGACGTCCATATCTAATTAATGCGATCGCGAGACGCTACTCTGTTGGGATTTAAAGTCGTCGAGGTTGATAGAATGGGCTTGAGAGGTAGAGAGGTTGGAAGCTTGGGGAGCGTGCGGACGTCAGCGGAGACGGCCCCACTCTTCCCCAGGCAGGTACGTATTGTTATATCAGCCAGCTTCAACTTACACTCCTCCAAAGACTGCCCTCAGGGAGCAAGAAAACACCAGACATTAATAGAGGGTATTAAAATGAACCTAATAAAATATATCTTAAGCTTAATAAAAATATCCTAAATTTTTATAAGTTTCCCTAAATCTTTTTATTACTTAAGATTCAGGTCCTAAGTTTTCTTTTCTCTTCTAGACTGCCTAGTAGGTAGGTACCTAGGTACGATACAATGCTCACATATGCAACCGCAATGAAAGATGGTCATCTCTTCACAGATTTCCGTGGTTGTTGTTACTCATATTCTATTACTACAGCACATCTATGCTCTGTTTCAAAGAATGGCATCAGCCCCAAAACGATTTCCTGTGGACTGCTCTCTATTCCAGCTTGTTCACTGAAACCAGTCTCTCTATCTAGTCTCGATCGGAATCATCCTGCCCTCGCTGTATATTCTTAATACCTGTGATCGTGACTGCTATACGAAGGTAGCCCATTGCGCCTCTCCTGATTGTCTGGACCAGTTTCATCGTCGACTATTTGCGAGGTCTCGCCGTCAGCCCCAAATCTATTCCAAACTTAGCGGCAAATTGTTGCCTTCGCCGATTCTCGCGAGCAACTGGGTCGACTGCCTCCCGCTCCTAACGTTCGGGGTCGTAACAGCCGCCTACAATTACCAAGTTCATCCGTGTAAACTTGACCTTCATCACTGGTGTCTTCTTCGTCGGGAACGCGCTGATCTGATCGGGAGTGATCATCACCTCCTTATTCTTTTTCTTATGAGTTCCGGTGGTGCCGCTGGTACCCGCTGGTCCTGAAGTTCCGGCTGTCACGCGAGAAGCTTCACCAGCAGTGCCTCCTGCGCTTGTGCCATCAGCCCCTGTTGCTGTCGTATCGAGGCCTGTCTGTTGCTGGCTCGCCTTTTGGGGATCAGAAGGCAGCTCGACATCCCAGAGTCGGACTGTGCCATCTTGACCACCAGAAGCAAGCACGTTGGATTCAACGCTGAAGCTGAGTGACCAAATTCCGCCCTTACCGTGGCCACGTGACCGCTTGATGCGTGTTCCCTTCGCAAGGTCCCAAAAGAAGATGTTACCTGCACAATCGGCACTTGCTAGGATCTTACCATTTGGCGCACATTCCAAGGCGGTGATATATTCGTTGTGGCCTGTGAACACGCGGACACAACCGCCAGTTACGACAGACCACATACGGATCGACTTGTCAGTCTCGTCAGAGGCGGAGAAGACATAGAGGCCATTAGGGTGCCATGCAAGTGCTGAGATGGACGTGTCATGCCCAACCAACAATCGTTGAGGGGAAGCATGATCTTGCATCCACAGTCGAACAGCTTTGTCGTATCCTCCACTGATGAAATAGTGTCCATGAGGACCCCAGAGTGTCCTGAAAGCAGGTCCATCGTGGGACTTGTAAAGACATAGGCAACTCCAAGACTCTAGTGACCACAGACGAATCTGGCCATCCGCAGATGCCGATAGTAGCAGCTTCGGTCTCGTGTCCATGGCAGGGTTCGACTTTCCTTCGTCGCCAAAGAGCTTCTGCGGAGGGCCAGAAACAGCATCGGAGAAGGACACGTCGTAAACGGGTCCGGAATGTCCGATCAATTTGCGGCTGTTGAACTTGGCTTCTTTCTCGTGCGCGTTCATCGTGGGCAAGGCTTTACCATCCAGCGACCAAACACGAATGTAAGATTCCGTGGTACCAGCTGCCACTAATTGTCCATCGTTGGAGAAGTCCATACATGCAACACTGAAATTTGTTAGTATCAGCGGTTCCCACGGGGCTGTCAAAACTCACCTTCCAAGCGTGTTATGGAATGTAAACATGCATGCGCTGATAGGGACTCCCACGCCCCCCGTCGCACCGTCGATCTTGAATCGGTCGCGATTCTCTCGAAGCTTTTGCATTTCTAGCATGATGTCCCTCGGCCTTGAGGGTGGTAAGGGTAACTCTGCTCTGCTTGGGGCATCTGCACTCTCCTCACGTTTGATTTTTTGGTCGAACTCATCCACTAGCGATGTTTTTCCGGGAGGAGGCGGAATTCGTCGCTCCTCTTCCTCAAGCTCAGCTCGCACATCGTCGCGCAGGTCGGCATCCATAGGAAGTGGTCCAAGCTTCAGGGGAGCAGTTGGATCGAGAACGTCCTTGTTCGACAAGCCAATATTGACGCCCGGGATACCTTCGTTGGTATCTATACTCTCTATCTCCATGTTCCTTGACCTTCTGTAAACAGCTTCGAAACTGAAGGGGGTAATAGGTCCACGAGCTGTAGAATCAATCTGGCAGTAGGTTGCCAGGACTTGGCGAATCACGGAACCACCCTGATCAGACTCACGCTCCAGAAAGTTAAAAAGATCACCGCTGGCATGTTGGTTCAGGGGGATTCGGTACTTGTTTTCCCGATACAGCTTTGTCATGGGGTTCTCGTTTATGTGTTGTGGTAGTGTAATGGTACCAAGGGTCTTGAGATCATCCGCGTGTACCGGCTGGAAGTTGGGCCCGATGTCTCTGAGGAAAGCCTTAGCATCTTCAGTGTAGGCATGCTGGACAAGTTCCAGGAAAGAATAGACGAAGACGGGCCATAGCAGCTTGGACAGTTCGAACTGGGGTTGTAAGCAAAGGAAACAGTAAGAGGGTCACCACGGCATACCTTGTATATGTCCAAGTTGTTCTCGACCCACTCACGTAGAAGTCCAAAGGCTCGTTGGTACTTTTTGGGGCCGAGGTTGGCCAGTTGATAGATAGGCTTGCCATCGGGGCCGAGATGTTTAGATTCCTGACGAAACACCTCTTCGGTTCGGTTGAACCCCCTTTTGAGCAAGTAGTCCGTGACCTGTGCATTGAGTTCAGTGTTTGCACATTTCGGCGGAGGTTCCATGATAATTATGGTGCGCGAGCTGATCAATTATATGTGTTTGTAATGGATGTATGATGGTCTGCGTTACTGCGGCTCAAGATGAATAGAAGTTGAGATAAGCACCCTAGACAGGATACATGGAGCCAATGTGCAGTATGGGTGGTGCTTGATATGTGTTGTCATGGAAAGTGCTAAGGGGCAGATGATATAATGGTCGCCGTTATGTTGGTGGTGTAATGGAATGAGACGACCATGGAGATTCATCAAACAAACAAGTAGAAAGTGACTTACAATCTGATTGAGGTTTTGATTCGACATTGGGCCTCCAGATGAGCCACTTTGGCCCGTCGCGGCGGTTGCTGCTGCGTGTGTTGGAGCTGGGGGTGTTGGTGCAGGTCCTTGATAGCCTGGCGCTTGAGGTGCGCCTGGTGTTTGTGCTGGCCCAGACATAGTGAAGGGCAGTGACTGTGAGAGAAGAAGGCGAGTTTGGATTGGAGCCTAGGTGTTCGAGCCAGCCTATCTAAGCCACACGCTGGAAGAGAGAGCGAGTGTCCCTCAGCGATATGTCATACCCCAGCTGTGTCTTTCGGATGGGGACCAGCTCCTGTCGCTCTTCAAGGTGATGAGATGAGAGGTCACAAACCGCCAGTCTGTGGCAGTGTCCTTCTTTATCGGATATTCGAAAGAGTTGGTGTCGGTTTTATCTGTGAATTAAGATGGTTCGAAGAAGAATGATTGTAGCTAAGAAGACGATGAGATCCTAAGGTTTGTGTGAGTTGTAACCTCGATTCAATAATGCTGAAAGTTAAAGTGAATCGTGGATGATCAAACGCGCCAAAGCTTAGCAGAGCGCGCCTGGAGGTTAACCGATGATTAAGCGGCGCAATATGATATTGAACTCTGCGAGACAATAAGAGCGTGGCACACATACACAAGGATATCCAACTTACTTATGTCCAATAATTCTCTTTTGTAGTTTTGCATCCTGGGAGCCTTCTCCCATCGTTCATCCTAACAAATCGTGCTGCTGTTGAAACAATTGATTGAGCATGCTTGCACGGGCCGCCACCGCCATCTGCCAGTGACGGCGGGTACGTACCTCTCACTTGATCTTTCATTCAATGAGATCCGTTTCGGTTGCACTTCAACTCACTTCAGCTTCACTATCACAGAGAACTCACTTACATTTTATTCATCTACTTGCATCAACGTAAGGCGGTTTTGAAGATTGAAAGCCCGATTGCCCTTCCTGGGTATTTTCTTGGACTGAACCATCACAACCCTTTGTTCCAGCTGAGCCTTGTGTTAAATTGAGGGTTTGAGCATAAATCCAAGGACACAGTATCGTCAACTTCGTCGTACTTCCACGAAAAGCTCTCAAAGTTCGGGGGTCACATTCATGGCTTCCCCAAATGATGTCGAGATGGCTGGTGCCGAATCATCACGCAATGAGCCATTCACTATTGAAGAGAACATCCGCCAGCTCAACGCCATCGACCAACAAATCATCCAGCTCATGAAACACACTGCCACAGCACTCAACGCACTCACGATACCAAAAGCCACAGAAACCGACCAGAGTATGGATCCATCAACCGAACCTACGAAGCCATCACTAGATCCTGGAACACAAAAAGAAGCCTTCGCCTCTGCAACAGATCAGTTCTTCCGGGCCCTTCACACCGTCGACGTCAAGATCAAACGCCAGGTTATGGCACTCGAAGAAGCCAATATCATCAGTCTTGCTCCGCCGCCTCGTCTAAATAAGACGGGCCCCATTATCCCACAACCGACGCCTAACGGAGTAGGAGCTGTGGGCATCATCGGAGCAGGTTGGCTGAACAGTCGAGGGACAAGAGTTGAGAGGGATATGGAGGCAGAGCTCTGGGGAAAGGCCAAGGAAATACTGAAGGAGAAGGAAGCAAAGCTGGAGTCGGCATCACGATAGATGGGATTGGCCTGAGTGGTAGATACAATGTTACTGGAAGGTTTAGGAAAGGGGCCATTATCTTCCCGGTCATCCTGATAAAACTACAACTGAAACAACCCTTCAAAACCTTTGCTGCACAATACAAATCCATTGACGATTGAACTTCATGTTCCGAGTCTAATAAACACAGCAAAAGATACCCTTAACTTGGGCTAAATTTATATTAAGCTAACCAAATCTTTTTGTCGCCTAAGATCAAGGCCCTAAGTTTTTTTTCCTCCCCTAGCTACCTTACCTAGGGTAGGTAGCTACGGCAAGGTAGTATCGTACTGGTGGATGCTAAGAAAAGAATTTGACGGATATACGGACATCTAAATACAGCACTTGTAAAATGGAGTCCAATAAGTCAGTGATCAGCTTCGAGTCCATTAATGCCAGGACTTCTAATTCTTGGGGACGACTCCAACCATTGAACAAGCCATGGCCTTCATCCACTAGAGTCAGTATATTCCCGTTACTACGAGATGGTGATGTCAATGCATGAGCTCCATTTTCAAGGACTTCTGTTCATATTTTGGGTAATGGGCGACTATATGTCTCATAAACTGCTCATGAAAACACTTGACTTGAGACTCCAAGAGGACCAAGACTTGGTTGCAAACATGGCATTCTTGGATTCGGGTATATCGGACCCAGTCGACGCACGTTGCTCTATTAGCGGACAATAAAGCTCCGGCAGCCCCCCTGGCGCTGCAGGAATTAGTGGGAAAACACCACGCCTGATATCAAAAGCAACCAATCACCATCGCGCTTTGTGTAATGACAGGCTGCCGAATGCTCCGGAATGACGCCCTCAATCGATGGAGCCCCCTGGAACCTCAAGTATGGAGGGCCCGAGGTGGGAAGTGGGAGAGGTTGGCGGCCTTTTTACTTGAACCGACACCAGGAAACAACTTTTGAGTTTGCCCAATTTCCTCATCTCCTTCTTCCTCGTCACCCTTTGGTCTCCCTAGAGGAGTTTTATTCTGCCTCGTTGTACAAACGCAGTCTTTTGTTTGCTCTGCTCTCGACATCTCGCTATCTACTCGCTTATCGAGCCACGATCCCCCAGCGATTGCTGCTTACAATTGAATAATTTGGACGCCGCTAGACATCGACGATCCCCCACCGACGGTTGTTACGGCGGGAAGAACGGAGCCGAAACTGCGATTGCTCACAATTTGCACGGAGACATTGGATCGTGATATTGACGGAAATCCGAGGACGATACGGCCATGATTGGCGATTATAAGTCGAAGGCCATTGCGGCGCCTTCACTATCCAAGGTTGCGACAGTAGCGCTTCTCGTCACAGCTGTGCAAGCCCACGACCACGATGCAAGCCATATTCCTGAGGGCGAAACAGTCTCTTTGGAACCCTTAGTGCGTTTAACAGGCCTGGAAATCTGGACCAGTGGCTGACGAGTAGTAGGATACGGTATTATGGATTCACATCTTCATTCAGATGTTAGCGTACGGCGTTATCTTCCCTGTCGGTATGGTTTTGGGTGTAAGTAAACAAACCTACTCAGCCTTGGCACCACACTGACATCCACTAGATGACCAAGAATCGATGGCACGTTCCGACCCAAGCCGTTGGCACCATTCTCGCCATTCTTGGCTTCTTCCTTGGTCATGCGCATAAGGGCCGCGAGTTCATTCCGAATCACGTTCATGGCAAATTTGCGCACATTCTTCAGCTTCTCCTTGCCGCGCAGGTTGTTCTCGGACTCTACCTCAAAGGACATTGGGAGAAAGGCATCAATGGTAGAATTCGAAAGCTGATCCGCCCGTGTCATTCTTTCATCGGCAAGCTCATGCCAGTCCTGTCATGGACACAGATGATCTTTGGTGGAATCACAGCTCTTGGCTTTTGCCAGGGAGATCATACTGGACAATGCGCCGCTCACTTTATTATGGGTGGTGCTTTCATCGCCTACGGAATTCTTCTCACCATTATCCTCGTTGTTGGCCAGCTCTGGATCCGACGACATGGTCGTTCGCAGGAGTTCTACGATAGCGTTGCGATTGCTGCATGGGGCTGTGTTAACACATTTACCGAGCATCGCTGGGGAACCGACTGGGTCAAGAACGATTGGCAACATACGACAATGGGAATCATCTGGTGGTGTGCTGGTTTGGCTGGTATCTGGCTGAGCAAGGACCGTGACGGAAACCCCAAGCGCAACTTCATCCCCGGCTTCGTTATTTTCATTACAGGCTGGGCCATGTCTGCCCATCCTCAGGAGCTGATGGTCAGTGCAGCTACGCATACAATGTTTGGCTACACCCTTATGGCCGTGGGCATTACTCGTATCATTGAGATTGCTTTTGTGCTCAGGGATGCTCACTCCATCTCAGAAGATGGCCGAACTGCCAACAGCTTCCAGTTTGTTCCAGTTTTTGTAAGTCAGCCCGCATTTCACAATCAAAGTTAAGCTAACACTTGCAGTTCATGTATGCCGCTGGCTTCCTTTTCATGGGCGCTACAGAGGAGCAAATGAATCTTGTTGCTGGCTCCGCTATGGACCACGTTTCGTACATCCTTATTACCTACTCTCTCGCCTCGATCATGTTCCTCTTCGTCAACATGCTCATTGGTCTCTGGGACCGCCTTGCTCACCCTGCACTGGACACCAAGGAGCTCGGCAACAACCACTACGCCAACGGGCTCGGGGTGGAAGACGGTCAACTGCGGGATGCTCAAGAATTCGAGTTAGATGGGTTGATGAGCGACGACGATGACGATCCTAGTCGGAGAATGCTCGGACCCAACAGCGAAGACAGCGCAGCTACTGTTGGACGAAACCAACAGACTCGTGCTTAAGGGAGGACATATGATCTCTCGTGAGACGTACATTTGGGGACGGGATGGTGCATACCTAGACTGTTTATAGGGGTATCTGGCGTCATTTATGGCATGTGTATGATGTTGAAATGACTACTTGATGGCATGGGAAGCGGCATTTTCAGAATTGTATTACTTAGACATTCGAGGCGCAATTGATTGGGATTCATGAATAATATTTTGTCTCCTCGTGTTGAGTCTCTGGAGGAGGCGTTCTGGAACATGCAGCTCTGCCGATCCCCGCGGCGGGGCTCACTTTAGCGCATTCCTTACCGAACCTCCACCGAGTTTTTCGACCCCAGTAAAAAAAAAGTTGAGAGCCTCTTATCGCAGAACTTCCATCACCAAAACCAACACATACAGTCACAATGCCTTCCGTCGGCAACCCTAACGGTCCCTCCAAGAACCGCCTTGCGGCGCGCGCTTCAAGCGCCCGTAAGGAGCGACGCAAGCGATCACAAGCACCCAAAGATAAGGTCGCAAAGGCCGATACTACACGAGGCGCCAGGCCAGGTCTTTTGCCTACGAGCGGACCCAGAGCCAAGGTGAGCGCCAAAAAGGCGCGCAAGATAGAGAAGAGATTGGCGCACGCTATGAAGAGAAAGATGGAAGCTGAGGGAGAGGCGGAGATGAAGGGTAAGTTGCTGCTTGGAAGGTCAGTAACAGAGTGCTGACTTGAATAGATGCGCCAGAGGTTGAGGGTGAGGGCGAGAAGGCCGAGGAGGTTGAGATGGGCGACATTCAGTGAGGGAAAGTTGACGGGGAAAGGAAGACGAACCGACAAATGAACAACAAATGACAAGGAGTTCCGAAGAGGAGCTGTTGCAACGACGATAACAGCTCGCGAAGAGACTCTACCACGAGGCGAACCTCACGGCGAAAACGAGACTTCAGAACGAAAGGCATACCTGAGATGAAGGACTGGACAAGGCTGGAAAACTGCTATAAAAGGCACGGAGGAATCCGCGCTTCGACTTCCATAGGGCCAAAGGTCGAGGTCCCAATTACATATGCAGGGAGACCGTAGATCATCTGAACATCAACTGAATTGATGATAAATCTTCCAACCGTGTCTGCCGAACCCATGACGGTGACAATTGCATGGTGAAGTTTCTGGATGGATATTTATGCTACAATTATGCAAAGACAAGAGACAGTTGGCGGCTGTCGTTCTGGAATATTGGATCGGCCGTGATTCACTTACCTCTTCTTTCAATAGCTCAACCTCCATCTTCAATCTTCAATCTTGAACCTACCTACCTTCATCTCTATCCTCATCACCGCACCACAACCCGCCAAATCAATACCGAAATCGCATTTCTTTAACTCAGGCGCTAACCCACATTTCTTCTGATCTCTTCTCACAGCTAGTAGCTTCTTCTTTACATCTACAAAACCTCAACTTGGAGCGCTCTCGCCCACCAATCACAACATGAGCACCTCATTGTCTGCCGAATTTGTACAAAATGTCACTCAGCGATTAACGGAAATCGTGCTCCTTAATCTGATGAGCGCAGACTTCAAAAACCACATCTTCTACAACTCCAACCGCCGCCTCGAGGAAGCGAAACAGAAGGGCATCACCCTCAACGACATCTCTATCGGAGACGACTGCCTTGCTACATGGAGTGGCCGCACTTGGGACCCCGACACAGGTTCCCTGCACGATGCTCTTCAAGAAGATGCCTTGAATCTTCTCGAAGCGCAGGAGGCTAGCAGTATGGTGCGTAGGGACCTCATCCAGAAGAGCAACCGCAAGCTGGATGAAGCGCGAGGTCTTGGTATTGCGCTGGAGGACATTCAGATCGGACTGAACTTGCTGCCAGTTTAGGGGGCTGCAGCGGAAGAAGCGATCCCGTTTCTGCTCGAACACAACGAAGAGGACGAACACCACAGTTCTCCTGAGAGCAGCATCCAAGACGATACAGACATTTCCGAGGGAACTATTGTCAACATCAACACCGGAGACTCTGACAACGACACGGCCATGGTCACAGATGATGCCGACAGTACCGACTCCGACAGTGATTCCGAGATGGAGTTTGCGGTCCTTGGAAATGACAATAATCTCGTCAACGACGAGATTGAAACATCCAACATTTTCAACCCGGAACCCTCGTATGATTCAGATGACGAAGAACCAAACATTTTCCACGGAGCTCAAGTCATGGGTGTCCCAGCACAGCACTCCATCGTTGACCTCGAGGTTTACTTCGCCGAGGACGAGGACGAGGTCCAAGACCTTCCGCAGATGGAGTTGGCTATCGATCAAGAGTCCTACGAACACTACTTTGGAACTGATGGAGCGATCGATCTTGAGGTTGTTGGAGGTCGACTCATCTGCACCGGAGAGCTTTTTGAGGAGGACCAGGAGATGACACTGGAGGATGTGGCGGATGACATGGAGGTTTTGTCACTTACGGCTAGCGACGACGAACAATTGGAAGCAGAGGACTGAAATGGGAGCAGCGAGGATTGAGGTGCGACAGAAGCGCATACTCCTCAGCACGAAGCAGAGACTGGTATTTTGCGGGAAGACTGGAAATGGGCATTTCTGATGAAATGGGACAGAACTCGCACAGATTTGATTCTCGATCATGACTTGTATCTAGACCCTTACGCAAAGCCAGTATCTAAAAGCAATTGTTTTCAACACTTTCCGACCAATCCTGTAAAATGACAACATGAAACATCAACCTTCCTTTCCCTTCAACATGGTTTTCCTTCAACAGGGGTTTCCTTCGACATGCCATCTCATTCACTTGAGAGCATTCCACCATCCTTCGGTAATCTCAACAATAACACCTTTCACAGTTCATCCTCGTCAACGGGCATTGGCATCTTAGGACGGTACGCTGGCCGCACAAACTTGGATAAACCTTCAACACGCGCGCATGTAATCTCAGGAGTCTGAGGAGCCTCAGGCATCTGCTGAAACAATTGTGCACTCTGATATACCTGGGAACTCAGGTGGACCTCGGGACCCTGATGGATTTGGGGACTCTGATGAATCTGAGAGTTCTCATAGTGCGCCTGGATTTGAGGACTCTGCAAACCAAGAACCTGGCCAATCTGCATCTCTAGCTTGGCGACACGACTTTCTAGTTCTCGGTTCTTTCTCTCAAGCTCTTCCTGCTTACTAACCGAAGGCCCTCGTAGTCGAATCATCTTCACAGTCCGAGCAGAGGCATTGTTTCGTGCGCCTGTTGCATGGCCCGCAGGATTGGTTCCACGACCAGCAGAAGGGCTCCCCGGTGTGACAACAATGGTCGACTCTTCTGTCTCCATGGGCGTGAGCAGAAGGCTTCGTGGAGTTCGTGTCGGGGTTGCAAACAAGTCCATATTGAACTGACTGGGCATGAAAGCCGAAACTTCGCCAGCCTTCATGTGAGGTCTAGCGTTCGCATGCAACTTGGCAGAGCGGACGTTGGAGTAGGTTTTGCCTGAGCCTTTGCAGCCGAACTTGATGCACACATAAGCACACCCCCCATCCAGAACCATCATGCCCTCGATGTCCTCCACGATTTCTTCCGCAGGCTCCTCAGCAAGAGCATGAAAGTTAGCATTGGCATGTTTTCGGGCGCTGGTGAGATGCTGATAGATAGAGTTCATTCGCTTGCAGCCAGGTTTAACGCAAGTCCAGACACCTTCCTCCATTGAGTACTCCAACCCTTCGAGATTCTCATCTGCAGAGTCGGGCTCCTCAGCCAAGGCATGGCTGTCACCGCTGGCGTGCTTTTTGGCATTGCCCAGATGTGAGAATAGTTTGTTGAATTTTCGGCAGCCGCGCTTGAGGCACCTCCAGCCGTCGCCGTCTTTCAGGGACTCCATGCCTTCGATATGTTCCACAGACTCATCAGATGAAGTGGCGACCTCCTCCGCAGCCATGAGGTGAGTATCGGAGTTGTAATGGCTCTTGGCATTTCCAAGCCCTTTGATGACAACATTGAACTTCTTGCAGCCTTGCTTGGTGCACTTCCAGAGTAATCCATCCTCCGCAACCTCCATCCCGTGTACCGCGCTCTTCTTCCAGACTTCTTCGCCTGATTCGTCCGCGTCTGTAAACCCCAGGTCTTCTTCCGCCCGGGCGTGACCGAGTGATCTGCTATGCTGCTTCATAGCGGCATAAGAGTCAAACTGGAAACGAAACCGGGGGCATTTCTCGTTGACGCATCTGCCCTTTTTGCCACCGGCATAGAATTGAATTCCGGGCAAGACATCTCTATCGCTACTGTAATTGAGGTCGTCGTCGTCGAATTTGACATACCATCCATCACGATGTTCTTCGTCTTTCAGGTGGTTGAAAAATGATTTTGCCGTACTAAAGACTTCCCCGTGTCGGTGGCAGCGGCGGGAAGTGCAGCGGAATGAACGAAGACCTTCCTGCTCGGCCTGGAGCGCGGAGGTAGTTGGGATGCCCGAGAGCAAGACTTTGTTCAGATTCGCGGCAGTTTGATGAGCACCTGTGTCTGCGTGACGGTTGAACTCAGACTTGCACTTGTAGTCCGTACCGTAGTGTCGACAACAGGGCTCGTTACAGATATTTCCATCTGATTCGAAGGGTCCAAAAACATCATCATCTGCGCTCTGATGACCAGAGTTGAGAGATGGTGTGAAAACCGAGTCGTTATCATCTGCAGTCTCATCCGCAAACCAGTATTTGTGACCACTTGAGTTTCGAATGTGCTCGACAAAGAGGGGGTTTGTGTCAAAAACTTCTCCGACCATCTCGCAGTCTTCATCCTCACAAACCCACTGGGTGTTATGCTTGCTTGCCTTGGCATGTCGCTGGAGTGCAGGCTGAGCAGCAAAGTTCACATGACATTGCCCGCACGCGTAGGGACCTTGGTGCCAGTTCTTGTCGTGCTTCTAGCACTCTTCGGCAGAGGCAAAGGTCCAGCCATCGCAGTGAATGTAGGGACAAGTGAAAGTGAACTGCTCCTCTTCATTTGGGCACTCGTCGCCGACATAATAGCCTTCAGGCGCACGGTAAAGAGGCTCGTCATCGAGTGACATGACAGAAGGAGTGTCTTCACTACTAGAAGACATTGTCGCACAGGTTGTTGACACGAGCGCGGAGGTCTGCGTTTGTGTGAGAGTATGCAAGGGGGTGGACGTATATGTGCTTTATAGCTTTGAGCGATGCCGAGGAATACGATATCTTCCAAAACTATCGTCCCCTAGTAGCCTTTCAACAGCTTCGTTCACTTGAATAAAATGAAACAAGACGTTGTGTCGTGACCGGAGAAAGAGGGGTCATCACGAAGAAGGAGAGTAAGAAGGAAAAGGCGGTTTGTTTACGCCAGCGTCGTTGCTGGGTGACTGATGGGCTTGAGTAATTGTCACTGTCACTGTCACTGTCAACCTGACTTTTGTACGGATTAGGCTGGCCTATCACGCACAACGCAAAGAACCCCTATTATTTTAAAGGCGAGAAGAACAAGTGAATGACAATGAGGAAGAAACCCTTCCATTCATGGTGGGCCAAGAGTAAGTGCTACGCTTCACTGCATGGCAATGATAGAGACCAACTCGAGCTCCGTTTTCAAGTAATAACATCCGGTATGGTGTAGTGGCTAACATTTCGCGCTCTCATCTTCAGCTGAGGGATCAGTACCGCGGAGCCCAGGGTTCGATTCCCTGTACCGGAGTTCCTGTCTTTTTGCTCTTCTGGAGTCTTTTGTTGGCTACAAGTTGTATACGTTCGTCCTCTTTTCGCCCTTGGCTATAGGTGAGAGATGTTGTTGTGATGTTGGAGGCGAGAACTAAAGCGAGCGTGACTAAAGAGTAAGCAGTTATTTAATCTGGAACAACTTCAAGTTTTAAGGCAAGAAGCCGATTTATTAAAAAGCGTTACTAAGATTTTGCGAGTTACCTAAGTCTTGTTGTAAGTTGGGACCGAGATCCTAAGTTTAGACCGGCCTCCTCACTAAGAGGACTTATACCACCGAAGGAACATATACGGTCTTGGTTGGGCGGGCTGTGCGCCTCACTTATACAGAGCATCTAAGTTCATTTGTACTTATTCGTTGCAACCGAGGAAACTAAAACTCATGACAAAGGAGACTACAGCTTAGTAGGTTTACCCAACAGCTCACACGCTCAACTACCCCCATGCTTCCTCTTCAAATGCCTTTTCAGATGATCTCGTCTCGCAAAATACTCTCCACAGTGCCTGCATTTGGGCTCGCTTCGACTAAGGCCCATCTTGACTGCCTCGTCTGGGTGGTTACTCCAATAGTGCCTCTCCAGATCGCGCCTCCACTGGTGCCCCTTTCCGCAGATGTGACACTTCTCAGGCTTATCTTCTTTTCGCTTCTCTCTTCTTGAAGGAAGTTTTAGTATAAGCGAATTACTAATGTAAATCTGGCAAGGATGGCTTACTTCAAGTCACAGGGTCTAGTGCCTGGTTTCATCTTCGTTCTTCGTCTTCTGGTTAATGTGCTTGATGCGTTTTCAGCATTTTTTGCCGATAAGGGGTTGGAAATTTGTGATTGTGACAGTCTTGTTGGACTGCTTTGAGTCGTTGGGGAGGAAGAATTTGTGTAAGTAGTGGAATAATCGGATTGCTCTGTGGTTGTTATAGAACCAGCAATGGTAGTAGTGATGGGATCAGTGGGCATCGTCATGAAGTCCCAGTTCGTAGGTAAGATATCAGGATAAGTAGTATCTAGAGCTGGTAGCTCTTGAGTGTTATATAAAATTGGGTTGATATGATTGGAGTAAATGCCAAATGAGTTCGTATTGACTGAATCGATTGCATCTGCAAAGGTTGTTTCCTGGTGTACGTCGGCAAACGCTGCGTCATTCGTATCATATGGAGCATTCAATGGCAAGTTATCCAGGTAATGGCTTGCAAAGTCTACGACGAAGTCTTCTTCACTCATGAAGAGCAGATCATCGTCGGGGACCCGTGCCTCCATTGTCTGTTGGGTTGTACGGGGCTTGCCACCAGTGGCTACGCCCAGGAGATATATGTTGGCAATTCGAGAATTAGAGGTTTTTGATGAAGAAGATTTCGAAGGAGGAAAGTAATAGGACACCTTTTTACGACATATCCGGGTCCATTAATCGTGTTGGCTGACACTGTAAGTCCACTGCCGCATCGAGGGAGCAAGAAGCCGACGTACCCAAGCAAAAAGTGAAAAAGCAATACACAACAATGAAACAACTCCTTTTGAGAGGGTTCGATCGCGCGCGTTGCTGATACACATTCCGGGCATCTGGCTGGATCTTGAAGATCTACAGGTGCATGTGTCGGGGTAACACAATGGCGGGACTGTAGGTCTTCAAGATCCAGCCAAAATTGGTGTGCTAGGGGATACAGCCTGAAACGTATGTTAGACTTCCCCTTGAAAGATTCCTGGCAGTAACTCACGTTCGCGCGCAGGCCCTACAAGCTCACCACGCATGACAGGTACCGGGTATCATGCGTGATGAGCTTGTAGGATTGCTAGCACCGCCAGAAAACCCGCGGTCCGACCACAACAGCTGTAGCTACTCATCCTGTTGTGGTCGGACCGCGGGTTTTCTGGCGGTGCTAACACGTGGGATTATTATCGGGACACCAGGTCTCGAAAGCACAAAAACGAATTCGATGATGATGATGATGATGAAGAAGAAGAAGAAGAGAGGGAAAGAACAAAGCGAAGAAGCACCGGGTATTTATGCTGATCAATGGCGAGTTTACGGATGAGTCGTGGATGGCTTCTCATTGGCAGGTTTGGAGGCCTTTGCATATATTCGTGAGGGCCAACGTCATATGATGGTCGGCCTCCAAGACTAACATGTCTTCAAATCTCTCACTTGGGGACATATGAAGAAATGGAGAAAACAAACACATAGAACTTGAAACTGAAAGTTATCTGATGTCCTATTGCTCATGACATACTCTTGAGTACCCAAAACGTAGTTTATGTCTTGAATAGGAGCTACAAGCGGCCTGAGTCATCTCCTTCGTAGGCTGAATCCATCTGTGTCGCGTCGAGACCTCTTCTTTGGCTCCTCGTTGCCGTAGTTGTCTTCATCTCCGCTCTTGGCCTTGGCCTTGCGTGACTTGCAAGTCGGTTCTCATCAGTTGAGTCAAGAGTACGAGGGTGGATGAATGAGGCAGTGTCCAACGTCCCAAAGCTATCCATGATTGAGTTCTGACTGGCGCTCTGGCACATGCACTCGTAGATGCGCTTGGTCGTGTCTATGGCTTTTTCATAGTTTAGGTCCTTACTTATGCTCGTGGTCTGGTCGTGATTTTCGCTTGTAGACCTCCCCATCAACATCTATGCATCAGTAAGTGGAATCGCGTACTTAAAATGCTTCATGTCAGAGCCCGTCATCAACATCATTCACCTGCCCCAGACTATGATCTCGATCGCGTCCGCGTTATCAGCTGGTAGTATAAGCCAGTCCACGATCATGACAGGACTGTGTCGTACCAGGGCACGGCGGGAGGATCCCCTAATTCGATCACACACGTCAACTCGTCCTTATGCATGAACTCACTCGCGTTGCAGAACAGAACATGACCGCGAATCCATTCTCGCTGCAGTACGTGTACTCGTACCAGAAAGTCTGTCCGTCTAACTCCATGCAGTGGACCTCGACTTGGTCAGGTTCGGGGTGTGGGACATGGAAATCGTCGAGGTTTTCGCCGTTGAACAACTAGTTCTCCGCGTCCATCGTCCTGCAAGTGCCCATAACCTCAAACCAGACGTAAATCGAGCTTGTTCGTGTAGTCGTCCTTGGCCGGGTCCAGTATCCTCTGCAGGAGCCTGGGCACGCCCGACCCGACGAGCATGATCCTGCATCCGCTGTTGTACATGTACATATTTATATAACAGTGATCGAGTGCCAGATCTTGAATGTTTGTGCATGTGCCTACGGCCCCGTGGATGTTCACGTTTGGGTATTTGTCTGGTGGTAGTATAAGATCTTAACTCTGCCGTTGTTCGGGACTATGGCATATGACTTGGGATTACTTCCCATCAGTGCGTTGATGGCAATTGACTTATTATACCCCTTGCCGTGATTTGATATGTCGATCACCTTTTGTTATATGAACCTTGGTCGTCTTCGTATATTAGGGCCGTGGAGCACGTGAGTTGGACCATGTTCTTGGGTGCGCATGTGTTCGGGAGGTTGACTTCCCTCTTAGCCGCGATTCTGATCATGCCGTCGACAACGTTCACGCAGGTACCCAGTATCATCTCCGTCCCCATAAACCTGTACAGACCCGCCAACCCATGCCTGCTCGTGATAGCGCTCACTATCCCGGCCTTGCCCCTAGTCACGCATAACTTCCAAGAGGTGTTTCACATTATGACCTTGATATCTACTTCCACGACTTCGGCTTTAAGAGCATAGACTCGTATATGTTCCCGCCCTTGTGCTCGCCCATCTACTTGAACGTCACGGTGGTCAGGACCGCTGGTTCAATCCTCGTCTCGATCTTGTTCTTAACGGCGACGTTGGACACGCTCTAAACGCTCTAGAACGCGGGCTTGGGCGGATCATCGATCCAGAACTGGTGCCACCTCGTCTCTGACTCCTTTCTTCCCACAATGACTAGACTGGGTTATGTACGCCCACAACCACTCCTCATCGCCCGTCGAAGTCGAGGCTCGCCAGATAGTAGAGCTCGAGTGGGGTTCTAATCAAGCTCACACCCGGGGCTCCCACACCGACCTTGAACTTGACCGACACAGTGCTGTCGGGCCCCTGAGACGGACAAGTCCCGATCGCAATCGCGGCCCCCTCCTTCATCTTGCGCATACTACACTTCCAGTCCTCGGCCACATAGGTAAACAAGATCCTATCCGTAACCCTCCTCGGAATCTCAATCCATCCAGGATCAGCAACCACGTACTTGTCGATCTTCCCGAACTTAATCCCGGGTATAGGCAAGGCCACCAACCTGCTGCGGATTAAGGGCCCTACACCCATTATTCTGCTTCTTTAGGAGACCCCTCTTGATCGCAACCTTGTCGTAGCAGTGCTTCGCGAGTTCGGCCACGGGCTTCTCGCCGTTCATAACCATCTGGTTTATCATATTCGAGCATAAGGACTCGTGTTGTCCTGAAAATGTCAAGTGGTCACCTGGAGGTGTAATTATTAATTCCAGCTACAGTGACTCGGCCCAAAGCAGCGTCGCTGCCCCTTTCCTCAACCTACGTAGTGTACGCGCAAAAGATAAGCATACTAGCCTGTCTTGAATTCCAGAAGCTTAGGTATCTTGACTCACTTAACGGGCATGCCTTGGCATTTGTCTATCCTATTGATGTCTAGTGTCGCGCTGTCAGGCTTGCCATCCAGCTTTGCACCGCAGACTGCGAACATCTCGAAATCTGTGTGCTTGAAGACATATAGGCTCCACGAACGACAGCGGATGCGGGTCTTGTGAACTTCGTGTAGAACTAAGATTTGAAGTGACTCTTAATTCAATATTGTGACAAAATGACTGAAAAACAATATGTATTGATTCATCACCGAAGACATGCGCCGCCGACGCGTGGTGTTAGTTGTCATTCTGAACATCGTCGCAAGCCGCCGAAACGACAAGTTGATCATGCATACTGGACTGAGTGAATTGTACCAAAAATGGTGACGTTTAAAGCAAGATAAAACTTGCGAAGAAAGAGCACACAAGGATAATATAACTCAGACGACTGACCAATTGCCTCGACTTAATATCACGCGCCACTGACTGTCTGCATTGCCTTCATGCCAAGTAACGATCATTGCAGGGCTCTGCAAAAAGCCCCTCTGAAAGTTCCTCCATCTCATAGCTTTCCCTTAAGATACTTTCCCAATCAAGCATATCAGTGGTAACGTCGAGGAAGTCATCCCCATTGCCTACACCAAAGATCGATAAACGGCCTAGAGTCGAGACTGTAGACACTTCGGATTCATCATAAATCTTTTCCCAGTCCCAAGGCTGGTCAAGAGTGAAATCGCACTGGATTATGGCACTCCTCTCGCTCACAGGAGCGACTCCTCCGGTTGAGTTCCTGGTGGGAAATGGATATTCGTGGTGGCCGGATGGGGCGATCAGGCGGTAGGCGATACAATCCGTCATATTAGCCGTGAGCCAGGCAATATGAGGTTTTATAGATGTAGAAAAGACCTCGGTGGCACGATTCAGATCAGGATAGCCGCTGACAATAAGGGAATATGAGTCTGAAGGCAACCCTTCTTTCAAGGCCTCCAATAGATGCAGAATGAATCCGGTAAAGGCTCTCCCAATAAATCCAGGTACGATCTGATGCCATTCTGGAGTATTATCCAAAACCAGAGGGGGGCCTTCGATACAAAACATAAGGCCTCGGATCCTTTTGTCATCGCCTCTGGCAAGGATGTTCCGCCAAAGATTTATACGGTGCTCAACATGAAGCTTCGGATTCTCTCGACAAAAAGGAATCATGCCTATTATATGAGACTCAGGAAAGGCTGCTGCATATCGTTCTTCGTTAAGGATAAGCTTAGATATCAAGAAGCGCTGTTTCCGAGGAAGTTGTCTAAGGAACCTGATAGCTTGGGCGGTAGCTGAGAACCAATATTTTCGTTTATATCGATATTTCGAGCCATTGTAGCCAGGGATATCAAAGCCTAGATGGTACCATGCATCCCCATTCTGCCAATACTTGGTGTTTTGCATGAGATCTACCATTTTCTTGACTTCAGATCGAGTCGGCATAGCCCATGAATCGAATCCTAGGCTGAAGAAGTCGTCAATTGAATGTGAATCATTCCAACCAGGCAAGATTTCTTCGATAGCCTGGGAGAATTCTGTGGGGTGCTTGTCTGCAAGTTGTCGTAATAGGTAGGACCTCGTGCGTTTCAATGCCACAGTGCTATCATCTCCTCGTAGTCTTATTGAGGCGGCCCCAACTCTAGACCCAGCACCATCTCTAAATTCTTGAGCATCAAAAAAGGCGCAAGAGTTCCTCACTTCGGTAGAAAGCTCAGTACGTCGGTCCCAGTTCCTGATGAACTCTGCTACTTCTTCCATCACAATGTGCATGTATTGAGAATATTCAGGACTAGGCTCCTCGTACATATCAGGTGTCAAAAGTCGACCAAGCCGAAGGACCATTCCCCGTAGGAGGTATATGTGGTGATGAGCTATCTGATTAAGCATAAGGGCCTGTTTCCTCCAATCTGGCCGGTATACCGTCGAAAAGGTGATTGGGTTGAGAGTGAACGGGAGATGCCGCGTCTCGGAGGCGATGGAGCGACATGCTAATATCAGCGATATCTGAGCAGTCTGACCACTGGCCTGAAGCAGCTTATCTCCGTCTGAAACATAGCCGCCATCTGCCTTGAAGTAGTAGTAATAGATTTGGTCGCGCAGCTCCAAAGGAAGGCCCAAAAGGCTTGCCCTTGACGCAACGGGAGAGGCCATGGGAGACATTGCGGGGGAAAGGTCTGTGAAAATATAGGAAAACAATGACAAAGATGATCTGTTACAGAAGTGAGGGGCAGATTTGGGGTAAAGCTCTTATAGACGATGGCTACAGTGAAAAGATGACTCACAAAGCGGCAACCACAAAACTTTACTGGCAGCACATAAAAACTCAAAATAGATATAGAAAGGTAATAGGCTACGCTATCATATTTATGAATTAGCTATCAGTTGTATCAACTCAAAATACCCCTCTCAAAAATACACTTCAGGCAGCACTCGGTGACTCAGGGGTGAATGGTGGCTGCGCTGTGCTATACGGCTGAGTAACTGGGACAAGTCGGAGGAGCAAAGGAGCTCGAGATACGAGGGGAGGTTGAACTGGCTGGATGTGGCTGCGTGAGTCACTAAATCTTGAGAGCTTCAAGTTGAAGAAAGCCGGAGGCATTAGATGTTTTTGGCTTGCATTTTACCGCACCAGGACGAAGCTGCTCAATAACCGGGCCGAGATTTATGCTCAATTGAACCGGATCTTCTGGCTCAGCTGTCGTTTCTCAGCTCGGGTAGTAATGCCCTCGGCAGTAGTATTATTGTTGAAGCCTCTTGAGCTTTTGCATCGCGTTGTGCAAGTGAGCCATCAGAGACTTTCGACTTTTGTATTCAGCAGTGCAACTTGACAAAGAGAGGAAGAAACAGACCAAGTATCTTCGTTTTCATTTTTGGACGAGGCTTCTATGTACATAGAGCTTTCTGAGTCAAAGCCGAATGTTTTGCTGCCTCATTAGTTGTGTCGAGAGTTGATAGTCTGTCCCATAGCATGAGAGGTCTGTATAGAGGCGTGGCTGGGTGGAAAGACTTCACTAACGCGTTCCAAGATGAATGTTGGTGTTGGGGTAGCTCTGGGATATAATATGCCAGAGGATCATGCTTCATATGTCTCACTTTTGGAATCGACCTTGACGCCCATAGTTGGAGTTTGTAGAATTGTACAAAAGCCGTGAAGAGAATTGATAAGGTCAATTTTCTGTCTTCTTTCAGTGGAAAGAGATCTTGTGCTAAGAATTGGGGCATGCTTGCCAGACAGCAATTATAGTCGTATCGCGTCTGGAGCTCCGTAGTCTTATGACATTGTGATCTATCGCAATCTTCAATACAAAAACAGGGTCATGCGGCCATAGTGTTGGTCGAGGGCCTAAGACTGCTTTGCACTTCTCATTGTGGCCCTCCTCGTGGAAAAGCCAGGTTATAGTTCTGTCAGTTTATAGATGTGTCAAACATCGTGTTGATTCTTCCCTCCTTCGCTCGCCTTTGACTGGTACGAGCAATGTATTGGGCGGCTGGATCAGCATCTCTCCTACATCAATCAGGACTGTAAACCCCCCATGGGTACCCCCCATGTCTCCAACTCCTCAGAGACAGGCACTATGGCTTGGCTGAGTCGCGGGCTGGCCTTGAATTTATCAGGGCTATTGTGAAGCTTGATGTGCTTCTCTTGGGTTTGTCTCAGAGAGACGTTTGAATCACCATTTGAATCGACGTCCACACCGTAGTCTTCAACACATGCTTGAATGGTTCACTTCGCGCCAGGATTAGATGTAAAGCAATTGAAAAGCCCCGATAATCTGCTTTCTTGATCAGAGCTACGTATAGTATTGTGTGCTTGAACAAATAAGCTTCGTCTTTGCCTGGACTCGACGCCGGTGCCGCCACCCTATCGCGGCGCAGACCTCTGGGTTCGATGATGGCTTTTCCGATTGCCTGGATAGAGAATGAAGAGATGATGTGCCGATTCAAAATCCATTCTGGCTAGGGAAGGGAAGATAGCTGTCGGCTGCCGTGTGGCTCGAGAAATATTGACCATATCCGTGGTAGCTGGTCTGACATCTGGATTGAGCATTGACCTGCAGGAACAGGATCCATCCCCCCATGTCAACAGAGACGTTCAGCTGATGGCTTGGCTATTCTCTAACCAATCTTCATTAAGTCCTCAGTTGGCACTTCGATCTGTCACTGTGGCGAAGCAGCTTTTGAGATAGTTAATTAGGTGAATGCGCATTCTTGGTAGCCTATTACTTTTGCAATGTTGATTCCAAGATGATCCGAGGTCCAAGATCTATAAATAACCCGGCTTACATCACTTCGCAGGTGATTAGGTTCACAGTCATGCCCCATCGTGCGATTCTGGGCGACCCGGCTCTTGCACCAGAAATTCACAAGTTCACTGCAACGTGGTCTCAGGGGGTGCTGTCCCAACGTTCTTCACGACCAAATTGGAAAGGGTACACTTGTTAGCATTCCGGTAGAGTAGGTCTTATATATGCTGGAACTTTCCGGGAATGGTTTCTCATTCTTAATAGCCAGTAAATAACCTGGTTCGATAAACCAGAGCGATATGCCTCAACCGTGCTGTCTTATTTGGGTGCAGACCCGACCCCAGATATGACACAATACTTTCTGCAGTATTCTTTGCGGTTTCTTTCAGCTTTCAGTTGATGTTTGATGTATTATAATCGTTCTTGGCCGCCAGATTGCGGGGGAGTGACAATTTGAAGAGGGCAAGGCTAGGGCACAATACAAAGACCCAAAGCATGAACATGTAGCTCTGTTCGTCAATGTTTCGTAAACCTTCTGGCTTGACTCCGTGATCGACCAAATCGTGTTTCTTTGGTGTGTGATTGGACAGATACTTTGATCAAGGGGCCTCGGTGGACAATGTTGCCGTGACTGACAGTGGGAGGTCTGCCAAGGCAGCATGGCTCCATCCTGTCTTCCGTATCGAAGTTGACGGCAACAATCGTTGAACAGTCCTCGATGATGACATACGTAGTTACGAGAAGTGGACCTACACACTCGTACCCTCTGTGAAGGGAAAGTCGGCGTCACTAGGTTGAAGCGAAACGTCATGTGCCGGATCGGAGCCGTCAACGAACTTCTTGAAGCGAGGCAGCAGATACTCTTTTCATTCTCGAAGGTTGGCGACGCACAGTTTCGGTAGCATCGAGGTTTAGACAGGAATCTGTTGAAAAAAGATGGCCTTTCCCTCGTGCATCTGGGCCTTCACTTCAATCCACTCGTGCAGTGTCATCGCTTGCTTTTATCTATAGATATGCCACGGCACTGGCCGCCTCAGGCTACTATCGATCTGAGAATAACGCCAAATTGCTTTGACTGGCAAAGTTATCGCTCCTGTCCAGGGTTGAGGGGTTCATCTTCCCCTTGTTTCCCAAACCGTCTGTCGCGTGGATGCATATCACACCCTCGCGACGCGTAGGCCTGGCTCGCCCTGAGGATAATTATGTGAGAGAATATCCGTTCGCTCTCTTGTGTCGCGAAATTGACTGCGACGAGAACTACGAGCCAACCGATTGGACTCTTCGGCACCTTTTGTGCTCATGATACCCTCTCATGTTTTACCGTCTCTCTGTTTCTCGCCACGCTGGTAGTTGACAGTTCTGTGGGTCTCGTGCTAGGAGTAAACATGTCGCAACGTGGTCTAGCCTGTGGCAGACGGCGTCGTGATCTGGTTTGGAGACGCCAATCTCAATGTTGGGCCGTGACGAGCTTAAGTGAGACTTCGCAGGAATTCCTGATATGACGGAGACATGAGCAGGTAAACATGACGAATCGCTATATCGCAGCTGTCAACTCACTAATGTTTTCTGATAACAGCCCACAATTGGGTGGTATCTCCCTAACGGTGAATCCATACTTTGATGTCTTGCAGCCTTCTCTTTTGCTGCTCTCTCTTCTGCAGCTGATTTGCTGACCACAGACCATAAATTGACACCTCGACAAACTTTGACAGATCATGCCGATACGCAGGCCTTGCATCTGCCACGACAAGTTCTTCTTTAATCATAGAGTTTAAGCTTAAAGCCTGGTCCTTATCCTCATCTTCACCATCTTCGGCGATCTCGTCAAGTCTGTCATGGTTAGCCTGGATTTAAGACTCGAGCTCCTCCTTTTTGGACTTCTCCTTATCCGGATCATCCTCCTAGGTCTTAGGCGCAGAATTTTCTTGGGCACGTTCTTTCTTGAGATGGCTTACTCTAGCACTCGTAATGCTGCAGTTCGCCCTGGTTGTCGCAGCACCGATCGGGCTTCAGGTCGTCTTCGAGCGTCGCCGGGTTTGAGACAGTGACGCCCGGAATTCGACGGCTCAACTCCAAAGATCGATCTCGATACTACTTGCAGGTTATAGCGATACCCCAGCTGCGTAGATGTCACTAATGGTGCGGCAGCCAGCAAGCATTGAAGCTGATCTGCAAGGGCGTGGGAAAGCTGGACATTGAACGAACGGATGACTGTAGTCTCTCTCGCCCTGCCAGGCTCATCGATTGAGATGACTAAGTAGTGATCCATTGTAAGCTTTGAACTCCTCGAATGCAAAGAGCTTCCTACCGTGAAATCACGCTTGATGGAGTTCTCTCAGCAGTTTTCATCATGGCGAGAGGACATTGATGTCCTTTACTCGCTTTCAGACTGTTTTCACTGACTTTGAACCAGTCTAACCACCTGGTGCGATATCGAGAGGTCAACGCATCGTCTAGAAATGGGACACCAAGAACGCTAACCCCATTTGCATGGCTCGCAAGCTGTTCGTCTTGATGCTTCTCGAACTGACGAAGGGGGCTCGGGGCTCGGGGCTCCCCATGAGGGGTAACGGGTACTCCAGGTTTCGACACTGGTACTTATCAAGGCTTGGTGGAAGTCCTTTCGACCATCATGTTCGTCGAGCCGGCACTAGAGTGTATGGTTCGTATTCCTGCCGTCCAAATCTGACCCAGACTTATCTCGAAGAATGATGTGACGTCGCTCTTGCGATTGACGGTATCACCATGGTGCATTGAGAGATGCCGTACAAGTTCCATGGCGCTGAGTGGGACACATACAGCCAACAAGCTGACAGGACATCCTAAGCGTTAACCTCGCTGGCAGTCAGAGACTACAAACAAGCTGTTCGTTCAGATGCCTCTCAGACCAGCTGGTAGACCATGTCATGTGGAGTCCGCCACTCAAGGCCGACGACCGCCAGTATCATCCAGAATGTTCAACTCGAGGTAACAGGGTGTCACTCGGCCAAACCCACCTGTGATCAGGGTCGGGTAGCTGTGCTTGCGGAAGAAGTAGTGGATCGTGCCTTGGGGCATGTAAATGGTCTGTCGAGGATGAAGGATCAGGTACCGTGCCTGTCGCTTGGACCCTGTTCCCACTCCAGCCACGATGGCCTTAAAACCCTTTTATCAGTAAGATTCACTTCTATCCGGCCTGGAGACTACTCACCGTCAAGTGGTCCTCTATCAGTTCTCTGACCACAGTCATTTCCGAGTCTATCAAGTTCACAACCTTGTCGACAGTTGGGCCAAAGACCCCATTGATGTGACCACTGTCTTTGAGAATGGCGACCAAGGGCATACGTACACATACCAGAGCAGGTGAGCAAGGTTGTGCTCGCCCAGCTGTCGGACTTGACGATATGCGTTCGCGAATTGCCGGCGCGTGTGATCTGTTGCCGCAATGTTGAAACTCATGCTGTGCCTTTTCCTGGTACTTGGAGAAGCGGTCAGAGTGATCATCTCGTCGAGGGTGGGTACGGTTGAGACACCGCCGTCAGATTGGCCTTCTATCCGAGCTTCCCTGAAGTAGCTCTCCTCGAGAGCGAAGTCTCTAGTTTCTTTGGGGTCATAGCTTTTGCTCATGTTGCTCCTACTGCCGACGTTCTTTGTTAGGCAATTGTCGCACTGACCGCATTCAATATGAAGTACATACCAATGCAATACCATAAACAGTGCAAAGAATGTAGAGCGTGCTACACTGATGGATCTGACGCGCTTCAGCCCCAGAAGATGACCTATCCCAGTCTATACCAAGGGTAATAGACAAGCTGATCTTCAAGAAGATCGGAAAGACATGGGCCGCCCCCTCACGGCCCAAATATAATACAAGAGCAGCACGGCCAGGGGGAGCCGCACTATGATAGTTGAAGAGAAGAAAGGAAGGAAGAGAAGGAAAGGAAAGGAGGAATAGCCGGTATGTATACTCGATTTATGGGATCGGAATAACAATCCATTCCAAGTCTATCAATTCCTAAAGATACGGATGTCGGTGGTCGGGTAGTGGTTAGGTACGGAAGATGGACATTGTCTCCGTCACAACGAGAAGAATGCCCTGATACATACACGTACGGGCCAATGTGTATTGCTCTGAAGAGATTACTCGTGCGCATTCGTCAACCTGTGAAAAGTAGCCGCCATTGTGATGTGTACGATCCGCATGTTGAGCTTGGGCACGGCTTCGTGCATGACAAGTTGCGTTTGCTGATGTTCTAGACACATCACCAATGCACAACTGTACATGCACTCTAAACTTGTTTTACCTGAATACTCCCAGTAGTCAATTAGAGTTTTGAATTATTACGAGCCGGGTTTTATTGTCACTGGAGAGTCATTTGCCTCTCCTAGAGCTAACGCTGAGTCAACTTCAGTCATTTGACATCGCGACAGTGTCAATCACAATCCTTTCTCCCAAATAAGTAAGGGTTCAGGTCTATATACGAGATAAGCAATCACTTGCACTGAATACTCGTAGCTCGAATGCAAAGGCAACAGCCTCTTCCTCGGTGTACCTGTCCATTCCCCTGATGTCTCGCTGCCACAGATAGCCAACCTCAACTCACTCGACACCCTGATCAGGCATCACAACATCGCCAGAGATCCAGATCCAGCCACCGTTTTTACAATACCTCAATCATATAGGCCCTCATCTTCTCATATCAGGAATCAGTTTCACAACGCTTCCCGTTAATGCCTCGTCATCTTCCGCAATGACACTCTCTCCGGTCATTCTCTCGGGGAAGTAAACGGAACGACACCAGAGTAGAAGCCAAATCATGACATATTCAGCGGTAATTTGCAGTCCTGATACCACAGCCCCCTCATCAATGCGTCTCTCCGTCCACCGGATGCCTCCGCGGCACCGTTATCCAGCTTTATCCTGTCAAACAACTTTCTTGGACATACATACATCATCGGGACTCGAGACTCGGCGTGCCATTTCGATACTTTTGTTTCACTCCAAGTACGTGTCCCCTCGATCCATGTACCAGACTCAGAATAGATCCCGTCGACGCTTTATCACTCGGGGATATCTCCCCAGAGAGGTTCTCTCCCGTCAAGGTCTCGGCAAGCAAACGCGATCCCGCCACAGCTGCATTTTTTCACGAATATCTATCCCCGATGCGTACATTCGTTTGGGTCAAGTACCCGCATCTGTTATTGAGGTAGATTGATGGGGTATTGTTCGGATACGGGCCGCCTCGACGGGGACAATAGCTCTCACCGACGCCCCATTGCAGCTCAGGACGTTTGACATATGACTCAACATGCGGCCTGACGTATCGGATCTTGCCCGTTCAAGCTGGTGGCGATATCACAAACAGTCAATCATTACCGTTAATTAATTCACGGCACGGAAATGCTGTCAGCTTGTGGCCCTCCGTGTAAGTCGCCACTGTGAGTCTGAGGACTTCACATGTCTCAACTCAGCCAAAAGGCTGTCAGAGGCGGCGGGTAATGTGTGCATAGTGATTGGGTCGATAATGCTACCAATAGGTTTGCATTGGTGGATCATTTCATGACTATAGGTTAGGTTGAAGAAAAGGCTTGACTTATGACAAGCCGTCATGAGACGTGGTTTGCGTCCATGGATGGGGTTATTTGCTCCAAAGGTCAAGCGAGGCTGGGTGCCAGAAATCCCGGTCTGAGTTTAAATGAATTCAATGAAGTGAACCCTGTATTTCAACAATGATATTCATTGGGTACAACCCAGTTTCAGATCTCCAGAATCCTTGCTCCCATGAGGCTTGGTTCAAGGTCACATTCACGTCAAGCTATAAGGAACATCAAAGTGTGAGGCGAATGAGCTTCATTTCTAACCAAGCCAGGCCATGTATCAGCCTGCCTCATCTCTATCTGCTATGTCTCGTTCAGCCCGAGTAACTGAGAATCCAGAGCGAGTGTGGTATCCCCAACGCCGATGATGATATGTAAGAAAAAGAAAATACTGAGAGCCATCCCTTCCGATGCCATGCATGTCGCACTCCAAACGACGTACAATGATTTGGCCCTGAGGTCACAAAGACCACACGACGATAAAGCCAAGAACACACAGTCTATTATGCAAACTTGTCTTTCCACTGTGATCCTAATCCCTTCCAGATGCCAGGAGCTAATGGTAAAAGCAAACAACAAAAACATCCACACTGCCCATCACGCCGTTCATCCCGCATCCCGAATCGCCTTTCTGCGATCGAGGTAAATTTCGTATTTCATAAGACATGTTTCGTTTCGTCAGGTGTATGAAACAATAGAACAACAAATATCAATGCCAAGGCTGAGAGGATAAATAAAACCAGATATGGTGGAATACATGCGTCAAACGCCGTGAAATAAAGTCCGATTGCGATCCACTGAGAGGTCGACTTAGCTGTCTAGGCAGCATAGGCTTCGTTGCGGTATGGGTACTCGCTAAATTGCACATCGCCGTAACTTGAAGTCTTGACCTTCGAGGGGTAGTAGCCACCAGAGTAGCTAGCATCGCGAGAAGGCATGGAGGGACGCTCAACAATGCGAATACCGGGTTGGCTGGGGTAATATGCGTAAGCTTCCTCGGCTGGGGTGGCGCGTGAGTATGAGTTTTGTAGCGTTGTACGACCTCCTTCATTAACTCGGTACTGCATCACATGTTCGCCACGCGACTCAGGAGAGCGGTGCTTCTTGCTGCTGCGGTGAGATTTACGTTCGCGTCGGTAACGTTCATACTCATCCTCGTCATCACTCTCAGGGACCTGAGCTTGCATCCTTGTGCGGCCACGGCCACGGAGGTCGGGCTCAGGATACGCGCCACTGAAGGTTTGAGCTCGAGAGATGCCTGGGACGTGGCGACTGTAACCCTCATTGGGCATAGTATTCGTCCGTCTGGGAGGAGATGTGGTGGGTGCGCCAGTAGCTGTGGCTGACTTTTGCATATGAGGACGAGCAGTAGGAGGAGTGGCCTCGATAGGATCATCGACAACCTCAGGCTTGTAAGCCTTCTCGCCGGTGGATCCGCGTCTAGGTTTGGCGGATGATCGACGGGCATCGTCATCATCAGCCGGAGCAGCGAAAGGAGAGCTGACCGGAGGGGGAGTAGGAGCGGGAGGTTGGACCATATGTCGAGAAGCGTATGAGCCTTTACTTCTAGAGGCCTGGATGTAGTTAAGTGCAGCGTTGGTCTTATCCTGGTATTCCACGGGAATGGGTGGCGGGTGCATTGAGCTTGTCGTGGGAGGGGCCTCCTCACGATGTGATGATCGATCACGCTCGCGTCGCTCATCGTGCTTCTTGCTGGACTTCTTCTTCTCAGACTTTGATGAGATGGGCTCGCCATCGAAGGTCTCAATGTAAGGCTGCTTATGTCGCTTCTTCTCCTCAGTATCTCGCTTGCGAGACTTATCGCGGCTCTTCTTCTCGGCACGTCGCGCTTCCTTCTCGGCCTCCTTGTTCTCCTTCTCAGCACGGCGAATGGCTTCGTCGGCTCTTCGTCGTCGCTCACGCTCACGCTCCTTCTCACGAAGTTCTCGAGCATACTCCTTCTCTCGCGCTCGTTCCAACTCTTTCTCCCTCTCCCTCTCTTCGCGCTTTGTAGTCTTATCTTGATAAGACTTTTCCCTTCTCACAGTTCGAACTCCCTCGAAGATATCAGCAGCGCGAGGATGCTCATCCTCGTAAGAACGAGAATAAGAGGAATAACCTCTGACGGGCGATGGCTGGCGGTCCGTCTTGTATGTGCGGTCATTAGTGCGAATTTCGTATTTATATGTTGTAGATGTAGGCGTAGGTCGACTTGATGAGGGGCTCGCGGTAGCTGAAGCAGAAGGGCGACTTGATGCGCTCGCAGCAGCTTTTGCCCGCATCTGCTCGCGGAGTTCTGCTAGCCGGGCCTGATCATCATAGCGTTTTCGCGCCTTTTCATCGGCCAATAATTCGTAGGCGGTCTGAACCCTTTGGAACTCGTCCTGCTTCTGAGCCTTTAATGTTGGGTCTTGAACCTTATCGGGGTGGCACTTGAGAACGAGCTTTCGGTGCGCAGATCGAATCTCGGGCAGTTGCGCATCCTTGGCAACACCCAAGATTTCGTAAGGGTCAGGGGTTGATGTAGACATGTTGGGCGAATTGCTTTCGACTACCGGTTGGGCTGAAGTCGGGTATATAGGTTAACAAATGGTAATCGTGAGGCTGTTATTGCATCGATCCGAAGGTCGTCGGAAGGGCGAGGCTTTGGCGGATCTTGGTGAGGCTGTCAAGGGATAAGGCAGGGCTGGATGGCTGTATGTATATTAGGCCAAGTTGGGAATTCTCCGGGTTGGTGTTGTTGTCCAGCGATAGGAGGCGGTCGCAGGATAGGTGGTCTAGGCTTTGGGGGCGGTGTTGGTGTATTTGTGAGCCTCGTCGCCAGAGCAAGGTGGGTGGGTGCTCGGATTTGCAGGGTACCGTAGAACCAGGCAGGAACTTGTACTCTATACTTGCAAGTGCAGTACTGGATCAAACGAATGACCAGAGTTGGCAGGCGAGGGGGGAAAAGAAAAGGAAGAATTTATTTACGTGAGCAGCCGGCTGCTGAACACGAGAGAAAGTGACGATGTGAGTATTTGGTGGTGTTGTTTGGTTGTTCACGTCCACAGTGGAACAGAGGAACAATGCGGGAGAAGGAGACCAGCAGTCGTTGGGGTATTGACTATTGAAGAACAAGAGCCAGATGAGGTCACGGGCAAAAGCGTGGCTAGCGACAGGGGAGAGTGATTCGTTGGTACAAGGGTCGATAGTGAGAGGACGGCGGACAGAGAGACTAGAGTTGACGATCAGACGCCAGGTAGTAGGGGGTCCACGGCTGGCTTGCTGGAGGGTCACCTTTTGGCTTTTGGGGGTGCCGGTCAGAGCGGTCCACCTGTGTCGTCTGGTGGTGCGTGGTCCTGAGCTGCTGCTAGTGGTCGCTGCTGGTCCAAGGTGGTCCCCTGAGGGGTGCTGTAGAGTGTAAGCGGCCGTAGATGCGTAGGTACTTGTTGGTCCCTCTTTGAGATGGAGTCGGTCCCGTCGTGGTCTGGTCTCGTTGTGGTGGAGTTTGTGAGCCGTGACTTGGTTATGGGACTCGAAGAGTCACTTGGTCTGATGAATTTGACCGAAATACTCTGAATAACTTGGATTTTAAAAAGAGTCAATCAGACAAGCTAGAGTCTACTAATCAAGTCAAATGGATTGACTCGCGAGGCGCGTATTTGTAACGAGGTGGTTGGGTGTTTTCTAAGCTGTAACTGGAAGTACCTCTTCTGTGCCAAGAACTTCCTGCCTGAGGTTCCTGTTTGAGCAACGACGGTACGTATCTCTTGGTGGAGTGAGCAGAATCGATTTGCGATGGAAGATTGGAAAACAATTGGGTGAGGGGATTCCGTCCCTTGCTCCAAAAGGCAAAGAATCAGGAACGTGGCGAGTTGATTTTACTTTAATTGTGATTCTAAAGCCCGTAAAGAGACTTGAAAGAGACTTCAGGAGTTTAAAACTCGCCCCCTTAGCTCCCTTTCGAGAACGCGGCGATGGCGATTTATCATGAGCTGACTAGCTGCTCCGAGTGAACTGACACGCCGGAGCGAGATGCTTGGTAAGGGATTTCTCTCTGCAATGCGGCTTCGGGCGAATAGCGTAGCGTAGCAGCGATGGAGAATCCTGCTAGAAAAGCCGGCAATGGAAGGACATCGAATGCCTCTGATAGTCTCAGTCCCGGTCCAGCCAAGAGCAGACGGGAATTGCTGGCAGCCCGCACGTATACCGGGTTAGTGAGAGGTCCGCCGGCCGTTAGTGGTCAATTGTACGGCCTCCTAGGCCCCTTTGCACTGAAATGGCTCGCTGGCAGACCTGATTCAATGACAAGTGGGCTTGTGGCGCGGTTTACAAGAGGTACGCGGTCTTACGAGTCGAGACACGTCGAGGTACATGCGTCTCAGTGGCGAGGTCTACGGAGCTAAGTGTACCAGGTATGGTGAGTCAGGTTATCGCTCAAGTACCGCGTCACTGTTTCGCTGCGCGAAATGGCTGAGAAATCGGCCACGGAGCGCGATGAATCAGTGTGAGCCGAAGAACGAATAACGGATTGAGCATGATTATGATCATCTTCTCAAGGATGCAGGGTCAGATTCGGTGTCGGATTTTAGATCAATCAATTACTGGATTTGAGTAATCTCCATGTCCGAAAGAATCCATCCGCAATTTCCCTTGAATAATTAATCAGTCTTAGTAGAAGGCGATTCCGTAGTGGTGTACGAAAATTCGGTACCTGATTTTTCTGTTGCACAAAGCTGCCAACCAAGGTACCTCTTTAATCGAAGTGGCTGGTAGTGGCGAGTAAGACCCTTCACTTGAATCAATCTCTTCAGATCCAACGTGAATCTACTACCTCGGAGCCCGCGGTAGCTGATGAAAGCTGATGAATAGCTTGTGCGAACGTCGTAAGAATGAGCCACAATGTTCATGTATGATGAGGTGAGGCATCCGATGCTCCGGGTCTCACCAGATCATCCATCCATCGTCAATTCAGGGTCCGAGTGGGGATGTCACTACAAAGTTGGCTCGTTCATGGCTCAATCCGACGACTCCGTAAACTTTCTTTGTCTGTAAGTGTCAGCCCAGGAACATCCTGACAATGCCATCGGCCCAGCAAAAGCAACATCGGTTCCCATGATACGCCTCAGGCGTTCATCAACCCCCGTGATGAAACGGGTCCTCTAACTGCAGACGACGGACGGTCATCATGGAGCCCGATCGGTAGCTGAAAGATGCCCAGCGGGAGGGGAACGGCAGCGGGAGGGAGCGGGACGAAGCCAGAGGCGGTGAGGCTGATGACTGGCGTGTCGTCTCTAATTTAGCAACCAAAAGCTGTATCTAAGCCAGCTGAATGAATAGCTTACACGAGGCGGTGCTGAGCGAGAACGATATTTTCTATTTCAGCATTTGAAGCGAGGCTGAATATCTTAACGATTGAAAACTGTCTCCATGAGGCTAAGCAGAGTAGAGTAGAATGGACCGATGCTAGGGCAAACTCGACACCAAAGTGAAGCTACTGTGTGTATTTGGAGCCTCTCTCAGATTGGACGACCAAAGTGCAAACATACATAGCCCAAACAACGACCTATCACTTTTCAACAGTCGATAAGTTCTCTCAACCCATCTCATTGGATCACCAACATCTATGGGCTGACTGGCTTGCTCCTCGTTGGGCTGAACACCGCTGAGGCCATCTGGGCATGAATTGCAAGACAGCATCATGCCTGCACCGAGAACGATGGCATGAAGGGCAAATGATTCCTCCCACCACGAGAACAAAAAAGTTAGATCGTCGATCAATTACTCGGTGTGTAGAGCTCCAGGGATCGACGTCTTGAGCTCTCAGCAGCTCTGGAGCTAAGAACAAGCCAAGCTCCCTAGCTGTGCCCTGGTGATATTCGGAGAATACATGCGGCGGTCAATTGCTTCAAGAAACTTGCATGTAATCACTATAGCGACAGCATCCCATGAGCTTTTTAGCTTAATGCTCAGCTCGCTTGATCAAACGATGCAACTAGAAGCTCCAGCAAGGTACGGAGACCATCTCCACGATGGGTTTGTAATTCTGGTAGCGCGCGATTCTATTCATTAATATAGTGCAATAGGCGACCTGCTGCAGCAGATATCCCTGAATAGAGACCCCTTGTGGTGCCGGATAGTGATAGTGGGCGCAGGCCATGGCATCACGAGGCCTGCATTTCCAAGTTGCACGACGTTCTTAGTCTCGCTTCACCCCCTGCAGCCCGCTCTCTGTGGATACAGAATCTCGTTGCTATGGCTTTTTGATCAATGTCCTGGAGACTCATGATAATAAACAATGATGAATTAGAGAACGAGATATTCGGTGAAGGGTGAAGAAACGCGAAGAGAGATGCCTCCACAGTTAATGAGATACCCCCACGATGAGCAAACCACGGGTGAAGCACATGTGGAGTGATAGCTTCATGAGCAGTATCATGATGCGGATGCTACACCAGCCAGACACACGAGCATTCCTGCAGAAGGCTTCTCTATGGTCTCCTCATCCGATAGGAGATGGACCTGCAGAGAGGTAGTGGGCACAAGCTGACAAAGACCAATTAACCAGAGAGGAAATGTCCAAAGATGGTGGTGAGGGGCATTCTGTTTCTCTGCATGACACCATCCAAGAGAAGACTCGAGTCCTACGGTGCTGCAGAATCCATCACATCCCGCCTATTTTTTTCCCACTCATAAGCGCCTGTGTGACGAGCTGTGATGAGTGAACGAACCACAAATCACCTTGTTTCCACTACAAATGTTAGTGATGTTCTTTCCATTCCCGATGAACGATCAAATAGTCAGATGCTCCCCCAGATCAGAGACTCGTGGTCATCAGCGTCATGGCCCAGAAGCCGTTGGGCTGAACAAGGACAGAAAAAGAAGGCCTGATATCTAGTACGTGATTGGACAGCTCTCCCCCATCTCGGGAGAGGGCGGGGCCGCCAACGGGCTCTGCATCTGATCACATCTCTGTGATACGCCGACCAATCAAGATAAGCATCTCTGTCTCTGAATGAGGGCTTTTTCCCAAATGGACTGTTCAGCTCTAGGCTAAATCACACTTTCCTCCATAAGTCAGTAAGATCAGGATCAGCTCAGCACGCGTAAGACTCTCCAGGTCTCCGTATCAGGCCAGGTTACAGCTGGGCATCTGAACAAACAGAAGACCAACCTGGGGAAAGACAAAGCGAACCCAGGGCCACCGCCAGAACGAGCGAAAGTCAGGGAAGATCATCGACAGTTTTGTCCAGGGGGTTGCTTCCCAACTGAGTAAGGAGCGTGGAGGGTGCACGTCTCTGATAGGTATAGCAGACGGCAACGATTGATAGAGGACCCTCCTCACGAGAGCTATCTAGCCGTCTCGAGGCAAGGCCGGTGCTTGAATCTGATCGCAGCATGTGGCTTTTGGGGATCACAGGCCTGGGCTTCTAGGCTTATCCCTGGGATGAAGCGCCAAAGTACCTCTTTGCCGCTGCTTACTGCGTAGAGCTACAAGCTGAGTGAGAGATGAAACCCAAGTGGCAGCAAGGTTCTAGAAGAGTTCTGCCTCTGAAGCTTCAGAGAATACAAACATTGAATTCCCGTTCCACGACAGTCATTGCGAGACACGCCGTCGTTCTCGTCTCTCAAGCGCAATGACATACAAGACGTACCACGATCATACGGTTGACGTTAGGGCCAGAAAATCCAAGCGTGTGGCCCGGCACGAGTTCCTTGACGTTGTTCGGTAGCTTGCGATGGAGGGCAAGGCACCACGTGGGTGTGCTCTTTACTAGACGTCAAAATTCTTGGATCCGGCTTTTTTTGTTGTGTCAAGATCAGGTTTCCAAGTTTTGAAGAGACAAAGCTGGATCATTGACGATATCCACCATGTGAGCCCAAGAATGTTCTACATAGTGTAGGTAGTTATTGTAAACTTGATCCATCTGGCACCAACTCTACAGCTCGATCGATACCGATACCCTTTGGCGATCCCGCGATTGGCGATGTCATGACCCCTCGCACGCGTCTAGTTAATGACCTCCCAAACTCCAGGGAACATCCCGCCTGCACCCGCGTCGGTCAAATGCCTCAAGGGCCTGTACCTGGAAAGATCATCGTCTGCCATGTTTTAAATTCTTTTGCTTCTTCCCGAGCGGTAAACGCGGGGTTGAACTACCGTACCTGATCTAGCTCTTGTAAAATCTTCAGGCTTCAGGCTCAAAAGAGACAAGAATGCTTGGCTTCGCCGCTCCCAAGATAGAAAAAACACGGGGCTCCTAAGCCACGCTATTGGGCTGAGGGTATCACGACAAAGACTGGCGGTGAGCAGGAATGAAATGTGAAGATATGGCGCCCCTCTTGGCGGAGCCCTGTTGGCTCCCTGCAGCATCAGGCTCAATTGGTTTGTTTGTTTGGATTGGATCCCTTTTTGATTCTGTAACTCGGACGACCATGATTGAGCAAGGAGAGGTTTTGATTGATGTCAATGCTATAGGCACGCGGAGGATTATCGTCGGACTGGTCTTGTTTCATGTCCCAAGGGATGAGATTTCTTTGTCTCCTTGGCGTCTCAATGGGAGGGGAATGGCTTCACCGCAAGATCCAGTAGACGCCAGCTTTAGCATTGGTGGGAAAGGTACGTGACTGGCTCATGCGATTGATCATCCCCTGATGTTGGGGACCTGTTCCTTGAAGTCTGAGAGTTGATCGTGGGCCTCAGCTCAAGTCTAGGGTAGCCATCTAAAGACGAGTCACTACATGGCAAAGACATGACGCGACATCGTAATACATTGATGAGAACAAGGTTTTAATTTGACTGAAGATTCAATTAGCTCTGACTCCTCCGCACCTCGAGCAACCATTGGGACCACGTTCATGTACTACGACTGCATTACAGTTCATCCGTTGGATCCGACTACGCCTCAAGCTACCCAATGTTGGTTCACGACGAATGCCACCACATCGATCAATTGCATCCCGATCCAGCATAATGCAGATGGTGCGTCACAGCGTAGTAAACATATCAGTAGCCCACAACCGTCTGTAATAAACTTATCAAGAAAGCTCTCGCTTCGTCTTTCTTTGAGGCCATCTCTCTTTTCCCAACACGGTTCGTTGGGCATCAACACGAGCCTGAGTCTAGGGTAAGCGGGGAGCGAATCACGGGGCTTCGATATGGCTCTCGTCCTCCCAGATGGGGAGATCTAGGTCTACTACGATGGGCTTGTTGAACTGTTTCCCTCCTATGTGGGGATATCGACTCTTCATGATCGCTGCGTTCACCACACACGTCTCTCGACGACCCATCCTCCCAGCGAGAGCTGCCTGGTCGCTCCGTGGTGAGGCGGGATCCCCTCCCAATCCGATAGTGCCATGAGAGGCGTGTATATCAGCTGGGCTAGATCCGAAGGTGTTTAGAGAGCTCTCTGCTGAGTCAACGAAATGACGGACGTCCGTTACGTCAGGCTCTCTCATACTTGACCCATATCGACCTGGATGGGAGCCATCGTTAGCAAGAGACGGGGCCTTCTTCCCAGTCAGATCTATGAGGCAGGTTTTGTTATTGCCTTCGCCAGGGTCTTGCCAGCGTACGACACTCTCTTCTTGATAGGCGACATTTCGACAGCTGAGATCCCACCTCACTCTCTCAGCACCTCTTCCGTCATGAATGTGGCCACAGACAGCAAGCTGTGGTCTCACTCGCCAAAGCGCCTGCCGAAGAGATTCACAGCCAGTAGCGCGACGCTCATCCGTCTCATCGCAATGCGTCCTTGCAGGCGTATGCGTCACCACAATATCTGTGTCAAGTGGTATTGACTGCCAAAGCGACGTCAGATCTGACCAGTGGCTAGGATTCTGGGGAGCATCGTAGTAAAACGCCCATAACCCGAAACGTGGAGAGTAAGGCGATCCAAAGACTTTGAATTGCGTACGCGGTCCCGATGAAGATTTGAGGCGGACAGTGGTTGATTCGTGAGAGAGGTACGTTATCGAAGGCGAAGACGTGAACAGTCGTAGACACTCGTCATGAGACTGCGGATTCTTGTTGTGAAAGTAGAGACCATGCTCAGCGTAGAACTTTGGGTCTAGAGTAAGGTCATGATTTCCTGATGGTCACAGTCAGAGGCTGCTACACTGTCCCATGAGGAGGCATACCAGCGATGACGATTTTGGCCTCAAAGTCCTGCTTCTCCAACCAAGCAACTGTCTTGGCAAGCTGAAAAGAGATCAGCCTCGGTGCTTTGTATGTCCATCAGGAGCATATGGGCCAGTACTACAGACCTCTGCGTGACTCCCTTGGTTGGTCAAATCTCCAGCGTGAATGAGAACGTCACCCTTTGGGAGCTTGACCTGGCAATTGTGGGTATCTGAGATACACACAATTCTGGTCCTTCTCCTCGTGACAGCTGCCATGGCGTCGACGGAAATGGAAATCGTTTACTCCAACGTTGAACTGAACCCAAGGATTTGGTTGACTTTGCCTAACTCAGGAACCGAAAGTGTAAATGCTAGCGTTTGTGAGTTGTGAGGAATGAGTTTTGATGGAGACCATCAGCCATGCGATTGCGGAGTTGTCTAAGACAAATTCTCGGTCCCTTTGAGAAAATGGAAGACAAACTCATGTCAAGTGGTTGAGATCCCAACTGCAGGGGAGATTAGTGTAGCTCCGAGACGGGAGCGTCCGTCCAAAGCACGTTTTGAAGTTTCTTTGTCGTCCCTGAGTTGAATTGAGGTTCAACGTCTCGCTTGTGCCCGGGAATGCGAGGATGATGTGCAGGATGCAGCGCAGATGATGGTGGATCAATGAATGGAGGCTCTCTCACACTCAACACCAAATCAAGGCTGGAGAGTATTATCGCAGCGGATAACTGTCAACGTCAAAGCACAGACAACGCCGCAGGAATCAACAAGGGATGATGGTGCCAGCGAGGAAAAAGAATGCTACGTAATTTTAATAGTGACGGAGGCTGCGATAATGAACCGAGATGTTGGAGAAACAAGTGCCGTTGAGTTCTGTGGGACCGTCTCAAAAGCAGAGTACAGTGCACAGACAGTGTCCCGCTAATGAGCACTAGAAGCACTAAAAGGACCCTAAATGGCCACCTCTTCACCTTGTGGCGGCCAACTTCTTCCCGTCTCGTCTAAGGTAGGCATTGCTTGTCATTTTCTTGCTTTTATTCTTTGTTCTCTCGCAAATGACTTCATCTTTGGGGATTGGACGGAGATTGTGACGTTTGACAGTTATTGTTGTTTTCGTTGCTTCTTCCCTCCTTGTACTTAACGAGAAACTTAATAGCTTTCACAAGGCATTGATTCGTGGGTGCTAATACATCCCCTGTCAATTCATCGACAGGGCCAGCTGACAACGTTCCATTCCCAGCGCAACGGGCCAGGCTTTTGGAGGGAAGCTAATCTCGGTATCAACTCATTGAGTTAGGAGAGGCCGATTTCTCCCCATATCAGATGAATTATAATAACAAGAGGGCACGATGATTTGTTGCGAGCGTGTATCCGTGCCTATTCCCAACGTTGAGATTCGTTTGTAGTGCATGATGCGTGACCAGGCAATTCCTTGCTTCACAGGTGAGGAAAAAGCAACAAAAGACCCGGCCTCATCAAAGGAGCCCCTGTCAGTGGCTTCCTGAATCCTGGCGCGGCTTATTCTCATCAGGGGAAACGTTGATTTATTCCCCTTCCACTCGCGAGCTTCTCCCTTTTGCCCATTGAGCAATCAGAATGAAACAACCGGCGGCGGCAACTAAGGGAACAGGGCCTAGGGGAGGAAAGAAAACTCAGGATTTTGATCCTAAATGACAAAAAGATTTAGGTAAATTTGCATAAATTCAGGATATCTTTTGCTGAGTTTGTTTTGACACCTTATATGAGGGTCCGGTGTTTTCCTTCTCTCTGTGGCGGGCTTACCGCAGACTGTATGTATGATGGCCTGGGGGTCTTCTATAATTGAACGAATGCTTTTATCTGAGCTTTTCTTTTGTCAATGCTATGGATATCAATGGATGGTCTGTGTTGATTGTACATGAAGCGTACGTGCGTGGCGTAATCATGTCTCCTCGCTCGTATTGGAGAATCGTTCTAGACTTGTGTGCACCTCTCCAAGTCACCCACAAACAAGCTCTAACCTGCCTCGTAAGAAATGTCTCTCTATCATTCAAACTCATATCCCATCTGAACCTACTCCGTAGCCACATGAGCTTTCCTTCTTCCTGTCCTTGTCAAATCACAGCTGTATTTCCGTCAAAGCCCACTTAGAGCTCGCTGATTCCGTACAGGGGGCTAACAGGGGATCTAGCCCGGCTGAGGGGCCGTGCAGGCGCAGGTGCAGGCTTCATTCAGGTGCTGCCCGCCAACACAGTGTCAATTTCAATCTGCCAGCCTAACCAACCAGCCCCCCTCATGGAAATCTCCCATGGATCATCTTTCTTTGTCTTCTTGCTCTACCCTCTCTTCTTTGCACAGCTCTCTCGGAGCCCGACGCGCCTTCATCGTCCCAGCCATGATATCTCTGTGACGACGATATCTTGATTGTTGGCTGACCCAAAGTCTATCCCGTTATTCCATCCACCAAAAGTTATCTTATCGACTTCTCTTCGCCATCTAAACCGCCCCTTTATCACCGGATCCTTCGTTACTTATCCCGACCCGCATACGCACCGCCGCTTGCGTCTATGAACAATACCTCTCCTTTAATCAATAGTTGCTACTCCAAATTCAGGTAGCATTGACAACGACATCATTCCACTTTCGATCATCAACATCTTAGAACAATCGCCGTTCGTTTGCCGCCCTCCACGCATCCTCAAATCTCTTATTTCTAGAGGTCGCGGGCGCCATCAATATGGCCACAATGGCACCCGCACCGACCTCAACCGAGAACATTACTCCGCCGCGCAGCAGTCATGGTCATTCAGACTCGTGGGGATACAACATGCCCCAGAAGGAGGTACGAAGCACGGGAGTTGCCACATGATGGCCGCTACCCCAATTTTTGTCAAGGCGAGATTGCTGATGATTTGCCAGGATTTTGATAATGACATGAACGCTGGCACGAACCATGACTATCCTCAAAAGAACCATTTTACTACCCAAAATGGTAACTCGAACTCTTACCACTCGGGCATGGACCGAGTTGGCCGAAAAGTGAACTCCCACGATAACCTTTCGAGTGCCAAACTCCACAACTCTGTTGACGGAGCGGGAGCGCGCTACATCAGTGAATCCAAAACTACCCCGGCTTTGAACGGTAACTCTTGGGGACAAACCTTTGGCCCTCAAACCGAAGACGAATACAGCCGCAATGCGGTACCTATCGACCGAGAAGTAGTAGTTGTTGATGAAGGCTCCAAGTGGATTCACCGCGACAAGCTGGCAAGGATAGAGAGCGAAGAGCTTCAAGCTGCTGGCATATTTGTTCCGAGAACCCGCAACCACAGCAAGCAACGACGGGACCGAAGCCGCAGCGCTATGCGCCGTGGTACTGACGCGTCGGAAAATGGCCCTAGATCCCGAAAGAACTCGACAGCCGTCGAAGGACGAAACCCCGAGATCGCAGGCGAATCGTGGGATTTACGTACTCCAGAAGAGATTGCGGAGGAGGAAAGCAATGCCTATTTCACTTCAAACAGCCACAAAGGAGGCTCTCGCATTCCTGTTGCCAAGGTTAGTCCAGCGCCCATATCTGTTGATCGTTTCGAGCGAGCATCGAGGAAAACGAGCGAGAGCCCCGACGATGAACGGAATTTGACAAATGAAAAGACTCGACCTGGAAGCGCGCACATGATGAAGGGATTCGACGCCATGTCGGTCAATAGCAACCACAACAATAGTTTACCCGCACCGAAACGAACCGCCACCGATACTTCGCCCAAGAAGGCCACGACTGGCCCAAGAAAGACGTCTGGTCCCTCCAAGACAGGCACGGCAACGACGGGACGACCAAAGACGAGGTCTGGCTCTATTGGAAACAGTATCTCGACTCGACCTTCGACCCGATCTGGGGAATTGTCACCAGGAAACAAAGCACCTGAAGGCGATCCCCCGTGGATGATCAACTCGTACAAGCCCGATCCTCGACTCCCTCCTGATCAGCAACTCCTCCCAACTGTCGCCCGACGCCTACAACAGGAGAAGTGGGAGAAGGAAGGAAAGTTTGGAGATGTCTATGACAAAGATTTCCGACCGCTGAACGACAACGAGTTCGGCAAGCCGGATCAAGCCGATCAGGCAGAGAAGTCTGAGGAGACCGACGAGCAGCAACGAGAAGCATCACCACCAGAAGGCGAGTGGCCACTCAAGCTGGAGCCTACAAAGAGTCCAACTCAACGCGCTGGCGGATATTCTACTATGCCCAAGATCTCGGACAAGCCCCAGAACAGCCCACTCCCAAGCCCAAGAACACCTCTTTCGCCCAATGCACCCAACGCACCCCAAGCGCAAGCGCCAGAACAATCGAAGCCGGAACCGTCTACTGAACGACCAGTACAGCAACACCCACAACAACCACAAGCTGCTGAAGACGACAGCAAGGGAGGCTGCGGATGCTGTGTGGTCATGTAAAGACCTAGTCTTCACCCAGCCTGCCCATGTTCGACGGAACCACGATATCGAGGATACCCATTCCCTTCCCTACGTATCTGATAACACTTACGACGTAACGAATTTCCTTTACAATCTGCTTGCATTCAGCCATTGTGTTAAATCGTATCATACCAACTCAGCCTGCTATCTCTTTAGCGACGCAACTGCCATTCCCTTTGTCACAACTTTAGCGATCCGTTCCATCCCATCCGGACCAAAAGATAGCGACCTTGTCACCGAGACACCACTTCACTCGCGGAAAGGTCAAGCATTCACCGACCTGACAGGCTCAAGCGGTAGCTGTCTGAGATCTGGTGATGTGAGAGGTACACGTCTTCCCCGGAGTCCTTCATTATTTGTATTTAATTATCGGCGTTTGAGCTTCTTGTTTTGCGTTTTGATAGTTGAGTGGTTTTGCCGTTAAAATGGTACTTCTTGTTATATTCTTGCCAAAGGAGGAGGGGACATGAACCGGAGTGGGATGATAGACTTGATGGGCCTTGTGGTGGGCGCTCTGACTGAGTGAGCGAGAGTATGGGTGATGCTGGCGTGAGTTGGTTCCAGCGACTGGAACCTGCTCATTTATCTTGTTATTGGAGGTTTTGGAGAGCGAAGTTGAGTGAATCAATAACAAGACGTTAAATTATTAGATGCTGTGTCGTGTATGTGAATGACCTCACGGTCTTATTGTTTCTTTGAGCCTTAAGAGGTATGTGCCAAGAAACCTTGAACGATTGCTCGTCACGATGTTGCAAAGGTTTGTGTCTGGCATGAACATTGAGCATCTCGAGCTGAATATCAGGTATTCCACATCGAAACAAGTTATTCTAACGAGACATCACCCCAATATCACCAAGTTACCCCTCAGCTCTGAAGCTTTTTCGGAAAACCCGGTCTCGAAAACGCCCACAACGTCATCATTACCCTTTGGCTGTACGCGTCTCAACCGGGAGATCGGCACATTAAATTTCGCGTGAATTCATGCAGTTCTCATTATTAAAACGAAGAATTATCAGGGAACTGTGTACGGATAACGGCATTCCAGAAACGGGTAATTCGGATCTAATGCGATGCGGTAATGCCCGCGTGTGGAGTTTGGCTTGTTAGTTTGCATCATCGAGATGCTGACGTAGAGAGACTGAGCGAGCGAGTTAGATCTGGAGTTGGGTATACTATGGGCTACTTATATATAAATCGGGAGATCTCCTGGTGTCTTTCTTGGCATTTGGAATTCATTTAAATGTTTGCAATTGCTTCAGTGCAAGATAGCATCAGTGACAATGGTTCATCAACACGGAGATCATCATAAAATCCCCGCCAAGCACCGGATTCACAAGTAGGACCTACAGTCTCAACCACAGCATCACCGTGTGCTAACAACTACAGACCTGGAGCATGGCTTCCCGCCGACCATCGCGTGCACAGAGAGTACATGCGCCGCGTCACAAAGCACGCAGATGAGAACCCCAAAGAGCTCACCCCCGTTCTCCAAGAGTTCAAGGACTTTATCGAGAAGACGCCCCGCGTGTACATGTACTTCATCCAGATGTTTGAGGAGATCCCCCAGAAACACCCTTATCAGAATGACCCTACTGGAACACCTCAGCTGAGAGACTATGAGCATATGCTGCAGGTGCTCAATCACATTTTTAGCACAGCGCCAGAGTGGACGGATGCGGCGGAGAGTGTGGGCATGGTAGGCGTGCCGCTTTGTGCCATTTTTGACTATCCTATGGGAACGCCTAGGTGAGTTTAATGAGATACGACATTCAGAGGTGATTGCTGACGAGTGAGATAGTGGTTATGCCGCGTTTTTGGACCCTGATGTGAATCGGATGCTGAAGAAGGTTCTCAACCACTGGGGCAAGTTCCTCCTGGTATGTTGATCCATATGAGTTATCAAGAGAGTCACACTGACGACAGATAGACGCCTGAATCTGCCAAGGTTCTTGGAGATCACACGCAAGGTTGGTTCGGCCCAGTAGGCCTGAATGATCTCGTCGAGGTCGCCAACAAGCCCAACAAAACGAACTTCAAGTTTGAGGAGGTCTTTGAGTGTGATCCATCAGCCAAGTACTACGGCTTCAAGTCTTGGGATGGTAAGTCGGGAAATTCACTAGAATGAGCCACAGCTGACGAACCGTGTAGACTTCTTCACTCGTAAAGTTCGCGACAGCGCTCGCCCCGTCGCTTCACCAGATGACGACCTCGTCATCGCCAACTGTTGCGAGTCACGCGTCTACAACATCGAACGCGACGTGAAACTTCGCGACCGTTTCTTCGCCAAGGGCCAACCTTACTCTATCCTCGACATGCTGGCTCATGATCCTCTCGCTGAGAAATTCGCCGGCGGAACGATCTACCAAGCCTTCCTGTCGGCCCTCTCCTATCACCGCTGGCACACTCCCGTCTCTGGTAAGGTTGTGCGTGCCTTCGTCCAAGACGGCACGTATTTCAGCGAGCCTCTGTTCGAAGGTGTAGGCGAACCTGGATCAACTGAGATCTCGTCAGCGGGATTATCGCAGAGTCAGGGATATCTGAGTGCATTGGCGACGAGAGCTATTATTCTGATCGAGGCTGACGAGCCGGCAATTGGACTCATTGCGTTCGTTGGTATTGGTATGGATGAGGTTAGTACATGTGAGATTACTGTTAAGGAGGGACAGCACGTCAAGAAAGGACAGGAGACGGGAATGTTTCACTTTGGAGGCTCGACGCATTGTGTTATCTTCCGCAAGGGTGTCAAGGTTGAGGGATTCCCCGAGGTTGGCAGGGAGGAGAACGTGCCAGTCCGAAGTCAGCTGGCTATTGTGAAGAAGTAAGATAGTTCCAGATACGTCGGGAGATAGTCAAAACAGAATGTATTACGCTTCATTTATGCTGTCATTATTTATTTCTTCGCATCGTCCTTCATACCAGCCTGAACCCAAGCCTTGGATGCACTAGCCTTAGCCTCAAGCTCCTCCTCACTCAGCTTGGCCAGCTCAAACGCTGTGTGGCGCGTAGGAACATGACGACCAGCCTCGAAACCAGGACGCTCCAGGAGCTTGTAGAGCCACTTCTCAAGGTGGGGAAACTCGGAGAGATCAACGCCAGCCCATTCTGTTGGGTGTTAGAGAACGGTGATGATGCAGGGGAGATAAGAGACTCACTTGCGCTGGAGACCCAGCCCCAGATGGAAATGTCAGCGATGGTAACTTTGTCGCCGACGATGTAGCCGGATTCTGTCTGGGCGAGATGAGTGTCGAGGGTGCGGTAGAGACGACGGGTCTCGTTGGTGTAGCGGTTGATGCCGTACTCAATCTTCTCAGGAGCGTAGCCTACACATGTCAGTATAGTACCGTAATTTGTATGAGCGAGGACATACGCTTGAAGTGGTTGGCTTGACCCTGCATGGGACCGAGGCCACCCATCTGCCACATGAGCTGCGAACTGTTAGCAATGATCTGACTGCACGTACGAATGCGAAAACTCACCCAGCTGGTCATCTCCCAATGCTCAGCAGATCCATGAGGAAACGACAGCTTGTGATCCTTATCGTAGCGATCAACGAGGTACTGCAACATAGCACCACTCTCAAAAACGCGGATCTGCTTGCCGTCGAGAGTGTCAGTGAGAGCAGGGATGCGACCGTTAGGGTTGATCTTGAGGAACCACTCCTCCTTCTGCTCATTCTCGGTCATCTTGATGGGATACACCTGAGACTGTTAGTGGTACTCATAAGTGTGGAGAGTGAGAGATTGAATACCTTGTACTCGAGGTTCAGCTCCTCGAGCAAGATAGAGGGTTTGATGCCATTGGGCGTGTTGGTGGTGTAGAGGGTGATGTCGGTCTTTGTCTTTTGAGCCATTGTGAAGAGCTGTTTTCCCAATTGGATGATGCGCGATGTCATTAATTGAGAGCTTGTAGATACGAGGATTGAGCTTGGATGGGGGGAATGGCACTTTATATGATGATATGAGGTTACAAATACTACATCTGTAGAGCTACGGCATGGTGAGGGGTTCCCTTTTCTGGGGATTGGATGGATTATTCATTGCACAGCTGAATTTGGCTTGGTAATCCGACGTTGGTGGAGGTTGAACCCACATTGGACCAAGGCATATTGCGCGATTGTTACAACAGTCTTTGTAATCAGCCCGTCTCCGAATGCTCCATGGGGAATTACTCCAGTTGTTTCTGTATCGATTATTTTATTTATGATGTTGAAGGCCTCCGTCTCTTACTCTGATGATATGAGATTGCCTCTTCTGGCAAGTCGTTATCAGCGTCGGCACTTTGAGTGAACTACCAAGCCCGGCCAGGGTCGTTGATGTCATTGCTCTGAGCTCCAGACTGTCCGTGAGCTCTCTCCTTTGATTGGCCGAGGACAAAGACAACTTTTCCACTGAGTTATGTTGCTGAGCTGCTCACCAGATTAATTCCTCGACGTTAAAGCTTTATTCCCACTAGCACCCAAACTGTACCCATTTGCAACAGACCTTTAGAGCCGTCATTGCTGTTTTGCAGCCTCCAGTCCAGCCGCCGGGTTCTCGGTTCCCCATGATGGATACGTATCTTGACAACGGAATTGGTGCCGGATCGGCCCCACTCTCGGCCCCGGACACCGAACGACCATCAAAATTTCGTGTAAGCGACACTGAAGGACCTCGCAAACTATAGGAATAGACCTCCATAATGGAGTCCTTGATTTAGGCACAGGGATCAAAGAATCATCCTCTTCTTTCCCACAGTCGAACATCCTTCGCTGAATTCTTAAAGAGACCGTTAACCGGAGTCACATTCTCAATCAGACCCTCCTTTCGTAGACAATATCATGTCTCCTCAGATTTCTGGCATCACTGGACGTCCGTTATCCTCAGCAACATTCCCCCATAGATCATCAAGTGTATCGTCGACAAAATCCCGGATGAAAATAGCCTTCACAGAGAGCAGAGCTGGGAATAGGACTATTGATCTGAGCCTGAATCCGATCACAACCCTAATCAAGTGTACCTGGATGCTCTCAACCTTGCAACGACCTGTAAAGACATCCTCAGGCTGGTGACGAAGCAAATCTATACTAGAGATGCGAGGCATTACCAGTCGGCAGCCTTGCTAATATCTTCTAAGCGTGGTGAAATTGCTGGCGTCATCTGGGCCCTTGATGTGGGAGCTAGCATTCACTCTGATGATGCGACGGAGGCAGTCACCTACTGCACCACCTCCCCAAACGCTGTCAAGACTGGCCATATGGTTCCTTTGAACCTTGAAAACCAAGTAACTGCCATTCACTGGGCCGCTTTCGATGGGCACAAGAAAATTGAGTTGCTACTCCTGACTCATGGGGCCAATATCAGCCATAGAGTCAGAATCGACGCTCATGAGAGGCTTACTCGCCCGAGGTTGCCGGCTGATCAGTAGGACCAGGATTGTTCTGTCCTATATCATTACCCATCCACTTTCACACAGAGCTACGGCAGATAATGCTTTCTTAGGCCTGAGGTGTTTGGGATCTCCGGAAGTCATCGACAACCAATATCGACTCATGAAGTTAAAGCAAGGGGCAGCTCCTCTATGCTTTGCTGTAGAGGGTGGCAATATTGAGACTGCAGAGTATCTCATCAAAGTTGGGGCCGATTTGACGACCCATACTGGGACAAGGCTCAACACTAGACTTGAACTTTATGTAATCTTGATTAAGTGTTCGTATCCTTGGTTTATTTCATGATGGAAACAGTTATGTTTTGATAGTATATGATGCCATAGTTCTCCGGAAAGGGGAACCTCAGTACGAAATAGAAAATGGGTTACTAGTGTATTCAAACCCAATATCAAACCACTGAAAATAATAGCCATTATCAAACTGTCCTTCACTGCTCGACATTCTACAATTTCCAACTGTCGCGCCTTATGAGCTTGACTATGCCTTGCCTTTACTTCCACAGATATCCATCAATCTCTCGACCTCAGCCTGTACTATCTCTATCCCTTCATCTGCTCATTGCATAAAAGGCTTACGTGCATTCTTCTTCAAATGGACGTGCCAAACCTCCAAAACTAACTTTTTGACGTTGAGCTTTATAGCGCCAGCTTTGATGCAGTCTTGCATGACCCCAGCGGTGAAGTCATTTGTCCCGTGGAGTGCCATAACTGCACACCCGCTGACTTGTTGATTAATGGATGAGAGCCTGGCGAGGTCGAGTTCCGGTCCCTTAGGACTGTAGTCACCATGAATATTGCCAACAATCGGAGCGAGAATATCGATGCCTGCTTTGAGGAAGTCTTCTACTTGGGAGAAGTAAATGGGGCTACCTCTATGTCAGATACTGTTTCTTCAGCTTTTTCTTCAGCAATGAATGGCACTTGCCTTCAACATCACCAGTGTCAGCAATGCCATCTTCCCCTCCATTAATACGCCCAATCTGCGCCTTGACAGCGATACCTCGCTCATGACACAGCCTCGTCAGTGCAGCGGTCTTGGCAAGATTTTCCTCGTGATCATAGTGGCCCATATCGACCATAATAGAGTCGAAAGGCAAAGTCTTAACACCCTCTTCGATCTGAGATACATCTTGTGCATGATCGAGATGTAGAGAGAGCGGAACGAACGCAGAGTTTATAGCTGCGGATGCTGCCCAGGCTAGAGTTGGTAGCAGTCTCAGAGTAGAAGGAAACAGAAGGAGAATCAGTGGAGATCGTTTTGCTTCGGCTGCTTTGAATATTGCTGTGAGATGTTCAATATTGTGACTAAGCATTTATGGCCAGTAAGAAGCGCCTATGATGCTGCGGAAGGCAAACCATATTGCTACTAGCACCCCATAATTGCCCTTGACAGCATGTTCCAGGATTCGCAAAGTTCTGATTGTGTTTCTCCAACTTTCAGTTGATTCTTCCACGATGGATTGGTACGTAATGGAAGTTCTTTACTGAAGAGAGCGGATATTGGATGGTGTGATATGGATGCAATGGCGTACCTGATTTAGCCATCATCCAACGAGGAAATTATAGCCACCAACTGCTCGTTTGGGCGCGAGGTTAATGGCAACAGGAGGATCAAATAAGTTCCGCAGAAATTCGTGCATTCACCTGACATCTTTTATGGCTATGAAATCATTGCATGCGTGTATGTTGCACATGCTATACTCATGTGTACTGAGACGGTTATGTAGATATCAATGGTGTCCCCGAAGGAAGACACTGGCTTATAAACCTGATGTTTCTGCGAGACGCTGCCCAAAGCGTCTTAAATACATATTGTTTCGAGCCTCCGATACTATCTAACTATGCTTTTGCAATCTACACAACCCATGACTCTGTAGTTGGCCCAAAATAGTCAACACGTAGCTTGCAAGCTAGCTATCTCATCATGCCCACCACGGGGATTTGTTTCGATAGTTCATCCTAAGTAGAAAAACTTGCTGACAACTCGTCTTTCTTCCTGTTTCATGGAGTTCCAAGCGGTAAAGCTGAGGTAATAAAATAAGCCAGTAAGATCGGCTTTAGGTAGATGGCTAGAAAGGCCAAGTTTGGGAAGGGTTAACAGGAAGTCTACTCAGTCGCTATCAGCTGATAGCGAGCGAGGGCTCTCGACGGTTGGAAACCAGCTCGAGCTATCACACACCCTGAGCTGACGTCAGTTACAAGGTCTCTTCACACGGCAAGAGAATCCAGAGAATTTACGGGGTCAAGAATAAGAAATAGAATAATATACCTATCTTCGGACACAAGGGATAGTTCGCATAACATATCGCCGTGCTCGACTTGACGAAGAACATCGTGTACGCTCGTGTTTTGGCGTAGCATATCAAGAATGACATTCGCTTCTTTGTGGTCTCGTAACCGTAGCAAGTCTACAAGCCTTTTATATTCCGTCTTTTCAGTTTGCAGATGTTCGTAGCGTTGTCTTAATTCGTGATCTTTATTCATGGGGGCATAGCTGCAGTCTGACCCAGCGCGGATGCAGCCTTTACAACTTGGTCGATTCCCACTGCACTACCATAAACGGTTAGATACCAGTTTGAAGTGTATCCGAGATACTAACCCTGATCTTTCGCTTTCGACAGGTTTCACAGGCAGTCGTGACGCCGACTCTGGGGTAGCGTGGGAGGATGACGCGGGGTATAGGGGCAGGCGGAAACTCGGTGGCAGGGAGGAGAGCACGTTGATGGCCTTGGCTCAAACCAGCCATTGCTTCAATAATATCGGGAGTCGTAGTTAGAGGACGATTAATGTTTCCTACCCTGAAAGGTATCTGTTCCGGAGAATATTGGGGAAACTACATCAAGTCAAACAAATACCCGGCTCGGTGGATGTGAGGTATATCAACACAATCTGACAACTTCCCCTATCGACCGCAGTAAGGGAATTATCTGAGACCTCAAAACCTATCATTGGCCACTTACTCGCTCCGTCATCATTTCAACATCCCCGAAACATGCCAACGACCGCATATCAACCCCAGTCTTTTCTCCGAGGAGTGCATGAAAGCCCTGCACCTTCAGCATGATCTTTAGAGTAACCAATAGTATGACATCGGGCTTTGTCCCTCCGATAGAGATGATTGGGCCATTCGCTAGTCAAACTGTAAAATGATCGTCATAATAGCCGCATATCCTAAAAATGTGGGAGGGATCCGACATGATGACTACAAAATGGGTTATCTTGATATTATCAGGGGTTATACACTTTAGATAGTGGGACGAACGAGTCAAGGTGATATAATATTGGTGCAGAGAGCTTTCGGGAGAGGGCCGCCAGTGGTATCTCGGCACACCAGGTTGACGAACCGCGGCTGTCAAATGGGGCTCCAAGGCAAATGATGCCTGCAACATCACCCTGAGAAATAAAAGTGAAATACGCCAAGTTTTTCTCTACTCTTTTTAGTGTGGCAAGGCCACATTTTAGACCGTTTGCGTTGCGTTGAGCTCCATTTCAGCTCAACAGCTATGCACCGCCCAGCCCGTTACTGTACCGCCCCCTGTCAGAATGACGAGAGATATAGAGATATCCAATTTCTGTATGGTACTTAAAAGCCCCCAAACAAGTATTGGAAGTTGCAAAACTCGTCCTAAGTCTTGATATTGAGCAGCGGAGTGAGTATTACGGGGGCATTGATTGCAAGAGCTTCGTTTCCATCGGCCCCATGTCAGGTACATCAAAGCAGCCACTGAAGACGATGCTATGAAATCGTGTAATGTGATTACATAAATGCCCTATTATCGGAAAATGAGGCATCCCTCTAGCTCTAGACCCAATCAATCGATTTTCACGTTCTCTTGATATTTAAAATCCGCCTGACTAGCTGCCTGCCCCCACTAGATCAGAAGGATTCCTGTATTTTTTCTAGTTCATGGAGCAGCAACTGGATGACAAGGGAGACAACTGAAGCGGCCTGGCCCTGAATCAAAGAAACCTGTCTGAAGGCATAAGCAGCTGAGATGAGATACGTGTCCGCCCGTCACCGACTAGCAAACTCACCGGAGTTTACCAGCGTTAGCGAATTTTACAGCAAGGCAAATCTAAGATGAATACTCCCGGGATAGTTTCTCCAGTCGTCAAAAGTATGGTAGACTTTCGATATGTCATAGGATGGCCCTTTGAATAAAGTCCAAGAGGAGCGTCAATCGTAGGGCAACCCCCAGCATTGGTACTTTTGTTGATCGAAGGAGTGAAAATAAAATCGCACTCTGTACGATCTAGAAGCTCGGTAATCTGCTTCCCAATGTTGTTTCGTAGTGATATTGAGTCTGCAAACTCGGGGGAGTCTGGCCCGTACTTCAGGCCCAGTTCCTCGCAATTTAACCACTCATCCACTCCCCAGTCGTCAGGTCGTTCTTCTGGAGTCTCGAGAGTGTATTTAATCACATCTTGAAGTGTGTGAAGAGACTTTGGGTTGCTCTCGTAGCATGACAGTGGCTTTCTCATATATTGTGATATTACCAGCTCTGGGTATACATCAAAGATGGAATGCAAACATACTTTCGCGAATGGAAACTCGCAATCCAAGGGTCCAGTCTAGATCTTCTGAAAAGGTGTAATTGCTGTTGAAATCAGAAAAGCGGACATTATCAACAATGGTAGCTCTCTGGGCTCTCATTATCGAGAGAGCCTTACCGAAAGCAGTGACCACAACTTCATCGGTGGGAAAGAGATGGCGCGGAATCTAGAGTCGCTGTCAGCTCTCAGCCCAAAAGGTTGATTATTGGACTACATGCAGCAATTATCTTGCCTTCAAGACCACGCTTTGTGCAGGCATGAGCAAAATTTGTTCCCTCTTCAGTTTTTTGCGTCTCTGAGTCAACCCCAGGATCAGAGATACTAAAGAAATCGTTGGGATCGGCGCCTAAGAGTTTTAGGGCGTGACAATTCGAGTGTAGAAAGTCATTTGTTCCATACCGGCAATCGCCGTGAGTACAGTTGCTGCGTCTTGAACGGTTCGAGCGAGGACGCTGACAGTCTCTCGCCATTCGCTGACAAAATAGGCCCCATGCCGGGAAGTAAGCCTAACTGCCGGCTTAATGCTTATGACAGCGGACTTTTGAGCAGGGGAGCTCAAGCTTCCTAATGTCTGCCATCGTTAGTTCAGATGGTTGCTTGCCGGTGCAATGAAGACTGCTATTGATATCCGTACCTAGAACTGCTGTTTCTAGGCCCAGGCACGCAGCGACAGCGCTTCCAGAGGAAGGATCTGAACGATCTTGGTCTTTTTGATGAGACGATAAGCTCTAGGCTTCGGCACCTGACCAACCTCCAGAAGAACGGTCTAGAGATCTAGAGTTTGCCCATTCTGTCGGGTCGGTCCTTGCCTAGAGGAGCGCCTCCTGCTCGCTGAGTCGGCGCACGGTCGAAGCCTCGAACGCTGGCACAGCCTCAGTGAATCCAAGGCAGCCGCCTGAAAGCTTTAGTACGTTGAAAACGATGTTCTAGAAACGGCAATGGCTCCGTTGTCGACATCAAGCCACCCTTAGTCAGGAATACGTCCTTCACAAGGACGGATAGAAAATATAATCTGCCACGCGAAGCCCCTGAAGACCGTTCCACGTCTCTTTTGCGTGCTATGGTGCTTTCATCGGGACTTGGATGCGTTGTGGAACGTTTCGGAGGGCTGAAGAGTTCGATTCGCGCGGCATAGGTCTGTATGAAAGGACTGTTAGAATCTGTGTCTCCACACTCAGGAAGAGCGGTGGCGGGTTACCTCTAAAAGTTCAGTGACTGTGAAATGGTCTTGTTCTACGCACGCTAGGAGTTGCTCATGGTTCGCTTCCTTGGTTTGGTCTCTACTATTGTAGGGCTTGTTCGCCACAAGCCGCTTCCCCAGAGAAACATCGAAACCACAGCCTGGTTTAGATTCTATATTAGCATAGCGGGTACTATGTCCATACAAGGAGTGATATAGAGGTCTTATGGAGGGCCATGGACTTTAGAGAGCGGAAGCTAATAATAGAATTGACAATCGGAAGGGGTGATATATGCTCATATTGTGTTGATATGAAATGCAGAACTACCAGAACCTTTTCTCTCTCGCCGAGAGACTCACAGCACTGAATTAATGGGGCTGGAAACCTTGGGATATTCTTCGATAGATCTGTATCAAATCCTCAGTCCAGAAGGTTGAGAATGATGGTAAAGGAAGAGTAAGCACATGCTACCGGTGAAAGAATTGGATCGCATTGGGCTTGTTGACATTTGGAGGCCCTTCAAATTTACAGCTATCATTGTTTGACTGTGGCTTGACTCAAACGCTCTAATGACTTTGATAAAAGAGTGAGTTGACGCTTTTTCATAAAGTTCAAGGGACCTTTAATAGCTTACGGATATTCGTGAAATCCATATCACTCTATTGAATGATACTATCACCAAGTCCTTATCTCCGGGTTATATCGAACAACTATATGTATATATGAAAATGTTGCTCAGGAGGTGCCCTAGATGGTGAAATCATCCCCAACAAACGATGTCAATACTCCTTTTTAAACACCCATCAGAAATTTCTAGTCTATAGAACCCAGATGATGAAGTCCTGCCCCAGATGTCATCACGTAGTCATAATCATCATAACTACTACACCGAACTTTTCTCCCTCTTCTCATAGGCCTTACGACCTTCCTCCTTGAGCCGGGAGTCATCTGGTCGAGTGAGATCAACTTGTGGCATTAGGAAAAACGCCAGCACAAATGCAAGGCTTGCGACGCCTGCGCCTATAAGGAATATTATGCGAAATCCTTGTCTGTAAGCTGGGATGAGAATTGAGCGGATTCTTTCAGCTTCGCTTGGTGAGACTGTATCTAGGAATGTCTGAGGGTTTCCGAGCAATGTCTTTGAGTCATGTCCGTCTAGGTTTAGGGAATATAAAGAGCCTGCTAAGACGTTGTTCCTAAAGGGATGTTAGCGAATATTAGTTAGAATATTTCTTGACTCGACATACAGAACTGTCCCACAGACTGCAAGTCCGAATGTTGCTCCCAAGTTTCTCACAAAACTATCATGTTTGGTCAGATTTATCTCCAGATTACGTTGTGACTCTGTCACTTACTTGCGGAATGATGTGACAACAGCCATATCACGCCTCTCGACACCAGCTTGCGTAGCAATGAGTGCACTACCATAGTCAGTCAAGCCCATCCGGAGGCCACAATTTCAACTCACGGCTGCAGTGTATTACCAACACCCACTCCAATAAGTACCGAATAACCAATTTGTTTCCCAGCACCTGTATTCTCATCAAGAGTTGACATCAAGCCAAGACCGATCGCCCAGCATAACCAGCCAAACAGGATGCACTCACGGTACCGACCGACCCAGTGCACGATGAGTCCGGAGAAAGTGCTACTGGCTGTCTGGAGGAGTGTGATGGGCAGAAGCATCACTCCAGATTTGGTGGCGGAGTAGCCGTAGACGAGCTGGTAGAAAGAAGGGATGTAGTAAACTTGCATGACAAAGTTCCAACCGTTGATAGCCATGGTAAGGCATGCGCCGTTGACGATCTTCGACTTGAAGATGTGCACTAAGTCTATGTCAGAGAACGTTTTGTGTTGTACCAGGGAGCTTCTTACATGGTATCAATGGATATCGAGGGCCTTTCCACTGCCAGAGCATGAAAGCAACGGATGCAGCCGTACCCACTGCCAATGTTGCGATGACCTGAGCGGAATTCCAGGAGTACTCTTTTCCTCCCCAGGTCAATCCCAGAATAACGACAGTCATTCCAGCTAAGGCAAGGAATATGCCCAGAAAGTCAACAGCTTTCAGCTTGCTATTCATTACGTCAGTTGGGGACCCTAGCATTTCCCGCTGGGACTCACAGTCTCCAGTCTCCTTCGACTTTCTTCAATGGCATGAAGAACAGTACGCAAAAGGTAGTCAAAAGCGTCAGTGGTAGTTGCATCCTAAAGATCCATCGCCATGAGTCCGCAGAACTCGACGAGAGTGCACCTCCGATGACAGGGCCTATGCCATTTGCGAGAGCAACGACGGCTCCCTTGGAATACTGTTAGTCTGAATGATACAAGTCTCAGTCATAGCGAACTCACTAATATTCCTTGATACTTTCCCCTCTCTCGAAGAGGGACGACATCGCTCACTATGAGCTGCGCCACAGTCATAAGTCCACCTCCTCCAATACCTGTAAAGGCTCGGAAGATTGTGAGTTGCAAGACAGACTGCGCCAGGGATGAGGCCAGTGATCCAACAAAGAATATTGCGAGGCCCAGTAGTAGGATGATCTTGCGAGACCAGATATCGGATAATCTCCCATACATGAGCTGCCCGACTGTTGAAGTTCTGGTATTGTTAGCATAGTCCCGCGCCGATACTGATGATGCTCACATGAAATATCCGCTTGCTATCCACGAGACCTGGGCTGTGGATCCCAAAGCATTTCCGATGATGTATAAACTGGTTGCCAGCATAGTCTGGTCCATCAATGCCAGTAAATCTACACTTGCGCATGCGAGAAATATCTATGGATCCAATTAGCATAACTATCTCATTGTTATTTGGGACTTACTGTAATGATGGCACGCTTTGGCACATAGTTTGTCTGCTCATTGAACTCATGGGTCTTTTCATTTTCCCCTGAATCGACAACAATAGTGTTCGCTGAGCCCATATCACGGCTCATGACCGCGTTGGCGTCTTGTTCACGATTTTCGGCCATTGTGTATGGTGTTGCGACGAATCCACCGTCTAAGCGCCGAGGTGAACGAGAATGCAGTGGGAGTTCCTTTAATCCTGTTGGAAGAACGGAAGCCACCTTGACAGTGAGCAAGTCTCTTTGTGGCAGCGTTCAACCTCCCTCAAACTTGCTCAGAGATCGACATTGCGCAACCCTTTTGGCTGAAACAAGGTTATTTTCCCGGTACACCGCTTCAACTACCGGTCAACTACCGTGTCGTGTACCTTGAGCCATTATTGCCCCTTTTATCGGTTTGAATTGCTTTTATGTAAATTAAAGTGTCGTAGCCTAAGAAAATCTGGTGCCATTGGCTCTTAAACCGACGCGAAGGTGTCATCGCTAGGGATCGGCAACTAAGGTTGCAACAGCGTGGGTTTTGCACAAAATGATGTTGCAATCCGGACTAAATACGGCTCTCAACACGCCACTATACTCTCTCATACGACCTAATTGAGCATATTTGCGAAAATTCGCGAGAAACATGCTCATTGATGACTTTTGAGGCTTTCACGATGCCCAACAGATTTTCTCACAGGTCGCTCTCAATAACAATGGCTTCTTCACAAAATAAAAACAAGAACATTACCAAAGTTTTGGAGAGGCAAACAAGAGCCAAAACAAAGTCTATCAAGGTGTTTCTAGAGGAAGTCAAATTACGGATAATATTAAGCATCTCCACCTTGAGCCGCATTGATGGAAATCTATCAGGGTCCTTTTCCCACAAGCTGATCCAAGCTTGCGGGAATAACCGAGGCTATTGTAAATCACACTCAAAAGAAGGAGTAAAAGTTCCTTGTGGGAATAGTATCTGACCAATTATCATGCCCATATGCATGCATTCTCATGAATAGCACCACCCTGATGGTCAATTTCTGGTATGCGCCACCTCAAGTCCCCAATGCATCATCAAAGCAAGCACCAAGAACCTTAATGACCTGCTTTACTAAAGCATCTCTATTGGCAATCCGTCAGATCAGATTCCATTTAGAGGTGAAAATCTGTCGATCAGTAGGAAAATTCAAGTAAAACATTTCAACGAGCTTCCCTTTAGAACAACTTCACTTAGTGACCCCCATTTTCTCCATCCACGATGGTCATTGGATCTGCCGAAGATCTCAAGAAACGACTCATGCAGTCTTGTGGATATCAGTCTTCTGATTGGTATACCGTAACACTTGAGCAAAAGATGCGTTGTTCGGCCAGACATCCCACGCTTCATGCAGAGGCAGAGCAAAGCCTGCTGCCGCCCAATGACCTGGCAAGCCTGCGACGTACGATCCCTGGTTTATATAGTGAGCATGCACCCAGAAGATCCGTTGGTTCTACTTCTGCAGTCTCCAAGCCATAACCTTATTCCAACATGGCCAGCCCCAACCCCCTCAACGTGTACAAGGGACAGGACTCGATCCATAAGTACTTCGATCCAGAATCAGCACCGCCACTACCACTTGTTGAGATTCCCGAGTCGCTTAATCCATATCGTCAAGATGGAGTGCGTATCTATGCCAAGATGATGACTATGCATCCTGCGAACAACGTCAAAGCGATGCCGGGTACGCAGTCTCATTTTGGGCTTTGTATGCCTGGCTTACTGGATGATAGCTTTGAACCTTCTTCAAAATTGTGTCGTACCCGGCAAGACCAAGGCGGTGGTTGAATACAGCTCAGGGTCGACTGTCTTGTCGATGTCGTTGATTTCACGAGCTATTCATGGTGTCGATGACGTTCGAGCATTCCTGAGTAACAAGACGAGCTCCACTAAGCTTAGGCTGATGCAGTTCTTTGGTATTGATATGCAAGTTACCAGATCACCCATTGCTATCAGGACGGGGTTTCCCTAACGCTTTGTACCTATAGTACGCTATTCGGTGGCCCATCCCAGCCAGAGCCACTTGACGAACGCGGTGGCATCAGAGCAGCTCAGAGACTTGCACAAGAATCAGATGCAGCTGTCATCAACCCAAACCAATATGAGAACGATCTTGTAGGTCTCTAGTCACTTGCAAGGAGAAGCCAGTGCTAACATTAGCACAGAACTGGAATGCCCATGTCAAGTGGACGGGTCCGCAAATCTATAAGCAGTTACCGGAAATCAACGTCATCTGTGCTGGCATGGGAACCTCAGGTATGTCAACATGCTCCCTTATCGAGTTTGTTCACTTATGAAATATAGGTACTATGACTGGACTTGGCACATACTTCAAAGACGCAAAGCCTACAGTATATCGACTTGGGTCAGTAAACCCACCATTAACATGATAACATCCACCAATACTAACCATGACTCAGAGTTTGCACAGCTCCCGGTGACCGAGTCCCTGGCCCTCGATCCTTCGCTCTTATGGCCCCCGTCCAGTTCCCCTGGAAGCGGGCAGTCGATCATATTGAAGAAGTCGACTCTCACAACTCTTTCTCCCTGTCGTTAGATCTTTGCCGAAACGGTATCGTCTGTGGGCCGTCTTCTGGTTTCAACCTCAAGGGTCTGTATCAGCTTATAGAGAAGCGCAAGACTGAAGGTACTCTCACAGATCTGGCTGGACCAGATGGAACTATTAACTGTGTGTTCTTGTGCTGTGACTTACCATACCAGTACATCAATGAGTACTTTGATAAGCTTGGAGAGAGCTATTTCCCCTCTATCAAGAATGAGGTAGGTGATATTGAGGTCTTACTATCAACGAGCTGACACCGGTACAGGACCTTCTGAAAGTTGACTTGTATCGATACGATGAGAAGTGGGAAAGATCAGCATCAGAAGCCCTCGATACATTCTTCGACGTAGACCGAGGAGCACTACTCGACATGGTTCTTACCGACCCAAAGATTGGATCTGTCAACACCGTTGACTTACAGAGCATTCTGAGATCTAAACAGGACACTACAATAATCGATCTACGCCAACCTGACGATTTCAGCATGTTCCATCTACCAGGCGCGGTCAATATGCCTTTCGTACACGACGGCATCCCAAGTCCATTCTCCAACGCCAAGCTATTGGAATCACTATGGAAGAACCTCGAAGGTGCTTTCAAGGCTCCCGCAGCAGAAGTCCAATCTCTTCTCAGCGGAAGAAGAGTTCTTCTCACATGTTACGATGGTGATAGTGCTCGAGTTGCAACCAGCGTCTTGAGGGCCAAAGGATACGAGGCAGATAGTATCAGAGGTGGATTCCAAGCCCTGAACAAAATGAGACAAAGCTCAAATCAAACCCCGGTGGCTGGATCCAGAGAATCATCGCCTTGGGTGGATTTGAGTCAGGAGGCGCTGAGCGTTGGCGCATCACAGTCTGCTCGCGTTTCGCTATAGCGGTTTTACTCAGGATTGATAGAGAACAACTAGTTTTGATACTTGAGTCGAGCAAACGAAGAATTATTTCACTATACTTGGGTGTCCCGGACACTGTGAAATACTGCCAATGATATTGCGCCGAGAAATCTCTTTCCTCACAGATAATGCCCCGAGTTTGAGCGAGTCATCACGCTATGAATGCAGGTCTACAGCTTAAACATTGTGCTTCAAATGCATCTATATATAAAGTGAAATCCTTTTCACTACAGAGGTCAGGTCGCGAGAAGTCTAGCTCACTCCCCAGGCCCCGAGAACATTCTTCTTTCCCTCGCCCTTTTCCTTTAGACTCCCATTCTCTAATTTTCTAACTCTGTTCACGATCAATCCCACAGATATAGGCCCAATGATCGTACAGAGCGTAATAGCCCAGGTAACGATTAGAAAGATATCTGACGACTGGCCATCCGCCGTTGCACCAAAGATACCTTTGCTTTCAGCCAGTGCCGAGATCAAATATCCTATCTCACCTCGAGCTACCATGCCAATGCCAACGATACATGCTGGATATAGAGACAAAGCCTTTTCAGGTTTAGGTGTCGAGTTACGCACTTGCGGAGGCGCCTGAGACGTATCTGCGTCAGTAACGGGTTCCAGAGGCACAGCATCGCGCCCTTCTCCTTCCTGTGCAGCACCAGCCTCATCACTATGTGAGGAGTTCTCTGCGCATTGAGCACCAGGCACCAATCCTTTAGAAGAGCTTTTGAGCTTGTGCGTGAGCTTATGAGAAACCTGTACAAGGGCCCGGAAAGGATTTTTGAAGGACATAAGCCAAAGACCGCAGGCAAGCTTAGCCATTATCATAAGGATGGTGTAAATCACGCCGCGCCATATAATGGGGCCAGTGAATAGTTTTGTGATGGGTACTGAAAATCCAATAGAGGCCTGGTCTGAGTCAGATTTGTCTGAAATGGACCAAGAGTTGGGGAACTTACAAAGAAGAAAGGCTTGAGAATGTGTTGAAGGGCAGGTTCATAGTAATGATGAAAGATCACGGCACCTGAACCGCTTTCCATAACCTTTGGGAGAACGTGGCTCTCTGGAGCTGCGTCTTGGGTTGCCAACTCTTGGGTAAACAGTCTCTCTCCCGTAGCTTCAGTGGCATTGCTGCTTATCTCTTGAGCTTCGAGATGAGGAACATCGGAATCCCACCAACTGATAGTTGCACCAGCTATGTAAGCAGCCAAGAGACTTGAGGTGCCTGCAAAAGTCGCACCAATGACTATCCCGAGGAGGTATCCAGTATGGATGACAAAAGCAGTCTGGCTCATAGCAAGAACATTTGAAATTCTAGAAGTCGGATTGGCGTTTCGGAAAGCATTGAGTCGAATAGTAAGTGGTAGAACGATGAATCTGCAAAGAACAGGAATGACGATAGCAAAACCAAGAGAGACGACGACAGGTCTAACGACTGTGATGGCATCAAAGGCATCACCACCGAGGTTTGAGATAACCTGGACCATGATTAGGCCTATGACATCATCCATCATGGCAGCACTTGTCAAAACAACACCGAGACGCGTTGCAGAAAGACCACTTGTGCCTAGGATAGTAAATGTCGTACCAAGACTGGTAGAGCACAAGGCAGCACCAGCGGCAAAGGCCTGCAATGGGGTTGCATTAAGCATGGGCATAACTGCAAAAGAGAGGCCGATTGGAAGAACAATTCCAGTCGTGGCCGCGATGGATGAAAGACCAAGATTAGCCTTGAGAGATCTGAAAGATGTTGACAAACCACCTGGAACAAAGATCAGAATAACAGTCTATGCATCAGGAGAAACTCATCTACCTTCAAAGACAAGAAGGATGAGCCCAAGGTATCCAAGCTGCACTATAGCATCCTCAACCTCCCGAGAGAGCCATTTTGCACCTGGTGTTCCCCAAGCTATGCCTAGCGCTATTTGGCCAATTAGACCGCAATAAGCTATTTTATCGAGGCCATAATTAATTAAACTCAAAAGAAGAAGAAAGCTTGACAGAATGGCTATGACAGTTATAGAAGGCTCGTGGTATGGAAGTGAAGCTTCCATTTTGCTGATGATGATGTCCGTTGCATTTTGATTGTTTGTTGTGGAAGCAGGTTTAGATATGTCGGAATTTTAATTCTCCGACTCGGCTCGGGAATAAGGGAATGGAAGACATGTAAGATGCCATAGGAGAGCAATTAGACGCGCCCTCAACGATAAGCATAATTCATAAACTACAAGTTTTAACATATCATTCTAATAACTAAAATACACGGGATATCTGTGTAGTGTTTTTTTCCCCAACTTCTCCTCTCTTCTCTAGATATCGTCTCATTCTCTGTTATCCTAACCAATCGCATCATCTGTCAGAGGACGGCCGCCCTACGAGTCAATATCCATGACTGCCAAGACAGACCAATGCATTCCTTCACAGGGGGTGAAGGATGTTGGTCGATTCTGGATAATTTATGCTCCCCCTTGCATTTTAACCGAACATCGTTCATGTCCCTCACTCGCAGATTTAGCTCACCCTGAATTTCAAGTCTGCAAATTAAACATGGGTTCAACAGTGTTATTAGTTGGTTTCTATGTACATGATCTCATTTTATACAATCGTCCTATCCTTGGCCGTTACATCGAGACTAAAAAGCTCGATATCGCTTCTGTTGCTCTTCTTATCACTCCAACCTGCCGTGAGCTCCGGTGAATGTGATCCTGCCCATGGCCCAGGACCGGGGTCGCCTTCCAGAGATGGTGTTTCGTCGATTTCTTCGAAGCCACTTTGTGCTGCTCTGCGAACTGGTGCGCCAGACGAGTTGTTTGGTCGGCCGGATGTGTTGTAGTTGTAATCGTACTTGGAGCCTTTTCTACGAAGATACGGTCGGAGAGCCGGAAGGCAGGCGATGATCAGGCCGATGAAAACATCTAGGCCACTCCAAAGTTCTATGGTTTGTGAGATGAGATTCGCTGGAACAATGATTCAACTCACCAATTGTTGTGATGGAACGGAAGTCTCCGACATTTGTGAGTTGAATTGTCAAGAAGCGCGTGAGCGAGAATGCAATGTCGATTATTCCGAGAAGGAATACGCAGTAGACACCGATCTTGACTCTCTTCCGCATGTTGAGCTTATACAGAACGAGCCATGGCAGAGCAAAGACTGTACAACTGTTAGTCTACCTGAGACATCACCTGAAAGGCCACGAGACTTACGCAAGAGACTTCCAACAAAGTGTAGCGTCCAAGCAACCTGAAAGGTAGTGACCAAGGCAAAGTCATCACAGAATGGCTCCGGTCCCAATATCGACCTGCATATGGGTCAGAAGAGTTGATCAAGGGTGAGTTATACTGCGTACCAGTTTCGTTTAATCGGAAAACAGAGGAATAGCTGCAAGCATAGTGACACGATCAATGCGCATGCACAATAGCCAACTACGCTCCAAAGAATGATCCTTCTCTTGGTCATGAACGGTGGGAACAGCTGGAGGTATACGACGAGAAGTGATGCCTTGCAGAGGTAGAAGGTCACGAAGAAGGGAATGGCACTGGCCCACATGTACTACAATATCATCAGCTTTATGTTGTTTCGATTCGTGAGGACGATACTCACCCGCAGCACTCTCGATAGCTTCTCCGGGGGGACATCCCAATTAACAAGGGTGTAGTTGATCTCGGGCCTCAACACATCCTCCTTCATGTAAATAATGTCGAACGATGCCGTAACAAAAGCCGATATCCATGCTGCAACCCGTAACCAATCTGCAGCGACGAGCTTTTGTTTCTGTATGACGAGTCGCAGGTAGATTCGAGCACCGATGATGGCAGCAGCCAGCGCAATAAGGCTGAAGTTCACTGCCTAAAGTGGTGGGTTAGAGGCTAATTCGATCCATGGGTTAATTTAGGGGGTTTTAGGGGAGACTTACCAGCACAGCGGCGCCCGACGGCGCAGGAACCATTGTGAGGCTCCAGACGAAACTACAGCATTAAACAGAAACAAAAAACCAAACATGTAAAGAGCGTCAATGCTTCCGGTTCAGACCATGCAATGCAATGTAACAGAGTAGACGAAAACACAGAATGATCGTCACAAAAGTTGCTGGGGGACAATGACGATAAAAACCCTAAATAATGCTGGCGATAGCTCAGCCCAAGGCTAACCCCGGCAATCGTGGACCTAACGGAAATTCCCCCGTTCTTTTGAGCTTGACTGTAAGCTTATCAGGTGGCGCCGCTAGAGGCTTCAGGCTGAACATTTAGAGTTCACGCTACGGGCCACCTCACTTGAACTGGAATCTCGTTCCGCCACGAGTTTAACACATCTCATCTGATCCTCAAGCCCTGTTTGTTCGGTGGGAGAAAGTCGCACCATCGGCTTTAAGTTAGTCGAGACTCGCAGCGGAACCGAGATATCGACAAGCCTTCATTCCGAAGGATGAGTAGGGCTGAGCTGAGTCGGGACGAGAAAAGGATCGACGGTCGACCTGATGTGATGTGATATCAGTCGATCATCCACGTTTATTGCCAAGAATCTACATGAGTCGTAGATCTAGCCACAACTGAAGCGAAAAAGCACATAACCAACAGAGCTGAAGAGGAACTCCAATCAGCCAAGTCATATCATGAGAGGGGCACTCCTGCTTTTGAAGATTCGTCTAGGCAAAAGGGTCATTTTGCAAAGTCCCCACGGACAATGTCTCATCGTCGGAACTATTGCTGGTCTTTTTCCGACTCAAACGAACAGATGGTCTAACCAGAAGTCCCTACCCCTTGCTCACAGCTGCAATTATCGCCGGCTCACTTCTGGGCTGTTATCACCAACAAATGTCGTGAAATTCCGCGTTAGTGTGTTCCAGAACTGGAATAGACCGATAGGCGGATGCAGCGGATCCTACCCGTTGATGCAGATATGTGCCGGGTCCTCCTTGTTAATATTGGCTGACAATCGCATGCGCACCAACAGTCTCCCCGTACCCCCGATAGGCCCGAAGTCATAAACGAGCATAAACGAGAGCCACCATTTCGCGTACCTGTTGGTTCTGCAGAGGAATCCTTGTGATCGTCTGCAGTCAGCCGATAGCTTCTGCAGCGGAACCAGGGGGCTGACTCGATCTTGTGTTTGCTTTGTTCTTCGAGACTCTGCAGCCAACAAGACTATTGTTACGCTTTGTATCAGCACATCAGTTCATATTGTAAATTTCTTCAATTATTAAAAGTTCTATATGTAATGTAGTGACTCGTATACATTTCCTGTCAGCCCATCTGCCCAACTCGGGCCTAATGCTTATGAACGCAAGTGCCGCGCTTTCGAAGCTTGGCCGCATCGGCCTTGGCTCTCTCTGACAGCGCGTTGGCGTTGAAGCCGCCGATAGTTCGACGGGCGAGCTTAGCGCTGGCCTTGTCATCATTAGGGAACTTGGCCTTGACGCCAAAGTTCTGCCCGTCAGCCACATAAACCACCTCACCGCCGACCATGGTAAGCAGAACCTTCTGGCGGCCGAGTTTGGACTCGGGGACCTTGAAGAAATTGTTCTCGAGGATAATAATGTCTGCGAGCTTGCCTGCCTCGAGAGAACCGATCTGCTTGTCGGCGCGGAGGAAACGGGCGCCGTTGATGGTGATGGATTGAAGAGCAGACGTGCGGGAGATTCCGTTGCCGGGAAACTTTCCGTCAAAGGGAGGGCCTTGGGATGCGGGGGAGTTGGGGTTCTGAGGATCACCCGAGCGGGTGACGGCGACCTTGAGTGCGAGGAACTCATCGAGAGGATCAATCTGTTTCTGTTAGACATGTCTCAGACGTGAAAAAGTGGCGATACTTACAGGCCAATCGCTTCCATAAACAAGAGGTCGACCCGCCTTCTCAATCTCAGCCCAAGCCTGAAGATTGTCCTTTCGGTAGTCGGCGAGAGACTTGAACGTGTTGGGGATGTAGAATGAGCTGAGCTGCGCCCACTGGTAACTGACAATAGGATCGACCTTGAGCTTAGCAAAGCGAGGCCAGTCCTTCTCATGCGACAACTCATCGTGAGCGAGACCGAGACGGAAGTCCTTGCGGGGATACTTCTTGCGGAACGACTCAGCAGCATTGAGACCGACACGGACAGCAAGATCGCCATCGACGTGCAATTGAGCATCAAAGCCAGCAAGGAAGAGAAGCTCGAGGGTCTTGGTGAGAATAGCAGGGTTCCAGTAAGGGTTGTTGAGAGACTTCTTGTCGGGAGCCCATTTGCCATCGAGGTTGGAGCTGTTGACGGGCGCCCAGTAGGGATCAATCAGAGCAGCGGTATTGGCAGGATATGTGATGACACCGTCGATGAAAGCCTTGATCGCCTGCCACTTGAGTGTTGGCTTGGGGCCAATGGCCTTGTTGTCGTGCCAAGGAGTCAGCTTTTTGACGACGTCCTTGACGAGCGCAGGAACACCGTCAATTGACTTGGGCGCTTCAATGCGGTAGTCGAAGTACGCGCGCGCAGAGAGACCATCCTCGGCCTTGATGGTGCTGAAGAGAGTGTGGTGGTCCTCACCAGCAGCGGCTTCCTGGAAGGTAGTGATACCAGCCTCACGAAGAAGCTTGAGAGCAGCGCGACCAGCCTGGACGTTCTCCTCGGCGGTGGGGGGAGGAGGACCAGCGAGGAGGGCAGAGGCGCCATCTGAGAGAGCGCCCGAGGGCTCCTGGCTGCCAGGAAGACGAACAATCTTGCCATCGGAGGGGTCCTTGGTGCTGGAGTCGATGTCGGAGAGCTCGAGGGCGCGCGAATTGGCGAGGACGGTATGGTAGTCGCTGGATCGGATGATGATGGGTCGCTTGGTGCTGAGCTTGTCAAGCTGCTTCTTTCCAACATTTCCGCTCTTCTCAACAAGACCAGCATAGTCCATGTTGACAACCTCAAGCCAATCATCATCCGTCTTGCCAGTCTCGCCATCAATGCAGCCCTGGATGTGCTCTATCACATCCTCAATTGGCAGTGTCTGGTAGCTCAAATCGCACTTGAGGAGAAACAGGCCACCAGAGAGAACGTGCATGTGAGAGTCAACAAGACCAGGCATGGCCATCTTTCCCTTGAGATCAATGACCTTGGTGTTCTTTCCAATGTACTTGTCGGCGGATTTCTTGCTGCCGACGTACTCAATCCTCCCACCGCGCACAGCGAGAGCTTGTGCATGTCCGTTGGACGGACACATGGTGTAGATCTCGCCATTGACAAAGACCACATCTGCGGGCTTGACCACGGGCTTTACAGCGCTCGCCGTAGCGAGAAGTGCGCTGACGCAGAGAGTGAGAAGACCACGAGCCATGATTGAAGATGTCGATGATGGTGATCCCCTTCAATTGAGCCTGACGTGAGCGACGTAACATTGGTATAAGTACATTACTCAATGGTCCCTGCACTACAAGCTAACATGGGGTCTCCCCCAGCGGAGAGTTCGGCTAGAAGACCACTGTAATATTCCATGCCCAAAGAGGGTCAGAAGGCCGAGTTCCATGGTGCAGGGACTACAACAGATCGTGGTGATTCCGGCGGCTGCATCGCCTGGAAATGGCTAAGCCCAGCGGATGCTTCCCCCCAAACAGATAAGTGGACACCAACTGACCATAGTTAGTAATGAATCTATAATAGTCACTTACTGCAGGGTCTAAATCCCTCAGAAACTATTGATCCCTTTCATCCCACTGCCTCTGCGTGATTCGCTGCATTGTTTACGACGATAAGATGGTGCTGGTGGGATACTCATGTTGCGACTCATTACCTGCGAACAGTATAGTCGTATGCGATATGATCTCTGTGGCGGAAACTCTCACGGGTCTAGAATCGAAGACTAGACGTTTGCGAATGATTGATTCGAGTACCATGCGTCGTGAGGCGCGTTGTAGAGTTTGGGCTACATCTAAGGTTAACTAATAAGTTAAGGTTGCGGGTATGTAGATCCACGTGAATGACACTCGTAATACGACATCACTAACTAACATTAACTTTGTCGCACGCGATCAACAACGACAATTACGACTCTGGATATAAACAAAGTTCAATTATAATACCGTCGCGCCTCTATTAGCCCGAAACATCATCATTAGGTAAGTCACAACTAATCGCAACCTGCAAATTCTATCCCATCAAAGTCTCATAGCCATTCTCCATCATGACGTCCATCCAATACACATCCTGCTTCTCCTCGTCCATGCAAGACCACGTCTTCTTGACAAGCGTCAGCATCTGACGAATAGGCTTTGCCGCTAAAATATTTTCAAAGGCAGAAAGACGCGAAATGATAGTCTTTCTGGCTTGCAATACATCAAGACCAGCCAGAGGCACTCTGAACCTTGTACTAGTCGCGATGCTTGCCACGGGAGGTTGCTGTAGATTCGAAATCCCGCAGTATGATCTATTCAAAGACATCTCGCTGCAGATACTCACGAATAGCAGTGGTTGAATAGACCGGCTTCTAGACGTAGTCGGGATATCCTTGACCAGGTCCAGCACGTGCAGGGCTAGACAAGTCAGCCACGTATCTGCCAATGTTCTATCATCAGGGTAGCTGCTCGCAGCATCTGGAGATCCTGACTGGAATGCTTGGTTGTTTGGGCTTCCAGATTGTATGTAAGGGCCCAGAAGATCCGGAAAGTTGCGATACAACTGAAGCAAGCCCGTACATCTATAAGCTTCAGCAATGCTGACCAGATGATTAGCTGGAGTCATGTCGTCACCAGCATCGACAATATCGTTCTCTGTGGGTAGTCGAATTGCGCACAACTCAGAATGCAGCTGTTCCGAGGCAATCATAGCTTCTTGAGCACGCTGGATATCCTCCTGAGAAACAAATCGCCGGGAACGGATCCTCTTTCGTTCCTTTCGTACAAGACTTCCTACTTTGGCGACGAGCTCTTGAACTTCGATGCCAATTCCTGTCTGCGGGTGAGGCATACGCGGTTCTTGCAAGTCAAGACATTCTGGAGGTACTGGTTGAGGCTGAACATGCCTTGTGCTTGAATCCACGTCCGTGACGAAGGAAAGCAGCATTTTCCAGTAAACAAGCGAGTTATAGAAGAAGAATTCCTTCTTCTTGTCGGCAATTGCAAGAGCGTCGCCACGTGCTTCGGCGGACTGAACCATTCGAGATAGAACTTCAAACTGCATTTGGCCAAGACTACCGGGGTCATGCCACGAAAGGCTCATCCCCAACATGACTAAAGCTAGTAAAGATGAAGTCTCAAGTTGAGAAATCTTGGCTTCTCGTGATAAACAGATCATGGCTTGATCTCGAAGCTGGCGACCGACTGGTGTGAAATTCGGCGATACTTCGGATAGACAAGCAGCTGCCATGCTTTGCGTGATGTAGTAAAGTGATTGAGATCCAGTCCACATATTTGAGATGGTAGTTCGATATGGGTTCATTGGACTGTCATAGCAAGACATCATTCCGCAAACCTCCTTAAAATAGTACTCTACCAAGACAGACGAATAGTCCTGAAGGGCATGCGCCAAAGGCATCTCACCAACAGTCTCGACGGTTTGGTTTTGAGGCTCATGTCTAGTCAAGGCTTGTGAGGTCGCTTGTGCTGGTGGAATCTGCTGTGTCGGACTAATGGTGGCGACAGGCCAAAGTCTCTCATCAGTGGACCCTTGGCCTATGGTATCAGGTGTCTGTCCAAGCGCCTGTTCCGGATATAGCTGTAACACGTCATCCGGGAATTGCATGAGAGGCAAAGCTGTATCTAGTGTTTCCTGGCCTTGAGTATCGACACATCCGGGATTCATAGCATCGTTGAGTTGATCCATAAGTTCCGGGTCATAGAAATTGTTGACGAACTGCTCAGCCGGCTGAGTCTGATAAGGCACGTATGCCGAGCTCGGCTGCGGCTCAGCATTGACATCACTCCTAGGTGTTTCCACACCATCCTTTGGAGACTTGGAACCAGCTTTCCATCGAAGCGGCTTTTGATACCCAGGACATGGGATGCCTAGTCTCACACAGCGCGAACACGCGGGCTTGGACTCATCGCACTTGAGCTATTTAGGAGTCAGGCAGCGTTCGGATGAGCGGGAGGGGTAGCCATACTCTCTTGGATTTGCAGACAGCACAGCCAGTGCGTGATCTGGTGATTGTTTTTGGTGCTGGTGCGTATGATGAGGACAGCATGACGACCCGTTTGGATGTATCCGCGTTGATGAGTGGAGATGGCAAGGTGCAGATAGATGGAGTGATGTGGAGTTAAGAGGGGCTACTGTCACGTGATGATACTAGTGTCCGGATATTGGGACTCGGCTTCAGCCTCGAGGTAACATTCCAGCGTGTAAACCATTGTGTACTGTAATGCTATGAACTAGTTCCTAATAATGCTGTCTATGAGTTACGGGTTGGTTTGGCGACCCAGGGGACAAGAAAACAGCATATATGTTTCCTGATGAACTACTAGTTCTAAAGTGGAACTTAGCCTAGATATATCCGCCCCCCCTAAGTTTCCAAGACATCTCGGCTTTCCCAAGCAAAGCTGTCTCATGATAATATTACTAAAAACATACACTCACTGATCGAGAATTGCTTCTCTTATCTTGTCCATCTCATTTCATATCCGATCCGAAGCAATGGATAATATTCCCAAGGAAATCGCCATCGCATATCGTTCCCGAGACTCACGATGCTCCACCAATCCTTACCAAACTCGGTACTAATTAGAGAAGGAATTCAATACCATAAACGGAAGTCCTAAGCAAATGCTATGCTATGGCTACGGCACAGGATCACGGCTACTGTCACCTGGCCTTGGTTATCTGAAGACATGTTTGCCGAGGGGCCCAGGTTTCACTTCACCTATCTTTTACCAAGGGAGCCCGCGCTTTAATATTACTCCAGCGTCGAAATCTTATCAATCATGGCTGTTACTATACCAAGTCCTTCGTTCAAGGTGGCTCTTGTACAGATGAAGCCAAAGGTCAGCCACCAACATATGGTCCCTTTATTTGACTGACACTTACTTGCTGAACAGCCCCTTGATGCTGAACATAACTTTGCACATGCTGCCGAGCAGATCCGCATCGCTGCTGATCAGGGTGCTGCACTAGCGGTACTGCCAGAATACCATCTTACGGGATGGGTCCCCGAAGAGCCATCTTTCGCACTCTCCCCTGCGGACGCTGGTAAATATCGAAAGAAATACCAAGACCTCGCCGCCGAGCTTCATATTAACATTTGCGCTGGCACATTTGTTTCCCAAGCCCCCCAATCCGATGATCAACAGAATGCTGATGCCAGACCTACGCTGCTAAATACGTCGGACTTCATCGATCATAACGGAAACCTCCTTGGCACTTACACAAAGACGAACCTCTGGATACCAGAGAGACACACGTTAACATCATTTGTCGATCATGCTAAGAACATATCCAAAGATGATTACACTGCCCCCAATCCCCATCAAGTCATCGACACCCCTCTTGGCCGAGTCGGTATCCTCGTCTGCTGGGACCTTGCCTTCCCAGAAGCCTTCAGACAGCTCGTTCTGGCGGGCGCCAAGATCATTATAATCCCTTCATACTGGACGGCGCTTGATATGTGCAAAGATGGTCTTGCCTATAACGCCGACTGCGAGAGGATGTTTATACAGTCTGCTCTAGTAACCAGGGCATTCGAGAACACTGCCGCTGTTATTTATTGCAATGCCGGTGGACCGGCGGGAGAAGGCTTCTTTGGCTGTAGTCAAGTTGCACTACCTATTGTTGGAACGGTGCCTGGGAGCTTTACCGATGGCGAGGAGGCTATGCGTATCTTGGATGTCGATATGAAGACGGTGGACATTGCGGAACGTAATTACCAGATCCGACAGGACTTGGCCAGGGATGATTGGCATTATGGTTACCTCAAGAACACGGTCGCGAGGCTATAGGATGTAATACTTGATACTTACTTAGTAACTTAATGTCAGATTGTGCAGTTCTATCTCAACCCCTCTCGTATGTAATCAAGCAGCCATACACAGATAAGAGATTTAGTACTTAGAAATTCAACTTCTCCGTAGATGCAATCGCCTGCGGACAAGGTTGCTGATAATTACTACATTAAAGACCGAGGCGTCGCTTGTTGCATTCCTATCACTAAACATTAGGCCGATGGGGAGTCATTTGATGTCTCATAAATAAATTTGGTAAATTATTACAGTCTGTCCATGTCGCAATAACCTCGAGAAAGATACAGCTTTTAATAGAATGACAAAATCCCACGGTCTTTAACTAAACCAATACCAATACATCAAATCGCTACCCACTATCCTAGCATTGCTATACAGTAATCCCGCGAAGTACGCTTATTCATCGTGCTTCGAGGTTGAGCTAGAAGAAATTTCTTTAGGGCCCCTCTGTGACACTGTATCTGCCACGGGCAATTCTTCCCCCAGAATGCACTCAAGCTTAGGTCCCTCGTAAGACTTTCTCTTTCCCAGCCAAAGAGCCGCTACAAACACAACGAAGATGCCCAATACTGCAATCACATAGTCTAAAGCTGTTAGCTTGTGGCTAACTTGCTCGCCTGGAGTGACTTACTCATGGTTGATACGTTGACGGGAATTGCAGGGGGGAAGCAAAAGAACTGTTAAAGATATATCAGCTCAGGTCTCAAATCCGTCAAAGTGAGATACTTACAATAGAGGTCACAGCCACAAAGATGACGGCTGTGTAGTTCGCGATGTAGCCTTTGACACGGCCAAGAGAAAACTCAGGGGGCTGCGAAAGCACCATATGTCGACCTCGAATCAGAAGGATAAGCACAGGGGCTGCGTATGAGAGATTGAGGAATAGTGTGCAGCTTGCAATATAAGCATTGAAAGCAACCTCGGGGCCTTTAGGTACATTAGTGGAAAGAAGAAAATGGTTCAGAAAAGAAACACACCCAGATAAAGAAGTCCGAAGAGAAGGTTGAATATAGCCTGCACGACAATAGCTCGGACAGGAACGTTGAGTTTGGGGTGAAGATGCGAGAGACTTCAATAGTTAGCCATGTTTATACAGGAATGCAGATAGGATGCTTACTATCTAGAAAAAGGAGTGCCACCATCTCGTGCCATGGCCCAGATAAGACGACTGCCGGAGGTAACACAGCCATTGGCATCATTGACGAAACACAGTGCAACGGCAACAGTGAGTACGGTTGCAGCAGCCCGGCTGTTGGTCGCTTGCAGTATCATCTCTGTAAGAGGGCTTTGTGTAGGCGATGCGAGCAGCAGATCAAGGTCGACAAAGCAGAATAGCATGACGATGATGAAGAATATTCCGCTGAGGACAGTTAGGCGGAGACTTTTAGAGAGTTGGTCAAAACTTACGTCACGCCTCCTACCAAGACTGCCGCAACCATGGCTTGGGGGGCATCCTTGGATGGTCGAGGCATTTCTTCAGTCATATGTGCCACAGCATCCCAACTTCAGCATGTTAGCTATGCCTGGTAAGATTTGGTGCACTACTTACCCAATAAAGCTCAGAGCTGACTGTAAAAGTCCAAGCATCCAAGCCGTGCCATCGCTCCATCCAGTGGTATTGGAGAAGTTGGTGAAGACGAACTCTGCGTCAGTCTTTGGAGAGGTAGCTAGAAGGACGATACTGATGACGACAACGCTGAGCAAAGACCAGTACACTAAGAAAGGTCAATTTAACTGGAGGCACATCTGTAGCTCGACTTACAAGCGCCTTCGTTCCATCGGTTCAGGATGGGATAGCCAAAGATGTTGAGGAACACACCAACGATGGACACAGCGACGAACATCAAATACGTACTCCACTGGGTAATTTCGTAGCTACCTCCAGAGCCAACGACAGCAGCCGCAGCGAGGAATCGAGCTATAGTATGTAAGCAATTGTTTTGTCGGTGACCTTAGTCATATACCTCCGAAGTAGGCTGCAGTTGTGTTGAGAGTCAACCAGCCAGCAATATTTGTCCATCCGACGAGGAAGCTCTGTTAGAATTAGCGGTATGCATAAAAGCTAGTCTTCATAAATCTTACATTGATACTCTTCCATTTCTTGGATGAAAGAGCAAAGGAATAGTGATACTGTCCTCCAGCTGTAGGATATAGAGAAGCCAATTCTCCGACACTTGCAGCCAAGCAAATATTGCAAAGAACGCAGAAAATAAAACCATAGACGAAACTAACAGAGCCACCGGATGGCATTACTAGACCTATTGATCCAGCAAGAGAAATCCATGTACTGTATTCAATTAGTTTGCAACTTTCGTGCGACACGACGGTACCGTTCTCCTTACTTGAGAATGGCAAAAGCCATGCCGATCATGGTGATCTTTGAGAACCTCTTCTGGAGGTGACCCTCCTGGGCCGGTGCATCGCTCGCCATAATTGCTACTGTCAATTGCGGTAGAGCAGACGAAAGGAAACAGAGACGAGGTTTAAGCTTTTACCCCAGACCAGACCTGATATAAAAAGCTGGACGTTGGTCTTATCGCGCGCGTTGGTCGATAACTTACTCGCGACGGGCGCCCAATCAGCGGGTAATGAGCCTCCGCCTCCGCGTTGCGGGGGAAATTGTTCAAATGATGGGCTAGACCAGAAACGGTAAACAATAGCTTAGGAAAACTGGCATGAGGCGTATTTTTAGGTTCCATTGTCCCGTATTTCTCGGCAGATAAGGCTGCGAGATAAAGGGACACCCTTGTTCTAGAATCGGATCATGGGTTTAAAAGGGGGGTTGAAAAGGAGAGGATGAGGTGATGATAGGAGAAGGAATTCTAATTGATATTGATAAGATGTAAATTGCTATTCCTAAGGATAGTATATAGGATATTGCTTTCTTGCAAGAATATCATACCCTTGTTGTTAAGTCTCTGATTGGTTTGTTCTATGGAGTGCAGGGTAGGCGAAAACATACTCATCAGTCAGCTCCAACATTGGATGAAGTGAGTAACCCGCCGTGGTCTTGTACTCTGCAACTATATTATAGTTGAACATACCTAGGCTTACTGTCATATACTTGTAAGAGCTTTGCTTAGGTAAACCCATGTTGTTCTACCTTAAAGTCCTTGTCTTGTCATCCAACATGCCTTTTTACCAACTTGTAACTGTTCTCGAATTGCACACCATACTTTAAGCTAAGTTATAATTCTTCATGACGGAGAATAGATGACCACTCAGAATTCATATTATTTATGTCTTGATAGAGGTAGGAGTATCTTAGCAATGATTTATGTTCTAGGTTCTCTCGGCTGGATTAAGCTCATGATTCATGTTCATTGCAAGGCTGATGCTGGGTAAATCATTTAAACCAATTCTCGTAAACTTGCAACAAAGCAGACACGAAGCCTTTTCAAGCTCCGAATGACATTCCGAGAAAAGGCGTGACTTCAAGCACTCCGGGTCATAAGTAGAAAGAATTAATCCTTCTTACCAGAGGTTTTCTTAGATGCCTCGATCCTTTCCTCGATCTTGGAAATCTTCACAGTCAGTAAAGGACTTGCGTATCAGAATACGTAGACATACCACACGTCTCGAAGGAGAGGAGCTGGCGTCTTGCGTCCAAGCACCGGCATGGGCAACCAGAATATCCTGGGCTTTTTTATGGTTGTGCTTGATGGGATCCAGAGCCATATTGAAAGAAAAGGCTTAATCGAAGATGTGTATTTGATAAGAAACTCGTAGTCTTAATAGCTCAAGTAGTAGAAGATAATTTCGAGAGTTCTATTCAAGCTTGTCCTCATAATCGGCGTCTTATATAGCGAACAATTGAGACTACTCTGCCATGAAGCCACTCTTTAGATTGTAGGCATCTCTCTCACCTACGCCTCGTTACGAAACCACAATGCAGCCCCAACGCTGCTCATACACCTGTCATGATCTTTGGTATTGCCAATTCTGGAAAGAACAAACTTTGGCCATCAGGCGGCAAAGAGATCTATTGATGGTTGATAGGTTGACCCCAAACTAGGCTGCCTCATCATAGTCTCTGTCTTACTCAAGCACCAGCTCATATGATATTGGGTGGGATCCAGATCCGGAAATTCCAAGCTTTCAGTTCCTGGAAAATGAGACGAAATGTGATAGAGGCGTAGGAGCTCGTCCTGCTGATCGACCCGAGTAATCAGATTACGAGGTGTTTCCCTTGAATACCTGGGGCTTGTCTACAGAAAAAGAAAAAAAGGCCGTCAAAAAGGCGACAACGCTTCATTGGAATTACCTGATACGGCATGGTGTGCGGTTTGCCACTTTGGTCAACCGTCACTGAGCTGAGATGAACCGCTGAAGACGTTTCCAAGCCACATTCATCAACATTATCAACGACCAAGCAGAAACTCGAGACATAAGTTTGGAGTTACCATATTTGGCTTAGTTCAATTCGGGGGGGTTGAAAGAACAACAATGCCATGGCCTCGTGTCCAATTAATGGCCAAAGACAAGGGTCACTCCAATCTTAGACTACATGCCACTAGCGGGAAATGACGTGTTAATTGATTGTTTTTTTTTGTTGAGGCAAGAGGATAGAATCTGGAATGGAAGACTGTAAGCTTAATTTACCCTTGGGTAGTACTTCACATTCAGATGTGTAGTGTAACTCTAACCTTTTGCCCATCAAGAGCCAGTTTCTGCGGGTACCCGTTACAAGACTTACAGCTTGTTTCCCTAGTCATACAATTATGATTCCACGAGAGCTATCCTTTATCCACAGCCGTCCTCCCCGAGCTGGTGGGCTGTCAGACAATGCAGTGGACGAGCACAAAGATCTAATTGGCGATCTATACTTGACCCAGAATTATACTCGAGACCAGGTTATCGGCTACCTAGAAACAAATCTAAGTTTCACCATCTCGTGATTATGCCATTCACCGCACAATTTCTCTGCTGACGTTGTCGTTCGTAGCCGAGATCAATTCTCCAAAGCAACGAGACGCTGGGGGTTTCACAAGCAACGTCGAGGGGTTCTCTCTATTCAATCTACGCCGAATGAGACGACCAGTCAAAGCACGCCTAGCGAAATCACTAGTAACGATGCATCGTGCTCGACCACCGTGGATCACTCTATGGACCAAGGTCTCATACTTACAAATGAGTCAAGCAAACGCCCCAGAAGCGGCGCAAGCTCCATCAGTCGCAGGAGTGATATCACAGCCCACGGCCCATCCTCACCTCTTCCTCGCCGCCCAGTGAAGCGACCAAAACCCAGAAGCGAGTCAGGCGACTACATTGCAGAATCCTCATCTGACACACCAATCAATATCTCTACTGATTCAGATTTCGTTTCTACCCCATTGACTGCACAATCGAGTCCACGCTGCCAGTACACGTACGATGACAAGCTGTCGGCAGAATACCTATCTTGTTGCTATCGCTACACCAAAGCTTTCGGTTACTACCTCAAGATCTCGATTCCTTTTCAATACAAAACGCCTTCGGCCAAACAGCGACGCGCCAGGATGCTCGATATGGCAAGAACTGCCAAGAAACGAAGATCTTGTGAGATCGTAAGGGTCATGATGGAATCTGAGCTCAAGAGGAGCAAGGACCCTCTAATTGGAGAAGAACATAACCCTTACCCTTTCTATGGCGTTGAGATGAGTCCCATGCAGTCCTTCCTATTCCATCGCCATCTCGCGCAGATTTATGCGCATAGTGGAGATACCAGTTTTGAACAGAAACATCTTGACAAAGCCAGGAACTTCACAAAGGCTTTCGACACACTTGGCCCAGAATCGATAGACCTTTGGACATTGCTCAGTTTTCAAGAAAAGAAGCATCATGCTATTCCAGAGGGTCTGCTGAACTCACTCGAATGGGACAACAAACTGTTCGCATCGGATATCGAGCGTTGCCTTACACATTGTTGGCGCACGCTGAGAGATACTCAGTGTCCAAAGCCCTTCCCAGGCTATGACAAAGAGAGGTTTGAGGGGTTGAACCCGACAAAGATGAGTGATTTGGCTCTTCAAAAGAGGCCAATGTATCTTTGGAGGAAATCCAGTTTCCTATTTACCCACTTTTGGAAACACATCCAACTGGAACGTGAATCTCCTCTTCCGTGGGGTCAAAGCCTTCCTACGATTTCGGCGACACACTTTTTGATGATTATGAGTAGGATCATCGTTCAAAGGTCGCTTCTTGTCTCTGAAACCAACAATGATCCACTAGGACTTCAGCCCTCAGACGTGTCACTGTATTGTGAGATTATACCAGCGCTTCTTTATGATAACTCATTCACACCAGGACATGCTAAAAGGGAGTTTGCCACCCAATTTGTTGAGCATTACTCATGGTGTCCACCATCTGCTCGCAAAAGTGACCTTGCCAGAGAAGTTCAGACACATCAGATGGAAGCACTCGAATCAGTCTTGGCCACTAGACGCAGCCGCCCATCAACTCCTACTTCTACTACATCGAAGGAGGTGACAGCTCTGAAAGAGATTCCCGGAAAAGCTCGGCGTGCATCGACTGATAACGAGTTTTGGGACTGGCTGATACAGCAGCTAGTCTTTACTGACCAGAGAGATACCATCATACATGTCGGAGAGGCCCTTTACCCCCCGTCTTGCGGGTCCTCTAGTATTTCTTCTTATCTAAGAACATCTCTATCTGCCCATCATATATACCTGAACGAATTGAATGGAAACCCTACTATCGCAAGATCCTTGGCGTCTCGGTCTTCGCGCTCTTCTCAAGTGTCAGGCTCAAGCTCACTTCAACGGTTCAAAGCAGCAGCGCTGAACAGAAAAGACCAAACAGTTTCAGCTCTGGGGACTGGAATTTATGATCTCCTCCGACTTTTGGAGGATGGGGAACTATCATGGGAAGATTGCCCGTGGGATGACTATTTCCAGTCATTGGAGCGTCTCGAGCCCAGGAGGGACTTGAAAGTCGCCATGCCAACTCTAGTAGAGGAGGGATCGGGTATACCAGAGGAGGAAGAGGGAAAGTCAACGATAAGGTGGAAGATAGGAAGATTGCTCAAAGGTAAAGCAAAGCAGATGTAATTGGCTTGGAATAGTTTTCAATGGCTTCAGCAAATGATTACTGCAGCAGTTAGAGTAGAGCCCTGGTAAAACACATAGAAGGAGAGAAGAAGAGACTTTAAGAGCGACATATCCTACTGTTTGAAGCCCGGTGGAACAGTCATTTTCTAATCTCTATAAAGCAAGCTCTCACAGCCACTCGCCATAAAAAAATCATGATTTGATATTTGTCGCTAGTTATGCGTAATTAATAAGGAAAGGATATTGGAAAAAGAGAATAAAAATCATCGACTCGATGAAGAGTCCGTCTTGGTAACTTCGACTGTCGTTATCATAGTCTTTGTGATACCACTTTGAAACTGGCCCCTGTATCCTGCATTGCCAGCACTCTCATCACTTGACCTACCCTCAATCTCTGTCTGCACTGTCGTCCTATTCATCACCCCAGAGGGACTGGCTATCCTGTCTCGAAGCTCATACTCCTGTTGACCAATATTGATGGCCTTTTGACTGCTTGTCTCATCATCACCCCTTTTACCACTGGACAATACGTGCCAGTTTTTGCCACTGCGCATTGTACCGCTTCGTAGAGTACCGCGACCATAGTTTGTATTGCCTGTTGTGGGCGTCTTCTTGGAATTCTTGCCATAGGTGCTGCCAAGGAATCTTCGGAACAACGGCCGCAGACATGGTAGACTCCCTGCGATGATGCCGACGTTGAGCTCAACGCTGGTCCAGATCGTGATGTTGCGAGAGTCCCATAGCCAGTCACCAAGCTTGCCGTAATTGGTGACGTATCCAAGCTTGGTAAAGGCGGCGGCACAGGCAAAGACACCGAGACTGAGAATACCAATAAGGGTTACTCGTGTTCGGAAGTGCACGTTGAGCTTCCAAAGCATGGGTGTAGGGATGATAATAGCGAAGAGGAGATCAGTCAAGATATTGAACGCGGAGTTCGTGTACGACAGTGATTGCAATGTCTTTTGTGACCAGCATTTCGACGGAACGGTTGGATCCCAGAGGACACGAATGTCTGTACATTGGAAGATGACAGTCTACAGCGGAAAGTATTAGTTATTGAACCAAAGGTCGTCGAAGATGCACGACTTACAAAGAAACATCCAATCGTGTAGATTGACATAAAGATCATGATAGACAGAATCAACCATTTGTAGAACTTGGTAGACGCAATTCGAAGCAGGGCACACCCGATAGACAATTTGACTACGCAAATTGCTATCAAGAAAATGGGCTGACTTATAAAGTTCAACTTCATTCCTGTCATGTAGACATCTGGGTCAACATCGCCAATGTGCTTTCCACCACCATAAGCAAGCTGTGCGAAGATTACACCTTGGCCTGCCCAGGATAGTGCGATGGTGAATATCATGAAGGCATCCTAAGTGTAGGCGATTAGACGATTTCAGGGACCGGAAGAGTGAAGGAAGGGAGAAATAAACGAGATTAGGTGCTGGCGCAACTTACATCCCAGCCAAGGTTGCGAATCATAAACAAGCGCACGTAAACGCGAGCCAAAACAACAATAGTCGCCAAGGTGATCACCAGAACCGTAGAAGCAAGAATATCGACCGCTCCATTCTCATCAGGATTAGAAGGGAGCTTAACCTGAGGATCCATGGTGGCCGACGGAAGGATGTACAAAGGCCCAAGAACTTGGGACGATGGAGAAGGGGCAGGATAATAAGAAAAGAAACACGCATGAGAGAGGGGGCAGCCAGGGGCTTGTCTCTCGATCCTTTACGTCGAGTGCACCACGTTTTCTACAGGGTGTTTAACGAGCTAGAACACAAAATTTCCACCGACCGGGAGATCAAGTCAAAGAGCATGCATAGTGCCTCGGCTGCGAGTCCACTAGAAGCCATCTGCCATTGCTTTGGCGCAGCTGGACTACCAAGTCTAATCAAAGATTCTACACATATTTTTGCTCTAAAGAAGACCCTTGCATTGCCACTGTGACTCCGGCGTTCAGGTGTATCATACGAGTTCCCTAACGGGGAGTCTGACCCTGGCCGGAGGTGATTGGCCTTACCAGGATTGGATTGATACATCTGCAGGTCCTCTGGATAAAGGACTTATGAAACGCTCAGGTCTCGCTCTTGTTCTGCATTCAGGTTATAGCCGAGGCTAATAGAGAAGGTCGAGTAATATCCGTAGCGACCAATGCGGTGCAGGTCTTGGCGGCCCACCTGATGAGGTGAGCGAGGATAATTATCTCGACCTGAGGACGGATATATTATATGTGTGATATGAATCTCTACTGCATGATCTTGCCTATTCGATCATGTACTCGGATGCAACTCCGCGATCAAAACGGACGGGTTATCGTTATCCTCAAAGTGAAACATCTGGGTGACATCGAGTGATTCGCGAGGGAGATCGACATAACGATCAGCAGCAATCTTTTACTAGTCTAGTCGCCGGAGAAAAGCACAGTAGTCAAAGCACGAATCTTTGGTCCCGTCACTAACGGGAATGTCAATGTTCGTGTCCGAGATGGTATTGATCCCAAAACTCCACTCATCTTAGCACGGAACTGTTCCGGATCATCAACCCTAGTTCTTCCAGCGTCAAAGCGTCAATCTAGCGCTCACCTACGCTATTACTCCAGCATCTTATACTCTCCTGAAAACCCAGGGCTCTGGAATGCGACAAGAACGTTGGTTCATGGCTTCAGCTGCAGAATCATGCATTTCGCGAGACAAGACCGACCTACCGCCGTAAGCACTCTATTCCCCTGAATTAAGAATCGTCCGGTGGCGTAGTTGGTTCAACCCCTGCAATTCCACTGCTAATGCAAACCCGCTGATGGGTCCCTAAATCGGATTAGATCTAAGCTATAACTTATCTGGCCGAACGAACCGAACCCCTCCCCCTCGGCAACAAGAGACGGGCTTTTACGAGTCCACATAAAAGTTCTCTTCTGCCGTTGGTTCTAGGGTTCTTAGTCAACGACCCTGCCTTCGCCTCGGGAGTATATTCCCATTAGAGATGTAAGCGTACTCACCCCAATTGAGGGGCCCTAGGTCAAGGTCCATGGGCTGGCCCTGAACGATTATGCGTGGTAATCCTTGACCTAGAAATGCAGGAGAAGGGGAAATGTCCAAGGGGATGATACAGTAGTATATAGCTCATCACATTTCTGCATCCAAGACAGTCTTCACTCACTGGTCCTCCAAGCCAAACACCGGTGCTGCAAAGAAGATCCCTGCCCTTTCTTTTCGTCCCTTCTTTCTCTTGTCAAGGTTGCCATCATGCGTGCTGGTTTCATCTCCCTCCTGGTCCTCAACGCCGCTGGTGTTTTGGCCGCCCCCCAAGCCACCACAGTTGACTCCTCTGCACCCGAGGTCACCAACCTCGATGAGCTCGCTGATCTCGCTGCCGCTGCATATGAGACTGCCCAGGACCTCGCCGGGGATAAGACCAAGCGTGCCAGCACCTGCAACTGGAGCAATGTCCGTGTTCGACGAGAATGGTAAGCTGCCCGTCCTTTTCTAGTAGCATCTTCTCTGATATCTGTTACAGGGGCACCCTCTCCAAGACAGAGAAGAAGTCCTACATTGACGCTGTCAAGTGTCTCCAGTCCAAGCCTTCCAAGTCTCCTGCGTCTTTCGCCGCTGGTGCTAAGACTCGCTTCGATGACTGGGTTGCTGTTCATCTGAACCAGACTCAGACGATCCACTACACTGGCAACTTCCTCACATGGCACCGATACTTCACTTGGTTGTATGAGGAGGCTCTTCGAAATGAGTGCGGCTATAAGGGAACTCAGCCTGTAAGTAAACTCACCATACTACAAACTACTCTCACTAATATTCTGGTAGTACTGGGACTGGGCTCTGACTGCCCTTAGCGGCCTCAACAAGTCCCCTGTCTTCGATGGCAGTGACTTATCCCTCTCTGGTGACGGTGAATTCATCCCTAACGAGCCCGATATTATCCTCGGTGCCTCAAGTGGTCTCCCCCCCGTCTACCTTCCCGCTGGCTCTGGCGGCGGCTGCGTCAAGTCCGGTCCTTTCAAGGACATGAAGGTCAACCTGGGCCCTGCCGCTCTTGACCTTCCCGGCGGAGGTGTCGCTGCCAACCCCAACCCTCTGGACTACAACCCTCGCTGCTTGAAGCGTGATCTCAGCGACGCCGTCAACAAGCGTTTCGCTAACGCTACATCTGTTCTTAACAACATTCTCAAGCCCAAGACTGTTTTGGACTTCCAGATGCAGATGCAGGGTGTTCCCGGCACTGGCGACATTGGTATCCACGGGGGTGGTCACTACTCTCTCGGCGGTGATCCCGGTCGAGATGTCTTCACTTCTCCCGGTGATCCTGCTTTCTACCTGCACCACTCCATGATTGACCGTGTCTGGTGGATCTGGCAGATGCTTAACCCCAAGGAGCGTGTTAGCGGCAAGAATGCCGTACAGGGCACAAATACTTTCCTCAACATGCCTCCCAGTGCTGAGACTACACTTGATGACTATGTCAATATTGGTTGGGTTGGACCTGAGCGACAGATCAAAGATCTTATGAGCACACTTTCCGGACCATTCTGCTACGTCTACCTGTAGAAAATAGCAGAATGATATCTTGTACATAGCGCGTATTTGTCTTCATCCGCTAAGCGTTTTTATTATTAGACAAATAGACTTTAATGCTGTCGATTGAGTTGTATCTGTGATCGTCTTTTGGGTTACGTCAGGACCCCAGTAGTTCATCATCGTTTCCCTGAGATCTCCACCCGCATCTTCCGTAACATCAATACTACCAAAGACGGGGTCTTGGGTCTCATACGGCTAACTTTGGAGAGGCACTTAGCAACAGGGTATGGTGGTATGATCGTGCAACCGTCTCTTGGCACCGGGTAAGCGTTCAAGCGAAGCTCGTTCAAGTTCCAGACCCACGGGTTCACTCCGTTCCCCCTGATAAGCTCGCTTGCCGGGACATCTTCCTCAAGCAGTTCTGGATGTAACCCTACACAACATATCGTCAAGAAAAGTGACAACTGGTTCTTGGCACATTCTGTCATATCCCAGCATTTGTGGTGCATCATGCCATTTACCATCCCGAAAGAGACCTCGGGCTAAAGCAACCCTTTCCCCGCGAAAACCTTGAGGGTGGTATTCGCTACCCCTGTGGCGTTCCCCTGCATTCAGCAAATGCTACCAAGCCGCCGTGGCTTTTACAACTTGGCCCTATACATGCCATCTTATGCATTGCCAAGTTCGGGCTTTTGGATTTGTTTGCTCGGAGGAATGCTTCCTAGTTTCTCTTGTTCTCGGGTAAAGTGGCCGGCTCGGCGTTATGCACCCTTGCATGGATTTAGACAACTTTGTTACTCCGAAATATCGAAAACTATTGTACTTCTAACCCATCTAAGATTTACCATAATCATAAAATCCTCGCCCGCTCTTAACGCCTAGATTACCTTCCTCCAAAAACTTCTGAAGATATTCTCGCGGCGCACTCGGGATGTTTCCTCTCGCATCCGCATAATGCTGCTCGATATCCAGAACAACATCTAAACCAACGACATCCATCTGCTCAAAGGGCCCTTTGGGTGTTTTCAATACTCCTTTGAAAATATTGTCGATCTCTTCTGGTGTTGCAGCGCCTTCTGAGGCTGCTAGGAGGGCTTCTCTCTTGATGGCTGCCCATATCCTGATGGAATTGGATTAGACATCGTAGAAAGCGAATTTTACAAGAGCTTACCTGTTGTAGATGTATCCCATTGAGGGTGACTTCACATGAAACGGTGAGAATCCGTGGGCTTTGCATTGCTCCATCATCAGTGTGATGTATGAAGGATTGGTTGTTTCATGGCCCATGATCTCGATTTCTAGTCTTTGTTAGCAACGCATTTTGTAGTTCGTCTTACGCATGACTCTTACCGGGTGTCTCAGGTGGCCAATCTGCATCATTGGAGTCAGTATGAGTATTTTGCTAGCTGTCGAACACTCACAAGAATGAGCGCTCAGAAAACGCGTCTCATTTCTCAGGTTAAGACCCTTCAATATCTCCGAACAGGAATAACTACTCGAGTTTGACGCAATGATAGTATCTCGCGGAGCAAGTGCATCAAGCTCTGAGATGACCTTCGTCTTGAGCTCGATTTGCTCAGGTACACACTTTTCAGTCAGCATTTGGCCATTTGTGATATCAGAGTTGCTAACCTCGACCACTAGCCAAGCAGCCTGAAGAGCCTCGCGCAAGCTTTCGGGAGAATGCGTGATGATTCTACCCCAAGAAGCATTTCTGTTGCTTGAACTTTGTCGAAACTCCTCAATGGCCTTGATGCTGGCTTGAAGCTGGGCTTCCTGGCCGTCGACCAGATGGACATCGTTTCCTCTACTCGACCACTAAGACAAGGGCGTTAGCAAAGAATTCATGAAGTACAAGATAGTTATTGAGGCGACACATACCATGAACGCAAGTCGTCTTCCTTGCGTACCCGCTCCGATCAAAGTGACCGACGTCCTTGGAGTTGATGTCAGAACCATGTTGACAATATTAGGAGAATGAATATTTGGAAACTTGAATCTATCCGATTGAGGAGAAGAAGCTGAAATAGAAGCATGGAAATAGATGTTACAGCAGATCTTGCTCAGCGACTGATCGTCATCATTTCGGATCCGGTCCATGATACCCCAGACACTAACTTGGTGAGTGGCGAATATCCCCACTCCATATCGACCTCCCCAGCGTCATCGGATCCGAGACAAAATCAGGATAATTGCAACCGAGAATGAACTCTGAGGTCAGTGGCTGAGTTCGGTTGAGTTGGGGTAATTTGATTGCAGTACTTATTCCGCATCGCGGAAACTTACAGCGCCAAGTCCATACTTCAACCCAACCCCCTTCTGCAATCGGACATAGTATTTGAATCACTTGGATACAGGGCTTGCATTTTAAGTCAGCCGATAGGAATGCTTTGTATTTAGACTAAAATACTAGGATGTGCACTATCATTCGCCGTCGTTGAGAACTTTGCTATCGCTGCCCGCACAGACTTTGAGCTCTGCGGCAGATGCCTCAACGTCCTCTCCAATGTGGACAATAAACTCTGGTAAGTTTCTTCGGTGATTTTTCCAATACCAAAATCACGATCAATAGCTTTCCTCAGTAACTGCACCCCAGCGACGGCATGGTGCGGATATGGATCAATAGACACGATCGGTACTGTGAATACCGTTTGCCTCCTACTCAAACCATCACCCTCAGTTGTATCAAGAGGTCGTTTTAATGTGAATGTGTTGTGCAAGCCGAATGCTAGAGTGTTCATCACCGTGTTCTCAGCATCGATACATATGTCGGTTATGTCTGATAGCAGGTCTTGACGGTCCGTGGCTTCGATGATGTCTACTAGCATCAGGATGCTGAGATGGTAGTGAAGCATGAGAGAAACTGCAGAGGTAGTCAGCAGAGGTTTCGTTTGTAGTAACACTCAAACTTACACCATCGAAGCTTTGTCTGCTGCCCAAGAAAAGGCATTCGTTTATGGCACTCATCCAGAAGCGGGCGATAAATGATGCCAAATTGTTTCACAGAGTCGACTACAGCCAGGTAAGCTCTCCGAACTTCTGCCTCCTCATGGCCATCTCTCAGAGCTTCTTTGAAAATGGCAGTGACTTTCCATCCAAGGAGCTTCCAAGAGGCCCCGGCAGCAATGATTTGATTCGCCCTTTCATCTGTCATGTCTGAACTACCTTGCTTCCACTGGCGGGCGTTCTCGTCGAACATCTTGGCACAAGTTTTGACGAGACGCCATGGGAGTTCGGACTCGAAGCCGAAGAGACCTGAAGATAGAAGAGAGCGACAGTTGAGGGTGAGAGATGCGGAGGTGTCGAATGTCAAAGCAGCCCAGTATACCGTACTTTCGGCGTTTATGAAGCCTGAGGTCTCGATCGACTCTGGTGTTGTTACAATAGCCTGGGACTTGAGAGACGGAGACACTTTGGAACCGCTGAATTGTAGGTTTCTCTGACGTGCACGTAATGTTTGTATCTGCTGCAAGGCTGCATGAACACAAGCCTGACCGGAAATCCCATCTGCCTCTTCGTCCTCTGAGATGCCTTCTGGTATCGGCGTGAGAGCGAAGAGAAGCAGAGATAGCATTGACCGATAGGCCGGTCTATTGATGACACGTAACATGTCTCTTCTAGCATGCCTCCAGAGAGTCTGGGCAAGACTGCAGTGATCCTCGTCGGAGTTTGGCTCTGGGGATGTAACAGGGAGCCATCTTGCTGCAAATGCTGAAACGGTGCTCTGGAGAGACTGCTCAATGTCTCTGCTTCGACCGACTAGCTGGCTGTCTCCAGTATCTACTATACACCCGTCGAGATGACGACAAAGATCAGATATGCTGACGTATTTGTCTGCTAGGTTGTGACCGAACCTGCTCATGTAAGTATAAGCGGTAGATACTCTTGGCTAATACGTACAGGAAAGGGCAAGCATATCTTCCCATCCAAGAGCCAAAGACCTCCTCGAAGCCTTCTCTGTACAGAGTATCAAGCCATCTAGAGTCCTCTTCTGAATTTGTTATCGGACTTGGACACCATGGCAAAGATGCTGACTCGGGCATTGCCGTTACGGTTGGGCTCTCTCTGTAGATATCATGGTCTAGGTCATTTACAGGACCTGGATCGAATCCCGACTCATGGGAAGTATCCGTGACTCGACTGCCGCGTGTTGATGATGTGCCACTTGTAGGTCGGGCTGTCCCTCGACGAGACCTACGCTTTGCGCCTCCGTTGCTCGTCTTAGCATTCTGAAGCCACTGTGCAAGGCCTTAATCATCTATTGGCGAGTCTGGAACCATAGTTACATACCTTGAAGGTACACGCGTGGTGACGGTTCCGACAGCGTGTACACGAAGAAGCGCCTTCGCTGCTCTGGGCATCACAAGCCACACGCGACCTACGACATTCGTCGCAGCTGGAGAACTGAGTACGACGTGTAACGAGACCCGCTGGCATCTCGGATCCACTATAGTCTACAGGTAAGGGTTGCAGTCGTAGCAATTCGCGATTCAGGAGTGAATCTCGGATCCGGATGATGTTTGTTGGGAACGAAGAGAGTCCACTTTATTTCGAAGAGAGAACAGGGAAGCCTTTCATCAGATGATGCGGGGTAATGCAGATCCCCCAGTTCAGTTCAGTTCAGTTCAGTTCAGCTTTAGTATGGGGTTGACATTCAAGGTTAGACCGTTTTGACGGGGTCAATGGTCTTGTTTCTTACCACTTTGGACATGATTTCTTCGGAGCTCGATTGGTAAAAGGCGGAGAAGGTGAAATACAGTTGAAAGTTTAATTTTGGAGAAACTCTTGTTCCTTCGTCTGGCTTGTTTGTGACGGGCGCCGCCACATTCTGTTAGGTAACGCTGATCGCTGCAGAGCAGAGGGAGCCGTTGTGTTGACAGGGATCTTCGGAACCGAGGCCATGACACTCTTTGCTATGACGTACAAGCTTTTGCATTGCAGAAACCCATCTTGGAGTGAAGAGCAGAGCTGGAAGTTGAAACAACGAGAAATCGCCAATAACAATAGAGGCTTGTACAAGATGAAGAGCAATAGGATAGCATCTCACTGTTGTCACAGATTGATCTGAGATTCGTATCCCACAATCGAACCATGCACGACCAAGAATGACTCGCTCATTCTACAGAACCATCGGATCCGGTGCCAACCATGACCTGTCTCTCAGTTCCTTATTGCAGATAAGCGTTTCCCGCCCTCTACCGTTAGCACTATTCCGCCCCCTCCCCCTGTCTCCATCTACCGCTGCGTGCGTTCCTCGCAAGCCTCTTACGATCCCTTCGCTCAAGATCAGCAACATTAGACATTGCGGGGAAATCATGGGGAAGGCAAGGGTGACGCGACATACTTAAGTTCGCTGATCGTCCCATCTTTTCTGGCCATTTCCAAATCAGAGACACAGACATTCTTCGTCATCATCATGGCTTCTTATTCTACTCCCCCAAATGAGAAGGCTGAGGTCTTTGAGGCCGAGGCTGCTGGTAGAGGGCAGGTCGATCGTATCGACGCTATGGCTACGGCACCTGGTACAACCCTCGAGTCATTTTCTCATCTTGATGAGAAGAAGATTCTTCGCAAGGTTTGTGCCAGTCACCAATACTTACTAGTTGATCACTAAAGAAAGACTCTCAGATGGACATGCGATTGATCCCCATGCTCGCACTTCTTTACCTCCTCTCTTTTCTCGACCGTAAGTTTACCACAGCCCTCACTATGACGCCCAACTAAGCATGCAACCACAGGAGGAAACATCGGAAATGCAAAGATCGAGGGTCTCCAGGAAGATCTCAAGATGAGCCCGGACCAATACAACTGGTGTCTCACCGTCTTCTTCTTTACGTACGCCGCCTTCGAAGTCCCGTCGAATCTCCTCCTCAAGAAGCTCCGCCCAAGTGTCTGGCTTCCTACCATAATGATAGCATGGGGTATAGTGATGACACTCGTGGGCATTGTTCAAAACTACCACGGTCTTCTCATTGCGCGCATTTTTCTTGGTGTCACTGAGGCCGGTCTCTTCCCTGGTGTCGCTGTACGTCTGCGCCTCTTCTCAAATATTTGCTGGGAAACTAACCTGTTTTAAGTACTACCTCACAATGTGGTATTGTCGTCACGAAATCCAATTCCGACAGGCCCTCTTCTTCTCTGCAGCTTCCATCGCCGGTGCATTCAGCGGTCTACTGGCCTTTGGTATCGCAAAGATGGATGGTGTTGGTGGCCTTGAAGGATGGCGCTGGATCTTCATCCTCGAGGGAATCGTTACTGTTCTCGTTGCCATCTTTGCCTTCTGGGCACTTTACGACTTCCCTGAGACTGCAAGCTTCTTGACTGAAGAAGAGCGCGCTTTCGTCGTGTTCAGACTCAAGTATCAGGGTCAGCAGAAGGCTGCGGGACAGAGTCAGTCTCGTGTTGCACAGGCCGACGAGTTCAAGTGGGAGTATGTTTGGGCGGCGTTTAAGGACTGGCAGATTTGGGTCAACATCTTTGTTTACTGGGGTGTAAGTCAGGGTATGAGCTGCTTTGGCATGAGTACTGCTAACCATGACAGATTGTTTGTCCGCTCTATGGTATCAGTCTTTTCTTGCCCACCATCATTCGAAACCTTGGCTACAGTTCTAGCAAGGCCCAGCTTATGACTGTTCCTATTTACATCACTGCAGCTATCCTAGCTGTTATTGTCGCTTGGACATCAGACCGAGTTGGAAAGAGAAGTCCATTTATCGTGTCATTCCTCTGCGTCATGGTTGTTGGCTTTACGATGCAAGTCGCCCATAAAGTCAAGTTGCTTCAGTTCAAGCTAACCTACCTATCTAGGTGTATCTCTACCCACAACCCCAAGGTTGTCTACGCCGGTGTCTTCATCGCAGCGTGTGCCATCTATCCGGCGTTCCCAGGAGTTATTACTTGGCTGGCCAATAATCTATCAGGAAGTTACAAACGCAGTGTTGGAATGGCGATTCAGATTGGAGTTGGAAATCTCGGCGGTGTAAGTACAATCCTTTCCCGGCAGCATGGCTCTTCTCGTTAACAAACTTAGGCCATGGCGTCAAACTTTTACCGACAAAAGGATAGGCCTCGCTACATTTTGGGTCACGCCCTGGAACTGGGTTTCATTGGCGGGGGTATTATAGCGGCTCTTATCTTGATCTTCAGCTATAGCCGCATCAACAAGAGTCGTGACAGGAGAATGGCAGCTGGTGAACATGAGACCATCTCTGAGGAGGAACTTTCCGCCAAAGGAGACAAGGCTGTAACCTGGCGATATATGCACTAAATCTACCTAGTTTAGTTGTGAATTGGATTGCATAATGAGATTGAGCTGTATCGTGTTGATGTCCTCCTCAACTATTCGATGCATTTTTATGCATGGCATAACTAAGGCGTTTGTCTGGAGATAGCTACAGTAGAGGCAGCCCCTCATGATCAGGATTGAATGGAGACAAAGCCAAGTCAGTCTAAGGTACCTTAGTTTAGACTAGGTACCTTAGTAGTTTATACTAGGTACCTTAGTAGTTTAGACTGTCATTTTCATGGAATGCGCGCCCTTCCATGGTTTAACTCTGTAGCCCCACCTAACCCCGCCTTGTCGCCATTGTCGTTGTCGTTGTCATCAAGGTTTCTCATGATTCATCCTTGGATACCTAGATATTTATAGTAAAGTCAATCCCTATCGACGTTGAGCCAATCATACACCACTACTTGAATCTATCTTGAGAATGTCCCTCTATGCTCGACAACTCAACATCAATGACCTAGAGCGGTCACTGGCCGTTGAAACTGCCGCGTTTCCTTCCGCCGAGGCCGCCACTCGTGAAAAGGTGGTGAGATCCATAACAGACCCGAGGTTTGAATCTAACCTCGATCTAGATTGAGTATCGCTTAACAGTCTGTCCCGAGATATGCATTGGCCTATTTCTTCGTGCTGGCGCCAGCTTGCCGTCCCCCATTCCTCATGACATCCCATTCGCGGAGGATCCGACATCCGACAACGACGACGACGTGCTTCTCGCACATGTTATCTCTACCAAAACTGCCAACAAACCCGTCAAAGATGAAGATATGGACTACCCCCGTAACTGGAAGGAAGATCTACAAGGTGACTACGCCGTGGGTCACAACAAGAATGGACGAACGATTGCTCTCCATGCTCTTGCTGTCGCGCCCGATTACCAGAGGGCCGGTCTGGGCAAGGCCATTATGCGCGTCTATATCCAGAGAACGAAGTCACTCAATGCTGCGGATCGCATATCTATCTTGACGTATGACCGTCTTGTTCCGTACTACCAGAGACTTGGATTTGAGCACTATGGGAAGAGCGAGTCTGAATATGCTGGGGTGGCTTGGCATGATCTTGTGAGTGACCTCAATAGCAGAATGGCCAATACTAACTGGGATATAGTCTTACATACTATCTTCTCCTCTGTGAGAAGTACCTACCATAGTGATATCAAATGTGCCTCGGCGAAGGACTTGACATTAAAGAGGCTCGCGTGGCCCAGAATACAAAGGCAGCAAATCCATTGTTCTATTTTCTGTCCAGCTACATACTTGGCACCAAGGTATCTCCGGTGAAGAACAAGCGATGCATGACAAAATCGGCCGTGACATTTATCATAAATGGAATCCAGCGATGTGTGTCGACTGTCGACTCATCACATTCTTAAAGGCGACCTCTGTTGGCCAGGTTAGCCGTCATTAGCCGAGCTAGATTGAAACGCCTTCAATCTTACCTAGCTCAGCTCAATTCATACACGGCGTCGGTGGATGGAAGGCGCTCATCGCCTGTCGGGATACTGATGGGATCACTGCAGCGAAACCCTTTCGAATCAACTAATTATGTGTCAGTGTGGATGTCCGTTACTCAGAAATAGGGATTGAGATGTCTTCATACTCCACTGGAACTCGATGGTGGCCAGCCCGACCTGCACCACGACGGTAACTTCGATCACGACGTCGCGCTTTGAGGCCAGACGGAGTCTCGAAAGCGCTTCCCGAGCCCCCGTCGACCCCGATAATTGAGGCGCTCGCGAAAGATCGATATTTAGGATCGAACGGACACGGCAGTTGTCTGTATGTAATCAATGTCTGTTGTGCGTCACTGCGGGAACAAGGTCTTACCCTCGACCATCAACTGCTGTGTGTCACTCTCGAAGCTAGTGAGAATAGCGACTTCCCAAATCCGCTTCTCCGGTGGGAGGTCTGCGCTAAACTTAGCTTTCTGGGTAACCGTGAAAAAGCCCAGGTCGCCGACGGGTGTCCCCTGTCATAATCATCATCATCATCATCAGCAAGGGCGGTAAAATGACACCTCAATCTCGCGCATTGAACCATTACCTTGAGGGCAATCCAGTCAACTGCTTTCTCCGCCTTTCCACCCATCGAAAGATGGAAAAGAGATTTCTTGACGAAAAGTTCCAGGCGACTCTGCTTTATCGCGTTCTTCAACCGTTGTGACGCTATGCCCAAGCTGACTCGGTGCAGCCGGCGGGGGAAAAGCTGTGGGCTACGCCCAGCATGATAGATCAAGCCCAGGCACACTGCGAGGCGCGGGCTATCCGAGGCGAATACCTCGGTCTTCCCTCCCAATTTGGCCAGGGATGCGGCGACCAGCTGCTGAATCTTGCCCTTGAAGTAGGGAGAACTTCCCAAACCGCCAGCTAGTATGACAATATTCTGCTTGCATCAGCCACGGCGCTTAGACCGACATCAGGGTTAGAACATACACGGCCGGTGTCCGCAGCCTCTTCTCTTTTCTCGAGGTCTGTGAGAAATGATCTTGTTACTTCCTTGATCCGATCAATCTGTGTATCGAACAGAGACGCCATGGAAGTCCTAAAAAGGAATTAGAACCATTCGGACCAGGAGTTTGTGGATAGGGTGCTTACTCCGTGAGGATAAAAGGATCGAGCCGGGCAAGGCTTGCTGATATGCCTGCATCAGTCTTTTGGAAAGGGATTTCAAACGCGAAGTCTTCAAAACTCTTGGTGCCAAGGCTATGCTTGCAATCTCGATATTCGTCGGTATCTCGCACATGCCAAGCAACTTGTTCGGGTGATTTATGAAGATGGGCTCTGTAACTTTTGACGTGTTCTTTCACCAAGTTTTGGAAACCCTCATCAATGTTGGCGGAACCAAATCCGCAAGCTTCAGAAATTAGTCGACGCTTTCAAAGGATAAAGTTACATACCAGATACTGGCTGTATCTCGATGGCCTGAGATGACTTATGGACCTTAGATGTCCCATGGAATGTGTCTTGGACCTCCAGCAAGCAAAAGTCCTAGGTTCAGTTAGCTCAATAAATGCAATCGGGAAATGAGAATGCACTTACACTGGTACCGCCACCAGCGTCGACGATTAAGACTTTGTCGCCGTCCTGTGGGTTGAACATCAGAGCTGTCTTGTGAGGGCCATGAGACCACGAACCTTGGCTTGTTTGGACAACTGCGATCCGCACATCTGGAAGGCAGCAACCGCTTGTGGCTCAGTCATGGACACATAGACAGTGTGGTCTTTGGCGTCGTCAAATCCGGCGTTAGAAATAAGTTGTTTGAAGTTGCTCACCAGAGCTGGGTCCCATGTTGCGGGAACACTGAATAAAAAGTGAATGGTGCAATCTTCGAAGGACTTCCCTCCTAAAATCTGTGGTGTAAACTGTCTGAGTCTCAATTCCTGGTATAAACAACGAAGGAAATCGGTGTAGAGGTTTTCGACATGTATGTGGTTTCTGTCTCTGTTGCCAAAGTCTACCTTGAACAACTCTCGAGTCGCGAACGGCTTCTGGGAATCATCGGGTACTTCTAGTCCCCATCCAACGAGCTTTGGCGGCTGATGACGGTCACTGTAAAAGAGCCTAGTGGGAACTTTTACGTCTCTGCCCCATGTGAAAGCTATTGGTTCTGCATCGCTTTTCGATTGATAGGCAACCCCAGTGCCTGTAAAGAGATATCATCAGCCCATCTTCTCGAAGCAATGTCGCAGATTTGGGAAATAATAGACCAAGTTCTATACATACCGGTCATCCCAATGTCGATGCCAACCACCAAGTCTGCTGCCATGGTTGAGAAGGTATGTTGATTGTTTGGCATGATAAGTGAATCAACAAAAGTTGAGCTGAGAATGTAGAGAAAGACCTTGGCTACTGTCGAAGAAATTGGTTCCTTGTGCGCCTTCATCTGACCTGTTTACCAGCTTACCGCCGCCGGGTGAGGAGACAGACTCCTCAACGGGTGTTGTGTTCCCTCTGCCGTGTTGTCCCGTTTCCGCTCCCGACTCCAAGGTGTCACAAATGATTTGTCACCAGGGTTACCGTACAACAATTTGCTTGGAGTGCCACAACGGCAACAGAGCCAAGGGTGCTGGCGGGATTGTGCATCTGATCATCACTTGTTGGCTGAATGATGTGTGGTACGTACCAACCAGCCACTTGCAATTTGCAATTTGCAATTTGGCCATGTAAGTTCCGGATTTGCACTCTAGGCTAGCTCACTCAGGGAAGGCAGCTGATTTGAATATGTTGGAGTGAGTCCGTGAGGGAGGGCTGATGATGATGATGATCCATCCAGGCTCAAGTCAAGTCAAGTCAGGTCAAGTCAAGCCAGGTCAAGCCAAGCCAGCCACACTGCTCCACTGCGACACATTTTCTTTATTCAAAACAAGTTTGCTTAGGTACCAACAGATCCATGGCTAGTCTTGCGCTAGTGGAGCATTATTGATGAGATAGGTACCTACCTTTGTCATTCAGACAGTGGACGGGAGGTTTGCACTTCAACCAATCGACCTTGTGTCCTGATTGCCAGTCCCCACCAACTCACTCCCTCACTCACATCAACTCATCCTGCAATCTTTACTTGGGTATTTCAACCCTTTGCCCCAACCACTACAACGACACTTTTTCTTTCTCATCTGTTGTATTTACACTCTGCTGTCACTCTTATCATCGCCGTGGAGATGGCTCTCTCATTTGCAGCATCTTTCTTCATCGGCTGGGCTGCTGGGGCCTGCACGATTTCCCTCTTCCTCGCAATCATCTTCCTGGCTTTGAGAAGGACTGCACGTGGAGCTTCTTTCTTCGCCTTTCTGAGAATCAGGCCCAATTGCGATGTCTCTGAGGTCTCTACCAAGCAAACAGCTTCAGCCACGAATGCTCCCACTCCTCAGCACGACCCAGTGCCCATGTTTGTCCCGAACCCTATCACTTGGCAGCACAGAAAGTTGCACGAGCGTCTCCATACTATCGTGGGACCCAAGGGAATACATGAGAATCTCAGTTTCGAGGTTTTCATCAAGTTTCTCGCTCTGAAGCTTGTTTACGGCGGCCAAAATCCTGCCATCAAGCCTACCATTATGCCCGCCGTCGAGAGGTCCATGTTCGATGATCAAGAACTCACCCGTCTTGCGGGCAATCCCCCGGAAGGTCAGACGTGGTCTGAGTTGATATGTGACCGAGATACCCGATACTACGCCATCTGGACATTCCTCATCCGACTCATCTACAAACGAATGCATCCCACTTACAACAAAGTTCCGTGTGGTGATTATAGCCTCTCAGATACAGGGCAGCCCACCCGCGACGTTCAAGAATGCCTGTTGCCTCCTGAGGTCTCAAGCTGTTTTCAGCTCATCCCTAATCGTTACGTAGCCCTGAGTAAGTTCACTTTCTATGCCAGCTTTGCAGCGGGCTCTGCTAACATGACCCCAGCCGAGGACTTCGTTTCGGTCTGGAGAGAGGCTACCCTCCTGTTGCTCAGGCCTCTTTACAAATTGATATACATACCCGCGACAGAATTCCCCGATGACGGGAGTGACCCACGGCAGAGGAGGGTCGATTCCATGGCCTCCGAAATCGCTGATGCGCTGAAAATGGAGCTCCTTGATGCCGGCGGCCGTCCAGGCGATGTGATCAAAGAAAGGCTCAGCACCCAACTTGGCCGCGCAGCAAACTCAGCGCTCATTTTCTTTGGGCAACCCTCAGAGTGGGAGGCTGACTGGGTCTCAGACCAAGGCCGCCTTGTTACCCCAAGGATCCGATTCATGTGGAATGGCCAGGTCAAATGGACCAGGCCGGGTGCCCTGTACCCTGGGACCCCATGGGCTCCCATTGAGGTAGAAAAGATTAAAGAGTAGTCTACCTCCCTAAGCTAGTAGCTGCTTGTGTGTCAAGCTCCTGATTATCTAGGCTCGACGTTTATTTTCTGGGAGTCTTGTGGTTCCCTTTCTGTCTGATGCAACAATTTGTATTTAGTTTATCTTTAACGGCCAATAAATCAGTCAATTCGCGTTCTTCTAGTTTGCATAGAATACAAGAATTGCATCCAGCATGTTGACGTGCAATAATTGCATTCCTAAACTTGGACGAGAAGCAAGATGACGAGGAGCAGCCATTAGCAAGCAGCTTGCAGTCCTAGACTAGACTCAGATCGCCAAATCACAGCCGCTCGCTTAGTGAGTGGCCTGGGCCAGTCCATTTTACCAATAGGTACGGAGTAGACGTGGCTGTGCTGCAGTCTCTGTTGACTCCTATCATTTGCTGAAGACATGTTGCCCAAGCAATGCCAAGGCTGTGGGAAAAGAAACGACTTGCAGCACGGCCCAGTCACAGGCTCACGTATCACAGTCACTCACATCCTGGTACGTTCGGCATTCCATGTCAAAATATATTAGTAAGTGATTGAAACATGCTATGGACCAGTACCAGAACCCACACTCCCCCATGCCTGAATTTCAGCTGGAAATTTCCGTCTCCGGGGCGAGGGCACGAAGAACTGTAGTGCCTCGGATACGGTCGGGATGATCCTTGGAAGACGAAAGAAACTAACATAGTAATGAAAACAGAGAATCAAATGGCATCCTTCTTCGAGCACGCACGGGACATTTGATGGCCAAACCGGAAATCAGAGGCGCGTAACCCCCTACTCCTCAACTGTAAGTGTCCGCTTGAGGCAGCTCGTCTGTCGTAGGCCCCTAGAAATCGGGAGGCATGCTGCTTGCCCAGTTCGGCTTCGGCTTCGGTTTCAGCGTCAACTTGAGCTGGTGCATGACGTTGACTGCCGCCATGAGGGAAGAATGGTGTGCTCCGAGAGCCTTGCCCCATTCTTCCCATTTCCGCTCGTTTTCCATCAAGGCTTTCAGAGCTGCACCCTTGTCGTTTTCTTCCGGGATATAGCCGTTGTACCTGGCGAGTGTGTCGTTGGTTTCGGAGATTGTCCCGGTAATCCAGCTGAGCATGCCTTCGTGGTCGCAGATCAGATCTCTCGAGGTGTTGAGGAGAATTTGAGCATATTCAATGTCATGCTTGATTTGATTGGCCAATCTTGTGCATGCCTGAGCGTCCCGATGCATGCCACGAACGGAGAGCCCAATGTCCGCTATCTCCTTGCCCATTTTCACCGCGCCGGTGATTACGGGAATAATCTCAAGGCCAGACATGTTGGTAGAACTGTTGTGTGTAGAATGAAACGGTTGATGTTTTGTCGTTTTGTGTATAGAATGAATACTCTGCCGGCTGCGTAGGGCAAGCGGTATGTGATCTGATCAAGATTGAAGAGAAGAGACTGATGAAGAAGGTCCAGTCAGGCGTTATAGTAGAGGTGTAAGAGGGAGATTTAATTCTTTTTAACTGTTCAATGATCGGAAGTTCGTAGCTGACTGTTGATTACAATATAGCTCTAGGCGCTGTTTCGTCTCTTTAGCTTTGGCTTGAAGCTCAGCCGGCGTAGCCATAAGACAAAGAAATAAACACAGCAATTAGTATCATGGCCCCATTTGGAAACTCTCCGGATAAAACCGGTGAAACTATCCCATGTCTATCGCAGAAGCCACTGCCACGTTATCAGGATGGATATCACCTCTCTGCAATGCGTGACAAACTCTACGTGAAAGGATGCGGTGATTTCGGCCAAAGGTTTAACAAATGATGGCAGCTGCTATCTCTTTTTCCTACGCTTATCATGTTCGTCATGAAGTATTTGAGACCTTGTTGTGGTTGAAAAAACATCTATTCTTGCCCTGGGTTCCTCATGGAGGTTACTAGGTGGCTAATTGCCACCGTGATTACCGTGCAGGCAGCCAAGTGACAGGTCCTAAAGGCGGTGGTGAAAATGGTAGTCTATCGCTTTCTTCTACGCATGAGCTAACGACAATACCCAAGCCCCCAGGCTACGGTAGGTCACCAGACGTCACTCTTGACGGCGAATGGGCAGCATGGCGGTAAAGTCATCTCCAGGCTGGCTAAATTGTCGGTTACTGGCTCTTCTGATTGGCGAGGTTTACAACCAGGTTCCAACTTAATACATCAAACGATACCTAAGATACAAACCCCTGCCACAATCACCAACGGTAAAATGCGGAAACCCGAATGGGGGGCGTTTGGTGTTGTTCTTTTTTCTTTTTCCTTGAGTCCAAGCGTTTAGCAGATGATTGATTTTATTTCACGGAACACAGCTGGCGGCCTACCATGGCTCGATGAGCTGGCTGACTGGGTCGAATCACTGGCAGGATGAGAGTGTAGTTACTTATTTGTTTGTATATGGTCCGCCGTTTTGGATTACCAGAACCGGCTGGACCACTGCGCCAGTGTGCATGATTCCACGCTGAAGTGTAGTTCGCGGCATGGTACTAGGTAGCTTCGGGGTGAGTTGCTAAAGATAGGTAGGACATTAAGTCTGTTTTTCATGCGAAATCCCTTGATATCAGTGTGAAACAAGATAAGATTGACAAAATTCACATTCATCCATAACAGTCAATGCTATCATTTGCATATCTTGGTACAGAGAACTATAATCTAAATAAGCTGCTACATAAGTCTTTTATGATGGTTTTCGTCCAGGATACATGATACGCCACGCCGAAATCTCGTATGGGAATCAACTCCGATAGCACAGAAATTCCTTCATGTGAGAAGACCGACCTCACGATAAACCGACTCTAGATACGTGATTGCCTCAATGACGTCCATAGTGTCAAGAGCTTTCTCATAAGCACGGATGGCTGCCACAAGTTTATCCCGCTCATTCTTAACCTTTCGAAGTTTTCTCTGATCCTGTTTCCTTTTTAGAAAGGCCTTGATAGATGTCTTGAAAGAGCTCTGGTTCCTGTCCTCCTTTTGATCGAGGTTTTCATGTTTCTTGGTCTCTTCATTGACGGATTCCTGGGTGTTCTGTTCTTCTGCGCAACAGACTAGGTCTGTCACATGTTCTCAAGTTGGTAGATCTGGATGCTACTATACGCAAACACCGTCTTTGAATGGCCGGCAAACCACTTTCATTTTCGTATGAATGACTTTGTTCAACAAATTATAATCCTCCTGTCAATTCAAGTATGTCCTGTGCGACCTCGCGCTGTAATGGCAGCTCTTTGCGACGGGAATAACATCAATCCGGTCTAGGCAACGTGGCGGAGTGGTTATCGCGACAGCCTCGAATCACCGTTAAGCTGTTTCCTTCGGGAGCGCAGGTTCGAATCCTGCCGTTGTCGATGTTCTTTTTGTCTTTCTATAAATATAATCCTTGCATCTCTGCTGTTGTGAATCCCAATGCCTTTTGCGAGTGGGGGCCTTGTATAGGCTAAGATACTTAGGATTTAAGACATTTATTAATTATTAACTATAATAAACTTTAAGGAAGTATATATATATCTTAGGGCTTGTTATATACTTGCTCTCTGAAAGAAGACTTAATATCTTGCTAGTGATACTGATCAAGTTCTATGGATATCCAGGACAAATGCATTTCATTGCTGAGTGACTTAATGATTGTAAAACAATCCAGACAACAGCAACCAAGACTACACTCGCCCCGACACGAGTCAACTGATGTTCAGCTCACCAACAAGAGCCACAACAGAAGCAAACCCGGCATCAGTAGTCGGCCTGATTGAAAGCATGCCAGCGCCGAGATCCCACTCAGCAATATGGGCATTCTCCTCAGTAGCCTTATCCGGGCTGCCATCCGGCGTAGCAGGAATACCGAAAACTCTGACAGAACCACCAGAAGACTTGGCTTCCTCAAACAAGTTGTCGATCTGTCCCGCAACCTTGTAATCTCGGATGTAGACCTTGAAGCCGAGGTTCCTCACGACGACGAGATAGTCTGGGAAGGCAAGGTTGCGGGACTCTTCAGAGGCGGTGTCTGACAACTGATAGCGTCGTCCCGGGCTAGGAACGTTCCTAGGATGATATGAGCATATGCGAATCTTGTTGGACAAGTACAACTTACCAATCACCAGCCGGAACACAAATGGTTTGAATTTCATCATACGAGAATTGCACGTCGAGGTTAGTATCGGTGTCCATAGAACCGAAAGACACACCCTTCTCGTTGGTACTTCCTTTGCCGGTAGAGAAAGACAACCACGGTCCATAGGAGAATGCGTCTGTGGATGCATGGCCAAAGTCGGATTCGTTGACCTCTCTACCATCAGCAACGTTAATCTGAGTAGAAGAGTCACCATCGCCAACGCCGTTCATCCAGTGTTCAACTTGGGCAGTGTACTGAAGAGACATCCATTCAGGGACATATGTGATGGCGTGCGGTGTTCTGTCTCTCTCAAGAAGTTCACGGGTGATGTCAGCTGAGGCGTGACAAGCAGGCATCGTGATGCTATCAAGGTTAGGATTCAGAAATCGGCCAAAATGCTTCGGAAGATGATATCTCACCCTGGGACTGACTGCCCGCCGATCAGGGCCTTGACGATTCGATTGAAATCTCTGGCTAGCGAACTGGCAGTTGGTCCACCTATGCTGAGGAGGGTGGCCTGATAGTCTGCGGCTGCGGCCTCAACCTTTTGCTTGGCTGCCGAGTATGCGGGAGCATGCGATGGCCACCATTGAGAAAAGTCTTGCTCGCCCGTGAGGCCGTAGCCTTCTTCTTTTTCAAAGGTCTCCAGGGCACGATCCCTCTCGCGCAAGGCCTGGTCAAGTGCACTTGCCAGGGTTCGGCCTATCATCGTTACCCGGACTTGATCACCCTCACCCTATGACTTATTAGAAGAAGCAATTTGTTGCACATGCAATTCACGTACAATCTTGACAGTCATCAGATATCTAATCTTGGTCAGTTCATGCGCACTGTATGGTGACGAGGTGCTTACTCGAGCAAACACTGAGTATAGGTTTTGTGATGAGCCGGATCATAGAAGAGATCATTAGTTTGTAAGAAATTGTTGATGATGTTGTTGATTCCGTAGTTCGTATAGGCCGGGTCGATATCTTGTGACGCGACTGGTGCCTTTTGCGCATGCTTTGTGAAGAACAAAGCAGGCTTATGTCCAGGCAGACCACCGACAGCATTCTGCACAGCCTTGCAGTATGCCAGCCACAGATACTTGTCGACTTCGTTGACGGCCATTGTTCTTTTTTTGCGTACGTAGATATTCGAAAGGGAAAACACGTGGAACGCAGAATAAGATGGAGAGTCGCAGAAACAGCGGCAGAGCGAGCGCGGGATGGGGATGGGGATGGAGACGCGGCTTTAAGAGGAATCTGAGCAAGCCATGTCTCTCGCATGTGTAATCACATATTGGCTTTGACTAGTTCTAGGCCCAAGGTGATCTGAGGTCTGCAGATGCGCTAGTCTCGTAGCCCCAAAGTTTATCAGGCACCATCAAGTTTGGCCTCGCCTTCAGGCTTCGTACCACTAACTAGATCTGATTTCTGGGGACTCGGCTGTAGATCCGCTGCAGATGGTGCGGGTATTGATTCCACCATTAATACATAGTTTCACCCGCTTGACTGAGAACTCTCTAGTCCCGTCCGCGAACGCAGTTTTAATTTGCCATCTTCTCTAACCGAAGTGTCTCAGAAGGGTCCGAGCCTCGTGGGAGAGGGGATCATGCACAGCTGACAGCCTCCCTTGCCTCGTCGCAAATTAGCACAAGCGATAATGTCCGGGGTCCGATCAACAAATGCTACTGTACTCCGTACTCCTTGCTCCGTACTGTACCCCAAGGGGCCAAGAAGCCACCATTCCATAGTTCGGCGTTTTTTGGTCGTTCCCCGCGTAACCGGCAACACAATTGGTGGCTTGCGATAAGGTAAGTTACCTACTCTGTACTCGGAGACCACAGATCCCATTTGCGGATTGTGAACGCAAAGTCAAGACTGTGCGACGAGAATTGTTCTTCTGGAATGCTCCCGCTGGCCAGTGGGACATCCAATAATACAGCGAGGCTCAGGCAGTTGGTCAGTAGCAAGGTTGTTGGCGATGGTGATACTCCAAGGATGGCGTTCCCCTTCGTATCGCTACCCCTGCATCTCAACACCCAATCGACGATTAGTTAATCCCGCAAAAACACGCCGGGACTTGCAGCATAAAATGCATAAAGACACCGCCCTAATCTTACTTATGTACCAATGTGATGGCGGACCGGCACGCTGGGTCAACTCAAGCGCCACAACACGTTCTCGGCCGGACCATGGCTAGACGAGCCAACAGCTCGGATAAGGCCCAACAAGCGGGTAATGAATGGCAGACTAGAATGCGGCTCATTCGCAACTTTGGACTAGAACTGAAGCGGTGCAGGATGCAAGAATTGTCTGTGGAAACCCATCCAAGAGGCCGCATCTGGAAAGTTCCAGTGCAGCAGCCCATGGATAGGATTTGGCTTTGGCCTTATTCTAGCGGGATGTTGCACCAAGGGACTTTTCTAGAGTCTAGACGATTGAAAGCTGACAAGCATGAGAAGTATTGAAAAGTCAAAATGTCCTGGATGCACAGGGCTCCAGTAAAGTTAAGTGAATTGGGTTTGTGACAGCCCTATCTGCCATCTTAAAGTTCTTGGCCATCCTTATGTCGCATCATTGTAATCGAGATCAGCAAGTGGGGGGATTGTTTATCACAGGAATATAAATGAACAGCAATATGTCGCGCAACAACTCCGGCTTCACTTCAAAGCTACCCTGAAGAAGGATCAATTCTCGAGGACTTCATGGATTCACTGGTCGGGGGTATTGATCGTAAATCCTACAAGTATTATTTTTTACCAATGGATAGCTACTACATTCTAATGTATCGTCGATAAGTTGCTCTTTCGCAAATGGCTTTAATTCAACATAAAGTGGCTATGACATCCGTCTATCGTGCGCTTCATATTCGGGTGTTTCGCCCATTTATTTAGGTCGCTTTTATACCCAAAGTTGGCAAAATCAGGCCAAAAGTCTGGGAAACTGTACCCAAACGAAGTTAACGGCTACTGAAAGAATCCCTGTATCGCGAATTACACTACAAAAACGCCATAGAGGTACGTAAATTATTCCAAACAGCGCATCGGGGGCTTCATCAACAAGATACCTACTTCAACAGGCACCTCTGGCTTGTCAATGACAGTCCCGTAACTCAACGAAACGGCAAAAGTATCTGAGTAAGTAAAACAACATCCTATAATGCGAGAGCATGATGGCTATGTCTTCTTGGTTCATCTGGTAATAGGCCGGGAGACGACCTAGAAAGCTACAGAAATGCCCTAACTCTACTCTCAACTACCATGATGAAAGGACGACAGGATCTATGAAGCTGCTGAAACCTGTCCTGGACTACGGAGTACAGGCACCGATTATCTGCTCGTAATAGTCTTGAAACGTGCACCATCAGTCTAGAAAACCACTACGTCAGCTTGAGTATAAGCTTGAAAACACCCTTCAAACCCCCCAACCAATGAGAAACCCCAATTTCAAATACGACATACGCACACGCATTTCCCCATCTCGACTTTTGAGATGACATCGTGAAGATCTCTCGCGATGTGGGCTCCCACCTCCCGACGAGCCCCCCACAACACGCGTGTCTCGCATGAGCTGCGCGTTCGCGAGCCAATCGTCGTCACCTCTTTTGCCTGACTCGTTTTACATTCTCCGCTATAGGCTGGCCCTAAACTAGACCTCGGCAGTGCTTTTTAGGTGCCGTCTATGCTTCATTCTTAGCTTGGCAGCTTTATTCGGAGAAATTGACCGTTTGGTTGTTATCCGTAACATTAACGCGTCACAGCGTGTCCATGCGCCTCTCGACAATGCGAATATGCAGCCTCAGTGCCACTCGGTATGTGGGTTGCTGTTGAGATCGAGAGGCGGTGGAATTGGAGCTTCACGATAGATATAAAGAATGAGTTTCCGCAATTCAATCACAATCTCGATATCCCCATCACTCGCATCAGTCTCTTCCAGATCGTTCTCTAACCGAATACAAACTATCATTGAAATCATCAATATGCCTTCTTTCAAGAGCCTCCTCACCAGCTTCGCCATCGCGGCTAGCATCGCCTCGGCCCATCCAGGACATGATATTGCTCACGAGGCCGCCGAACGTCGCGAGTTTCTCAATTCTGTCAAGCGATCCTCCCTCGCCCACTGTGCCCCCAAGCTTCGAGCTCGTGGTATTGAGGCTCGCAACATCGCTCGTCGTTCGGCCCAGGTTAACAAGGCTCGCCAGAAGCGAAGCTTGAAGAAGCGCGATGCTGATACCGCCCTGAACACTTCTCACAACAAGACTTCTCAAGGCTTCAGCCCTTGCACTGCCCCTTCGGTCCTGTTTGCCAGCATCAACTCTTGTGTTTTGACTCCCGAGGTTACTCAGGGTCCTTACTGTAAGTAAATTCCGTTTCCTTTTTGTTTCAGGGACATTAGCTAAAACAATCCAGATGTGGCCGGCGAATACGTTCGTGAGAACATCATTGAAGATCAAGAGGGTCTTAACATCATCCTCGACTACCAGGTCATTGACGTCGAAACCTGCGACCCTGTCCCCGATGTCTACCTGGAGATGTGGCACTGCAACTCCACTGGCGTGTACTCTGGTATCGTTGCCAACGGCAATGGCGATAGCTCTGATGAGACCAACATTGACCAGACTTGGCTTCGAGGCATTCAGAAGACCGACTCTGATGGTGTTGCTCAGTTCGAGTCTATCTTCCCTGGCCACTACACCAGCCGTGCTACTCATATCCACGTCATGGTTCATGCCAACGCGACTCTCCTTGCCAACCAGACCCTCGGCCGAGACAACTACGCCAGCCACGTTGGACAAGCCTTCTTCGACCAAGATCTCATCTCCCAAGTCGAAACCCTCGAGCCTTATGCTTCCAACACCCAGGAACTCACCCTCAACGAAGATGATGGTATTCTGAGCGAAGAGACACAGACCGATGGTGTTGACCCCTTTATGGAGTACACTCTTCTCGGCGACAGCATCAGCGACGGTCTTTTCGCTTGGCTCGCTTTCGGCATCAACTCCACCCAGTCCAGCTCCGTGTCTCCTGCTGCCTACTACTACAAGGAGGGAGGCGTTGCCAACGAGAACTCTGGTGGCGGTATGGGCGGATCTGCTCCTTCTGGTGCTGCTCCTGGAGGTACACCTCCGGCCAAGATTGACGAGTAGAGAATCCTACGGTGAATTAAATCCGGGATGCGACCGGCTGTATCCACGGGTGTGGATACTGCTAGAATACCGTGTTACCGATATACCCGGGTTTCCCGACGACGCTGGGAAGTTAGCAGATGTTGTGATGAGTCTGGGCAAGCGATTTGCGATTTGTTGGAGAAGTGCCTGCTTGGTCTGGAACTAAGTTCATTGTCTATATAGAATTTTGCATCACTGTTTATAGCTCATAGAAAGAAAACGTTTTTGTTGATCAAGCTCCACGCCACTTGCCACCAGATGAATGGATGATGAGAATAGGAATGGCTCTACAATGCTATTTAGCAATAGTTAATGGACGTTGAATTGATCCTCGATCGTGAAATAGCTAAACATCTAGATCCAGAAGGCCAAGACAAGACCACCAAGAATACTCAGTATCCACGTAGCTGCTTCTGACTTCTTAAACTGAGCCTTCTTGTATCCAAATCCCAGATCAAACACCAAGTGTCGAATGCCATTGATAAAATGATATGCGAACGGAAACCCTAGCAGTCCAAACTTAATTGCGGCCTTGGTAGCAAAAGGCAACGCTCCAAAAGCCGACACCAAAGCAGCAGAGTCAAATCTCATTCCAAGATAAGGAGCTACAGCATGGGCGCACAAAGTCAGGTAAGCTGTACCACCTACAGAAAGGCCTGTTATTCGAGTCCATGCTGATGCACTGAACCAGACTTGTCCGACCTGGTAGATTGTGAGGTTTGGAGTGACGGGGCGGTTGAGGCGTTGTTTGATGAGAATGTCGTGGCCTTCTTTCTGGCTCGTGTGAACAATCGCTGGGCGTTCTTTGTAAGAAGATCTGATGGGAGTTAGAGAGAACCCAGGAGGAAGTTGAAATTGGGAACTCACCTTGTTTGTTGGGACAACAGACGGGCTGAAGCCAATTTGGGGACGCTCTGGTTGAAGAAGACTCCCGGTCGTCCAATGCCTATTGAGAAGCTTCAGCAAAGCTATAGAAATTACACTTCCAAGTTAATGTGGTTTACCTCTCATGGCACCAAGGCCAAGTCGTTGTATGCTCATGGTGACTAACCAGTGACAATAAACGTCAATCTCAGAGTACTTTTAGACGAGTTGATTACGCATTCAATGACAATCTGAGAAACAAGATCTGAGCTATCAAAGCACAAGTCTTTCTTGCATTCACACGTGATTCTCGCTTTTCGCGTCTTTTGACTTCTTCCGACATCAGCCTACCGAGAACATCGGTGTTTGTTGTGCGACCTGCCGGATGTAAGATGCCGGATGAAGGACACCGACCCTACCGGCCAGACACTATCATGGTTAAGTAAAAAGAGAAATACTTAGGCCATTTCAGATAATCGCGTTTAATCTCTACGCTCAAACAGGCCTACAGTGGTGGTGGTGTGCTCTCAGGAACTTAAATACTAGAAGAAATAAAAAAGAAACGACAACGGCATGATTCGAACATGCGCTCCCGAAGGAAATTGATTACCAGGGTCTTTTAAACCGCTTCGAGTCAATCGCGTTAACCACTCCGCCACGTTGCCAGTGGTTGTTAGACATTTCTCACGATCAAACTCTGGTCTAACAACCTAGCTCTGCAGTTTTTGCAAGACTCCGAGTATTCTGGTTTCATCCATCTTCAGCAATCAGCATGCCTCATCACTACAGCAAATTCCTTCGGAAATTCAAGTCAAGGAACCCATGGTCATTGATGTATCGGTCCAGCAATTCATTAGCTCGACTTACACTCGATATAAGGTTGAAGATAAGGTTATTAGTCATACACCGAGATTCACGATCCAGGAAGGAGTACCTTCTATTTTTCGCAACTCAATTAAATGGCCACATTTTCCTGACTAAGTGCATGTGACGAATATAAATTCATGGATGATTGACGAAGATTGCCCTTCGCAATTAAAATCGAGACGCCCGACTTGTTTCATGGTTTTCAGCTGATCACTAATCGTGCTGGTTTGAATGCAATGAACAGGGATGGATCCATGCTCGAGAAGGGCTGACTAGGTCGTTTTATCGCTCGCGATCCCACAAGAAGCTTAAGTACCTCTTTATCTCCCAGTGAATATTGGAAGTGGATGTTCATTCATTCAAGCTTATTTGCTCTATTGATCCGGCGACGTTGAGATGCGTGCCTTTTCGTCGACATTCATCAGTCCAGGCCTCGCAGTCCTGGCAGCTGCCTCCGACGAAGATGTTGTTTCGTTCCCCGCCATCGGCGAAGTCGACATCGTGTTTCCTAGGGAAGATACATACGCCGCCGAAGCCCCATTTCCCGTCATCTTCGGCCTCCAAAACGCCCCAGTGTTGACCACCTTCAGTGGCACACTCAACTGGGAACTTAACTGTGCATATACTTTATTCGGCATCGGCCGACTATACTTGGACTTTTTACCTGACTTGGAGCCTTATTACTTTCTCAACACGAGCAAAGCCATCGCTGATGCTGACGAGGGTGACCAGTTTCAGTACTGGCGTGGCGAAGAAGATTCTTGTATCCTCAAGTGGGATTTGCGGTGGACCACTGTCTGCGAGCCACGCAAAGACGGCAGTCTTCTCTTGAAGAACAATCAGTTCGAAAGATCTGGCAATGTAACTTTTACTCTTCGCCCTGGCGCAAAGACTGCACGCAAGGCTATCGCAGAGTACGATGGCTGCGCTATTGGGGGAACTGCGGTGAAGGTTGAACGCAACTATACGGTTGGCTGTCCCATTCTTGCCGAAGACGCCTCACCGAAACCGAAGCCTTGTGGTTTGGATGTCAAAAGGGCCCGCAGCAGTCTTGCTGAGGCTGTTGTGAAACCTACCACGAGCTTGACCGCGATACCCAGCAAAACGACCGATTCAGGTATGGATGCAACAGGTACTGGGACAGAAGGTGCCTTAGTGCCATCTAGCACTGGAGAGGGCTCTGGTCAAAGCAACGGAGGTGGAAAGGATAGTAATGGTGCACAAGCATTCGCCGGTAGCAAAGGCGGGCTCTTGACGGTGTTTACTGCTTTGGTCGCTAGTATCCTTCTCGAGCTAGTTATGTAGATTAAGTAGCACAGATACGCAAATAGACTAGTTGAGTCAGTTGCTCCATCCCAACCTCAACCTCGAGATCTGAATTTCAACACACAAAGCATGGCTGAGTGAAATTTCACCACCACCATCACTACAAGTCATTTGTAGCACTTGGCCAGTACACATTTCTGTTTATGAGAGAGACCAACTTTCCATGTGTTCTTTCACACCATTCGAGGACATAGTTGATGGTACTATCCAGAAAAGCCTAGACTTGACTGTACTGGCAAACAGCTTCATCCTAACTTGAGCTACGAAGTCTTAAGCACCTCTTCACCGGTTTCCGGCATGAGCTTGGTCAGACACTAAAAATAAACATCGTAATTTCTCTCTCATAATTACTGTTTCTGTCGATAGGTACTGCTTTTTAGCTTTTTAAGCTGAAGCCACTGACACGGCATGCACGGTTATCCAAGCCGGCCGAGGGCCAAGACCAACAACAAGTCCTCAAGCGTACAATTACTGTGTAAGAGCTGTAATAACAGCGTCCTGAATTATTAATTGAAAGGGGCTGTATTTATTTCAACGTTATCTGATCTGGGCGTATATAAACTTACGACGGCCTCATTTGAACGACGGGGTAAGTTTCACACTACCTTCTTCCGACAATACACGAGGGATTCGCGGTTACATCAATTCAAATTTCACAGTCCTCAATATATCTCTGCTGTTATACCTACAATATGCCCTCAGTAAAATACACCACTCCTCCCGGCTTCACCCAAACCCTCTCCGACGCCGTCCATTACTCCCAAGCCGTAGATCTCGGCAACGGCCACTTCAAAATCTCAGGCCAAGGCGGCTGGGATTCTAAAGGAGAAATATCCACCGACGTCACTAAGGAAACTGAACAGACAATTCAAAACGTCGATGATGTTCTCAAAGCAGCTGGTCTTCGTGGGTGGGAAGACGTCTACTACATACGCAGCTATCATACCGATATTGACGCCACACTATCTCCTCTAGCTGAGGCTCTTAAGAAGCGAATTCCTAACAACCGACCTGGAGGTGTTGTGTTGGGCGTTGCGAAGTTGGCACTGCCGGGTATGAGGCTGGAAATCGAGGTCGATGCTAAGAGTTCGAACGCGAGGGGGTCATCAGCGAAGATCTAACCACGATCAGCCTAATCGAATGATTTGTACCATTGGATAACTACATCAATATATTACGAGAGCTATTCTTTGAGATCGAACAGTCATATTCATATCATTATTACCTTCTATAAGTCGCTAAATTAATCAGAATCATCATTCATAACCCATTACCTCTCCAAACATCCTTGAATCGACACTTCCTGCATTTCACTGTACAACTCAAATTCCCTCTTAACCTGACATCCAAGACTCTTCTCGAAAGACTCTTGATCCGCTTCTGCGACATGGCTCACCCCGCCATCTTCTCCTAGATTTGAATGAAAGATTCCAGCTGCACTGACAGGCAAGAAATCCTCATATGTAATCGGCTCAGCCTTAATGGCCCCGGAGCTGACAAGACTGTCGATGCTCGCATCGAGGTCTTTTGGTAGCTGAGAAACAGGACTGTATGTGAAGTATGCAAGATTCTCTTTTCGAATGGTTTCCAAGTCATCGGGAAACTTCTGGAAAACCTTTGCAAGAATTTGCTCCTTCGAGCCAGACTTAGCATCAGACGTGAGCTCGGCCACAGACCCTCGCCACTCGTTGATAAGATCATCGTATAGACGTCTTCCCTTGGGCGTCAATGCCATTCCACGCTGCTCAATCTCTCCAAATCTCGCCTTGTGGCTTCCTCCAGTTTCTTCTCCTTCTGAAAAGGCAATCGCTTCATCAAGGGCTAAGAAACTTGTTTGGCGAAGGAGGATAGGGCAAAGCCTTGGTGGAGGTCCTTCTATGGCGTCTTTGGCTTGGAGGCCATATCGAAGCATTTCAACTTGTGCTGTTTCAATGTCGAGAACCCGTGGCGTGAGATGATTTATGTGAGGTCCTTTGAAACAGACGACGTCTGCGATCAAGGGATGTGCTTCTCGAAGAGCTTTGTATGTTTTCATGTCAACTGTTGATGTTTTGTGCCATCGAAATGTTTCGAGGGCTTCTTTTATGAATTCTTTTGATACGTCCTCGGAGAAAGACTTTTGTGATTCGAATATTTTGATCAATTCCACACATCGATCTGTAAAGATGTTGCGTTTTCGCAAAATATCGGCAGCCTGTGTCCGAAGTGTCTCGTCCTCGATGAGTTCAAGCCGCAATAAAGATGTGAATACACGAAAAGGGTTGTATGCCAGTGCTTCCTGCGTGAGAGGTCGAAAGCACGTTGCGTGAACTGGAAGATTGGCGACAGTGAGGTCGTAGTAGCCAACAGGATGCATTCCCATTACAGCGAATAATCGCCGCATCATGGCTAATTCTTCTGGTGTTCCAAGTCTGATAGCTCCATGGCGTTCAACCTCGATACGAGGTTCGATGGGTTGATGTTTTTGGTGATTGATATCGGATACAAGCTTGAGGAGTGTGCCGTATTGGGGAACTTCACGTCGATACATGCTCGAAAGGGAAGAGGCAAACATGGCCCTGATAGCATCTGGACTGACTGGGTCTGTGACTGTCATTGTGACTGTGGTATATTGTTGGTGTAGAAGGGGGACTATTCGCGCGGTAAGGAGCAGTACGTTAAATTCAGATGTGTTACTGGGCTTATCATATCTAGAGTATAACTCAGATAAGCCTGAATACTATCATTTATATCTAGCATTTCGGGCAACGAGACACGAATGCCGATGTTATCAGGTATCTTTTGGACGCCCTTTTGCTTGTAGTCATTCTCCATGGACAAGCCTCCAACGAATTAGATTACGTGCTTTCCTGATAAAGCGGAGATCGCGCGTCCGATAAGGCGGTCCGAAATCTGGTCATGGGGCTCGGATGCGATAAAGAGGAAACAGAACCCGAGTGTTGGCTCGTCTCGCGCTGTTAGTTACAAGGTAGTATAATGCCGACTCCGGTCATCGGCGCGATTGAGACTCTCCGAGTTACTGACTTGCCTGTTTTTGGGGCTGGCTGATTAAGATAAGGGCGCTGATAAGGAGTCCAAGGTCGCATTCTCTCAGATACCAACTAAATATGTTGGGGATCCATCGGAAGATAACCGAGCTGGAGAATAGTCACTCACCAAGTAGTCAGCAGGGTCTAGTTAGCAATCATTCGTGTAACAAATGGTATCATTATGGCTATCTCATATCAAATTCTCTACACAGATTCCCCTACAGCTCAAATCCCAGGTTCACATGGATAGCCTTGGATTGAGTGTAGGCATCTAGCGCATACTGTCCCAATTCCCGACCAATTCCAGAAGACTTGTATCCACCAAAGGGGATACCAAAGTGTGAATCGCCAGATGAGTTGATCCAGACCATGCCAGCCTGAAGTTTGCGAGCGACCTTGTGTGCCCGCGAGATCTTCTCGGTGAATAGAGCAGCTGCAAGACCGTAGGATGTATCGTTAGCCTTGGCGATAGCTTCTTCGTCTGTCGAGAACTTGGCGATGGAGACAACGGGACCAAAGATCTCTTCCTTCATGATCTTCATGTCCTCGGTAGTCTGTTACTTGAGTCAGAACATCTTTTGGTATTGTTGGAGCGGAAACCTACGTCTGCAAAGACTGTTGGCTGGAGATAGTAGCCCTTGTCGCCGTGCTTGCTACCACCATATAAGAGTCTAGCACCAGACTTGCGCCCCTCCTCAATATAGGAGATAACTCGATCTAATTGGGTCTTGGAGACTTGAGGACCTTGGACTGTTGCTTCTTCAAAGGGGGAGCCGAGCTTGTCATTCTCCTTTGTGACAGCGACGAACTTCTCAAGGAACTTGTCGTAGATGTCCTCGTGCACGTAGATTCTCGAGGTGGATGTGCAAACCTGAGACATACTGTCAGTATCTATGCCGCTGCTTACTGGGCTATGAAGCTCACCTCTCCCTTGTTGTCCATGATTCCAAAGTGGCACCACTTAACAGCCTGCTCCAGCTCTGCATCCGCAAAGACAATTGAAGGACTCTTGCCACCACACTCAAGCGTGATGTTCTTGAGGTTGTTCGCGGCATCCTTCATTATGGCCCTGCCAGTATTGGTGCTGCCTGTGAACGCAACCTTGTCAATGTCCATGTGTCCAGCAATAGCCTTTCCAGTCTGGGGACCAAGACCAGGCAGCACATTGACAACGCCAGCAGGGAGGCCAGCCTCCTTGACAAGGTTACCGAAGTATAAAGCAGACAGAGGTGTCTGCTCGGCGGGCTTAAGGATGACTGTGTTACCGCATGCCAGCGCTGGCGCGACCTTCCAAGCGAGCATCATGAAGGGGAAGTTCCACGGGATGATCTGTCCGCAGACGCCAAGAGGCTCTTGGAGTACATATGCGAGCTTGGCGGGAGATGTCTCAATTGTCTTGCCGCTGATCTTGTCGGCGGCGCCAGCGTAGTATCGGAAGACATTGTACGACTCGTCGAGATCGCCAGCGAGACAAGCGCTGAAAGGCTAGCGACAGTGTCAGCGACGCAATTGGACCGAGGAGCAAGGTTACGTACCTTGCCATTGTCAAAGGCGTCAATAGCGGCGATGAGCTCGCGGTCGCGATCAATGAGATCAGCAAGCTTGTAGAGGAACGCGCCGCGGTCTACAGCAGCGAGCTCTGACCATTCACCTTCAAAGGCTTTGCGCGCAGCTTGAACGGCCTTGTCGACGTCTTCTTTTGAAGCTCCCTTGAGCTTGATGACCTCTTCCTCGGTGCTGGGACGTGTGAGTTCCCGTTCAATTGGAGAGTCGAGGGCTGCTGGGAGCTTACACTGGATTTGTCACTGTGAACTCGTCGCCTGAAGCAGCGACATACTCGTTGTTGATGAAGAGACCAGTGGGTTGGTCGTACTTCTTGCCGTTGGGCAATGTGATTGACGTAGTTGATGCCATTGTGAGATAGGCAAGAGACGCAAGGCGGGCAAGACTGGACGAGAGGAGTCTGAATGTAGAATAAGGTATTACAATGACGAAGGATGGGGTATCATCTTTTATAATGAGTGCGACGCATCAAATGACAGCGGCTGTCCTCGGGACTCATACACCCAATAAACTACCACCAACTAAGACACCATCGCGTCCATCCACTGTTTGCGGGGTTCCCTCAATCATGACAATTCCGCTGCACATTCAACTGATAGCGCTTCAATTGGCCCCAAACCTTTCCTCATGCAGTCTCTCATCATGTCCCAGTTCAAGTCAGGAAAGTATTCAGGCCAGAATGAGGACGAACACTAAACGATATCTACAACCCCGCGATGCGGGGGAACTGGGCTATTCTCCTTTGGGTAACTTCTTGGGCCTCTTGCAATCCCCAGGCAGGTCTTATCTTATACTGCATCTGGGATGTTTCTGGGCACTTCTGCGGGGCCAGTAAGATACAGCTCTCAAGAGCGAGGGAGTCAAACTGGAATAGGAATGTTGGGTGACCACTCGGTCGTTGTAGCATGACGAGGTGGCCGAGGTGAAATCTTCATGATAGGTTCTGTGATTATCATGGCCATGCGCCAAGGTCTTGGGTGGTGGTGATTGCGTATCATGTCGTGCAGTACATAAGGGCAACTATGCCTCTGATACGAGCATCGAGCACAGCGATTGTTCAAAGATCTATACCCCTCAGTCACAAATCCCCAGCTCTACGTAAGCCTCCAACTTCCCTATCAGTCTGATCTCGGTACCTTATACAAATAGACTTTCGTCATGTCCCATCTCACCTACTACAACTACGAAGGTGTCGGAAAGACCAACAACAAAGAATACTCCTACTCACAAGCTGTCCGCATCGGCAACACCATCAAATGCTCCGGCCAAGGCGGATGGGATAGCGAAGGCAACATCGACAAAGAAGATCTCAAGGGTCAAATTGACCTTGCGTTCAAGAACGTTGAGAAGAACCTCAAAGACGCTGGCGCAAGGGGTTGGACAGACGTTCACTCCGTCAGAAGCTATCACATCTCCCTCTCAGGCTCTTTTGACCTCATGGTTGAGCAGTTTCGCAAGTGGATGCCTGACCATCAGCCAACTTGGACTTGTGTGGGTGTTACCGAGTTGGGTATTCCTGGCATGATCGTTGAGATCGAGGTGGAGGCCAATATCCAGCAGTAATTGTGTAGCAAAATTTATTAAGCATTTTCTCTTCTTTGCCACGCCTTATATAGACCCTACTTCTTTCTCGCTGATTTCAGTACTCTGCAGCACAAACAGGTCGGCTGAAAGGTTGTCCCTGGTCTCTATCTCACCTCCTTCTGTACGACACTATGCGCTCTTTATGAGCGCGCCACCATTGGCCCGTCGTCACTGAATGATTACTAACGGCGCAAGCTCTCTCAATGGTAACCCCAAGAAGAACAAGACTCATGCGGCTTAGTCTAGCCAGATATTATTGCTAAAGCAATTCAAGATCCTAGATCCATCTCATACTTTGAAGCATCCCTGATCATCACCCCAACCGTGGACCCTGATCTAGGTCTATAGAGATATCTGATGAGTAGAACTGATGTAGGTCTTCTGTATAATGCGGTACAAGCTGCTTTAACAGAAGAGGACTTTGCTGCTCGCCGAATCAGCTTAAGTATGAAACGCTATCAACAAATCCGGAATGCCAAAGGAGCGCTAGAAATCACAATCTACTATACGATGACAGGAGCACGTTATGGTTTTCAGTAGCTATAGACTAGCAGTTTTTGGCTATGTGATCTCCCATCCGAATAATCTTGGCTGGTCGGTATTCAAGGAGCAGGTGGAAACTGGCATGACTTATATTCCATGTCCAACATCAAATCAAGAGTCAAGGACAGTTTCGCATTAACTCACGCATCGCAGTGTATGGTGATTCGAAACCTCTGTAGGGCCGCTTCATCACCATTCAAGTCGATATAGTTAGGTTCAAAGGCTTACGATCAGACGCATTCCTGTGTTGATGGCCATGCATTTCAATCTAGACACTCGGGCAGTCCTTTCGTTTGGCTCTAGGGACCTGAGAATCAAGTCGAACAGTTCGAAGAAACTATGTCGCTAAAGATAGATATCAAGCATGTAGCGCCGGTACTGGTTGCACGGGTGACGAAACGGGATATATCATCGGCAAGGGCCATATATATCCTAGAGCCACTTCACGCTGGAGCTGCTCGTTCACAAAACTTGGACGCTGAACGAGATAGCATCTGGGCTCTAACTCCATAAGCTTTTCAGATCGAGTCTTCCGTCCTTGAATAATGAGCGAAATACTGAATCTGTAGCGATATGTTATAAAGATTTATTTATGAGTTGGACGTCTAAGTTTTGAGTGAGGCTGGATGAAACGCAACCAACTTAATAGGCTTTCAAGAACTACGGGAACTCTTCTTATTTTTCCTGAACTATCTGTAACTCGTACGTCGATTTCAAAATCATAGAATTTATGAAAGATCTACTTCTGAAAAAAGGAGTTCAAGTTGTAGTATCAGTGCCATGTCGATCATAATTTTCACTTACTATTTTCTTATAAATAGAGTATGTCCTGGAAAATAAGAGGCATGTAGAACAATAAAGGCTTTCCTTGATGCATTTGGGATTAATCTCAGACTGGGGATTAGGACGAAGCTCGACCAGCTCGAATTGAGTTTTACTGACAGAAAGGAGTCAGTATCGGTTGTCCAAGAATCTTTCAATATTTTAGTAAGGTCTTGCTGCCAATTGGGTTTTCAAGACATCCTGGCAAGCGTTTGGTGTTGCAGAAGCACGGCATCAGGTCGGACCAGAAATGACTCACCGCCAACTTAGCTTTAAAAGAAGCTTTGGAATCATCTTAAGAATAGCCAGTCTTTACCAACTACATTGTCTCACAAAATGGCTTCCGCATATAGTCAAGAGCAACTTTCACAGTTCTTCGATTATATCGATCTTCCCAAAGGGCTGCGAGGAGACCTCCGGCCTTCTTTGATGCTCTTGAAAGCCTTGCACATTCACTCGCTCGCTGCGTTCCCATATGAAAACCTATCTCTGCACTATAATGTCACACATAGTATCGACCTCGATCCTCGACATCTTTTTCGAAAGATGGTGATAGATAGACGTGGCCGCGGCGGTTTCTGTATGGAAATTGCGATCTTGTACAACCACATTCTTCGGGCTATAGGGTTCGATGCATATACTGCTGGGGTACGAACTCGAGGAAGACTCGAAGGTGTTCCAAAAGGGGACTATCCAGGCTGGTAAGTAACCGACTGTATCTCAGCTGTTGAGATCAGACGAAGAAGTCAAATCTATACACATCGAGGAACTAGAAACCAAGTTGTCAATGGAGAAATAACCTCACGTCCATTTTAGACATCCTAAGCATTTTGGCAATATGAATCAAACGCTGACCAGACACTAAGGAACCATATCGTGAATATCATCACTTTCCCGGATGGTAGCAAATATCATTCCGATATAGCATTCGGAGGTGACGGCGCCACGATGCCAATGCCACTCGTCGACGGTTTAGTACACAAGAACCTTGGAACCCAGCAAATACGACTCAAGAGAGATTGGATACCTCATCAAGTCCACAAGACAGAAGAGACCAAACTCTGGATCTATCAGTATCGAAACGGCCAAGACAAAGAGTGGAACTCTTTCTACTCGTTTCCGGGCATCGAGTTCTTTGCCTTGGATTGGAATGTTGTGAACTGGTGGATCAACACTCACGCAGATAGCCATCAGCCACGCAATGTATTGACTATCAAGTTTCTGCTTCGGCCTGTGGAGATTGAGGCGAGCTTCGAAAGGGAGATGGAGATTTATGGAAAGAGAATGCTTGTGAATGGGGTTGTTAAAGAGAATCTGGGTGGAAAGACACAAATCATCACCACTTGTGACACAGAAGGGGAGCGTGTAGAAGCTCTTGAGAAGTATTTCCAGATATCTCTCACTGATGAGGAAAGGGACGGTATTCGCGGCTATGTGTCAGAGCTCAGAGGCACTATGCCATAAATAAGACAAAAGTATTCCGTCAGGTTCAAAGATAAACACCATCAAGTCTTGAGAAAGTCCCACTTGGCACCTTCACCTCTCACTTCAACCAACTCACTCCCATCATCTCCAACAGCCATACTCCACAACTCTTGGCCATGTCTCATCAAAAGCTCATAACCACCCTGTGGACTTGGCCGAAGTGTAAAGTATTCATGCGACTGATGCTTATCGACTCGGGCGATGAACTTCCTCCTCTCGTTGTGGCCGATGATAGTCCCAGAAACACAGTTTCGGAAGCCCAGCCATCTATCTCGTTCGATACACTCCCAGTGGAAGCCTCCTCTCGGGTTGAAGCCCTCACAAAGTCGGAGGTCGCCGTTGACGATTGTGATGACTTTGCCTGAGTCGCGATGGCGAATGATGAAGATGGCTCCGGGGTAGGGAACGGATTCAGTGTAATCTCTGCAGGTTTCGGTTGTCGTTGTGTGTGTGGGCGTGCCTTGGCCATCGACAGTGGAAGCCATGGACATGGTATCAATGAGATCCATTTCTTTACTCATGCTGATGATGTTTTACTGTAGATAATTGTGATTGAGTTGCAGCGCTGAGGTGGTGAGATCGAATGCATGTCCACGTAATGCATCAGGCAGCGCTGCGGGAGAGCAACCAACCACTGAGATTCCTGCATCTTAGCAGCCCTCCATGCCCCCTCAGCCGCTTCAGCACCTGACAGTGAAGCGCTGGAGCAAGCAGTCCTATACAACGGCGAACATAGATCAGAAAATTACAGGCAGTGGCAATATATATGTATAAAACATTTACTAGTTAAAACAGGTTTCTAGGAACAAAGAGCTTCCAGGTTTGCCCCTGGTACCTGAGCAATGCCGTAGGGTAATTCGTCAGACTTGCCCCAGACGGAGATGATCGACGTTCGCTCGGCAGCTATCGAGCGATGGCCACCTGCGTCTTGACTTATAAGTCATACAGATAAGTTTGTATTATAGACGTAAACAATATCTATTCATGTCGCGCTACTGCGTTTGGCACCGTATCTTACGGGACTGTTTCATGACATGTTCTCATCAATGATCATGCATGCCCTTGACTGCCTGCTACTCGCTGACAAGGCCCAACACCAAACCAATGCCAGTAACCAACTGCGCCGTTAGACAAACCGAGACACCAAAGTCCTAACAAACTCAAATCATCACTATCAGGGCAAGAATAGGGTGTGAGACAAAGACCCTGCATCAGTACAACCAACCCACAACCCAGCCACGACAGCATCTCTCGAAACACATACCCTGGACGATCCAAGGTCACAAGATTGAGCAATCAGTCATTTCTTCGCAGCCTTAAACGCCCAAGACACAAAAACTAACTCGCGCCAAGCTACGCGTGACCTCAATCACAAACACCGTTTTAACCGCCCGCGTCGCATGGCAACTGCCCCCCTCCCCTCTGTCATTATCGTGTCATTCTGATCTCTCAGGCTTCACAACAAAACCGTTATGCTATAAGTCAGTTAACCTCCCGTCGCATCCGCAAAAAGAGGGCGCCACAGTAGTACTCGTAACACGTTCTAGACCAACGGAGCAGAGCCTACGAAGCCAAGAACTGTGGCTCAGGGCACGAGGACACGCAACCCATGGATCCAAAGGGTCTAGAACGTCGCTGTGCTGATCTTGGGTATTCCCGACGAGTTCCCACGCTCTTGAGAACCAATCTACCCAATAGGACTGCACGGCTGTGCGAAGGTTTCCTGTGACACCTGCGCTTCGCTATTGGTTCTACGACAGGGCGCAACGGAGAAGGGCGGTTGAGAGACCCCGAAGTAGAGAATGGCATAGTGCACGCTGGGGTACAACATCGTCGTATTGATGGACATGTTCTCGAATTAGCCAGGAACGCTCGGAGCCCGGCAGGAGCGGAAAAGGGCTTAATTGAAGCAACGTTGTATGAATGCCGGGAGATCGATAACGGTCTTTTCCGGGGGCGTAGTATTGAGCCTATCGACTGGCTAGAACACAACACTGGAGGTCAATGGCCAGACAAGAATAGCAGCATGGTCTAGAAACGCTGAGGCTACAGTAAAAGCACCGATTCAAATGTCTTTATTGACTTGCCCTCTACGACTCTGCCCTGAAAATCAATAAAGCCAAGCCCTGCCTGATCCGCATCGGCATGCCCGAGCTCCATCATGATATGATACAAAAGAGTCAAATGGAATAACTGATAAAATAACTGACCAAGTGCCTGAGGGTTTATCACGCGGAAACACTCGCTTACTCAAAACATCGAGGTTTTCCGTGAGTACAGTACCCGGGATGCAATCTGATCGAAAGCAATCAGCTGCATAGTGCTCAGTTACAATGCATCAAGCACAGGCACCCATTGCCGCATCAAGGAACCGAACCCAGACCACAGACGTTTTTCTAGAGTCAGGCCGAAACAGATCAGTCACATTGGCCGAGCTTCTGGCCCAGAACCCGAGCATGTAAAACAAAGGCCCTGATCTAGAGCCTCCCTCGTGTGATAAGCAAGACCGGACGGACCCTTTCAAAAGGACCCTTACTTTGTGAGGACAAAAAAAGGGATTCACCGCTCCATAATTCTTCAGCCCTGGGATCACCGGGGCCCGTGGCTTGAAAGTCCATTTTGAGATCCAAGCTCTGTAAGATGGCGTATTCTGGAATACGGTCCCATCGTCTCACTTGAGTGCCATGCAATTTCCCGCAGAAGACCGCCAAGACGAATTCTAGCCCGCATGGGACTGCAGTCCTGCAATGCAACACCGTCTTGCTCTTGTCAGCGCTTGCTGGGGTTTGATGGGATAGAAGAGAAAAGGCTTCGTCAGAAGATCGTGGCTGTGACAGGTTTACTGCTTAGAATGGTTTGGCTGGGATGGCTTTGTAATTTAATGCTATGCAAAACACACGTTGCTCAGCATTGGATGGATGTCCAAGCGGGTCGATCATTCATCAAACTTCAGCTTTCAGGGACCTTTTGGGGCCCACCCCCAGTTCAAAACGCCAGTGAGAAAGGTCAAGAATAAGGCGACCCTGCCAAGCCAGTGTTCTAGACTCTTGAGTCTAACAGTCTGACTCTGGCTCTGACTTTAAAATGGTGAGCGGCATTATTTCCTCGTTTTTGACGGAAATAGCAATTCAAGCGGAAAAGAAAAGGAAAAAAGGACCATCAGTCAGCAATAACCTCAAGACCTTAGACATGACACGGCTTGCCAAGCAATTCGTGATCGTCTGACAAAGAAGACACTGATCCGTCGCATCCGTCGGGGAGCTTAATTACAGCGCCATGCATCGGGCTCCATGGGAGATGGGAGGAGTTAGAATGCCGCGGCATCGCAGCGCAACGCAACACAGCGCATGCATCGGATGCCATTATCGCATCAGATAAAACAGACACGCGTAAGGTTCTGTCCTACTCTAGTATAGGCAAAATGAGAAAACGGAGCAGAGGGGAAAGGGCGTGGGGTGGGAATTAACAAAAGGGTCATCCATATCCCCGATTTAGAGAATCTCCGTCTCGATCCCCTTGCAGCATTGATCAGGCGAGGCTACTCTGTATGTATGTACATACATTTCCATTCCTCCATCTTCAATCTGCGAGATCGAGAATTGTCTTTGAATACGGATATGTATGTCGATTTGGGAAAAAGCAAGCATCTCGATACCTGTGCAAAGAGGCCTGGCCATTGGTTCCCAGGAGCAGCTCCGAACGGGAGGACTCTCTGACTGTTTATAACGAAAACGGACGCCCATCGAAGGTTTGGTAGAGCATCTCGGCCGGTGGCGTCGCCATCTCGATGTGGCTCCATCACTTGATGAGGGCGGGTTTTTAGAGCGTGGTCCAGATCGATCTACAACAAAGGGTCTTGCCTAGCTCCCAGGAACAAATCTGCAGTTCTACATACACTAACTAAGCAACACGCTGAGGGAGTTTCCATTCGATGATATTACGACTAACTCAGAGGGGGTGTTTGTTGTGTGTCGCGCCATGCCATGGGCAATCGGTAATCTAGTCATGGAATTGTGGGTGGCACGGCCATGGGCATTTGCTCAAAACCACCACTGAATGGCGGCCGTTTTGTGTCCGGATGATGTGGATGGCTCTATCTATCTCAAACTCGAGACTGACCCATCAGCCCAGTTTAAAACGGTTTCTTCAAAGGGCTTAACGGAGCGACATCACTCGTATTAGTGATCGATCGGGATGAGACAAGTGCAGTCAGTGTGTCTTGATCTACGACTCGACCCGACTCAACCTGTCTACTTAAAACACATCTCGATGATTAATTCCTCTGTAACGAAGATCAAACAGATTCTCATCCCACACCTGAGCTGACTTGGCTGATAATCTTTCGATGAATCAATCAAGATCCCCCCTACCTACGTACGTTAGTCTTAAACCCCACATATTCATCTTCCTTCCAACTTCTCATCGGGACCATCGAAAGGCAAAAAAATAAATAAAAATGATAGACGATCGCGGGTTTTGATAAGCGTTCCCGCCCAAGCCCAGTCCCGGCAATCCGACGATCAATCAACTACGTCCCCAGTTTCACTCGCTGATCCGATGAGGAAGTCTGGTTCTGGGCATCGAGGGGGTTTCGATCGCGCGTGGGTGCTGCGTAACTGTCGACGTCAGTTTTGCGATAAGCGCTTCCTTTCTGTCATGTTTCGAGGTATGAATTACGCGCGTGCTATGGAGATTGCATCATTCAGACGGCTATCGACAGCTCCATCAAACACCACAAGTTGGTTCTCGATGTTCGTAGCTGCTGGCTAGGCGACGATAATTTACTGCGATCGGGAATAACTCAGACCCTGTCACCAATTTCGCTTTTAGGGATCATGATGAGATGCAGGGTATTACCATCGTCAACGGGGTCATGCAGACAGCCTAGACAAGAACAAGGTCGACGGAGACGCTCCGGTGCTTGTGAAGGAAGCTCGCGAAGTCGATTGCATGCTAGAGTACGATGCCCATGGCAGTCGGAGTCATGGGGGTGCTTTTGCCTGTCTCGAGTGCCGTGCCGGATGTGACTGGCACGACTCGGCCGGGTGTGATAGCGTGAACGTGAATGCTGATTGACACTCTGTTTCAAGGTCTTGGCAAAGCACGTTGCAACTTTGAGGACCAATCCAATGAAGCCGTAACGGACGACATCGAGATTGCTCAGGGCCGTTGCAATGTGTCCATGCAATGCCATGTCTTTCTTTTTCATGCTCAACAAAAAGGCATATTTGTACATATCAGCAGAGCCAGTCGTCTGTCGTTATTCCCGTCCAGAACATTCAGATATCTCATTAGAACGCTCTGGACTCTACGCACACCCCGTGAACCGAATCGACGACATATCGCCATTGAAACGGAATCATCTCCGACTAGTGGGATCTGGGTCATGGGACAGGAGAAACAGAACAAGACAGTAAAAAACCGAAGCTTCATGTCCTTCGATCCTGTTCTAATGGCCCCGACCAAGGTTCTCGTCTCTGTGCCCTGAAGATCGGAAATTGGCTGTGTCATCAAAGGAGTGGCCGATGGCGCTAGGACTGTTTTGAAGGCTGACTCCAAACGCCGGAACGGAATGCCCTGCCAAGATCTCCGTTCGCTAACTCCGTTTACCGCTTACTGTGATATCTCGTTAGCCATCCTCTTCACCTCGCTCAGTTGCATGTCAACAACACGGCTTTGCAAGGTCCCTTGTGAGTCACGGCAAGGGGCCCTGTAAAGAAGCCAAATGGCGGGAAGATGCACCCGAAATAGCAATTCATCCCAACACGATCCACAGACAAGAGACAGCAAAGAAGAAGAAGAAGAAGCGGTCATGAACATCATGAAACTCAACTCTGCAGCATTGTATTTTCTGCAGCGGACTTTTCACTGTCAAGCCCAACACGCTAATTTACACATTTCAACAATGCTCTATTTCTGGGTACACTAAACGCTAGCCCAGAGCCCAATCCAACGGTTCAGGCTCATCATGCAAGGACAGGGTTCTCGCTCTCGCTCTCGGTCAGAGTCAGCCCTTAAAAAGAATTATTAGGGGTCCATCATCTCTTCTGTCTGTATGGAGTATCATCCTTTCAAGCTCAACCTCAAAATACTGGAGCCCGCCGTAAGACCAGCGTTGCAGCCCTGAGTACTGAACGACCCGAATCCCCGGGTACGCGGTGTGCTGCGCTGTATCCGCACATAGCATTCTGCTCATCTTCCTCCCTGTGGATATTGGATCACCCCGGTGCTTAGATCGTGGTGGTGCCCGTAGTCGCGGGCGGCTCTGTTGTTCTGTTCTGTGATGCTGGGCTGTCTACGTTGCATCAGGATTGAGGCTTGTAAGTGACAGCCATCCAATAGCGCCTTTCCATACGAGGACAAAACTTTGCAAATTACAATCCTGTCACAATGGAAGCTTGGCGGGCGCCCAATAGCGACTCTTTCATGTGTTGAGAAACAATAATGCCGATTGTTTCTCGCAAAGTGATTCATGCGTTGACCGCGGATGGAGAAAAGAATCAGACTCTCTCATCGGATCCCGCGATATGCGTGAAACCCGCCCTAGGATTCAAGACTCCATCCAAAGATCCGCCCTTCATATAATGTTGGTCGCACAACAAGGGTTGATTACTGCATCGCATCTACCTATTGCAACGTACATGCCGCCCGACGCGAACGCCATTGTTTAAATGTGACAGATGCCATGGATGCTTATTGTATCAATTGCGCGGCCTTTCGGCGCGGTTCAAGCGCCGCCATCCATTATCAATCACCGTGGCATGGCATGCCGTACAAGCCGAAAAGCCCGTCACTTGGACATTCAGTTGAGACAAGAGGCAGCAGGCACCCGCGGAAGACGGGCGCACGCAGTCAGCTCGATATGATCTTGTCCTTTTTACTACCTAATTGATCCCGGTGGCTTCGTGCCCTTGCTGGGCTGAGCTGGCCGATCCGGGGTTATTTTAACGGTGAACTCAATTTCATGAGGCGACCCATGTTGAATTGTCGTACTACCATCTGTCTACCGTATATTTGAGTCATCTTGCCAGAGCAACACTGGACAACTCATCTTGGTCCAAGCTGTAGAAGGTGAAAAGCTAGAGTGATACATACATACAGTACAACACAGGCACAGGGTCTTTTTGCACAGACTTTTGGGCCCTGAAGCTAGAAGCTTCATCAACATGAGACTCTACAATATAATTTGCGGCAAGCTCCCACTGTGCAAGGAAGACCCCGTTACGGGAGCCCGGAGCAACGATTGACAACAAGACATCTGATGCAACAAGCTTTATCTGCATTTGCATTTTTGTTCCTTTTTCGTGCCTGGGTTAAACAAGGCGGTAGATACGTAGATTGCTGCCAAAAAGCAAACAATGCATGAATATGTTGCGCTGTACCTTTTTGTCTCTGAAGCTGTGCCGCGTTGTCGTTGTCGTCGTAAGCAGTTTTGAGCTGGTTCCTCCCGTGCCGTGAGAATATTACCTACAGTTCTGTAAGAGGTACAGCACATACAGGCATATCCGAGACATCAGCCAGCCTCACAACGGGATGAATTTGGGCGTGAGGTTAAATCTCGGGCGCTGCAGGGAGTGGTAAGAGGATAAATTCTGGACAGTTCCGTAGCTACAGTCGGTTAATCAATTAGACACAGCGTGATGCCTCACCAACATGACCCGACCCGCCAGGTCAATCACAAGCCAAAACAAAAAAGTATCGAGATTTTTGGTGGTGATGCGTAAGCCCCGATAGATCGCATAAGCCCAACGCAAAAGAAAACGGAGCACCTCAGGAAATTCGACAGGGGTAAAGGTAAACTAAACGGACAAGATGGAGATGGACGGGTTTCGCCTGGTCAGGACCCAAGACCTGACGTTGCATCGGCCAGGCCTGTTCTGGTATTGGGTTCGAGCCAAGCCACGCCCCTCCTCTCACTCCCTCTGCCTCCTCCGTTTTTGACTCTGGGCCCGAACTGAACCTGAGCTTGCTCCGTCGAACAGTGATTGAACGCCAAGTTTCAAGCCAAGGCTCAACAGCTCGAGAGTCGGTGGTTGCTGAGACAATTATCCCTCACCGAGAGCAGTGTTAGATAACAGCTCAGCTGTGTCTGATGCTGGCATCTGCCGCAGTTGCAAAGTATGTATGTATCTTTTTCCAGGACTCAAATTGAATCGAATTGAAGGCTGGTGCCTTGAAGAGGGGCGTGTGCTTGGACTTGGATGCTCCGTTTTGCTCGTCTTGGGCTTGGCACAATGTCTTGCTGCTGTTCCTCTTCGACCCGCTGCCGATCTTTACTCCGCGACACTCCGTCTTGCAAGACACCTCCATGGATGAGCAGTTAAATCGTCGATCCGCAGCACCAGCACCAGCACAGCTAAAGGAGACCAACCAAGGGGGAAACCCTACGTAGCCCCCAAGAACCACATACTGAGACTGCCTTGTTTTTCTTCTGGGTGCGTGTATGTGCTGCGTCCAATTGTTAGCAGGTTCAAGAAAAAGAATAAAGCCATTTTGATAAAAAGGCCTGCTCACCCCCCAAAACAGCGCCTGGGATCCAGAACTTACATCCCTTTCATGAAACGAATTTCACGATACGACTCGACCCGACTCTATACGAACAATACAATACAATAGCCTGATACATTCTAGGCTCTCTCAGTGATAGCGATTGATTGATTGTGCACTCAAATAAACACACAAGGGGCTCCCTTCTGCTCGTCCGTCCCAGCTGCAATCGACCGGGCTAAGCCTCAAGCCACCTGTGCTACAGTTCCAAACTGTACCGTCCGCCCGTACCGTACCGTATCTGTCTCTGTCTGTCGTCTACGTACACGACGTAGCGTGCGTAGCGTAGCCCTCCCTGGTCCCCAGTGCCCAGTCCCGTTCAGGCTCAGACAGGTCAAGACAAAACACAAGATACACCCCCCTCCCCCGGACGGGCTTGTTTTCAAGGCTCCAGAGTTCAAGAGACTAGGCCCCTGGTCGGTCTTCAATCCTTCTTAACCAGCACAGTCCCCCTTGAGGGCGAAGCATTCAAGCAAGAGCGAGCACAAAGCAGCATAGCAATTACATTACCAAGGCGCCAGCACATCCCCATCCACTTGAAACAAACAGAAAAAAAGGGCTTTAGCTTCTTTTTCTTCCTCTTATTCCTTGCCCTGACCCTTGCGGTACATCACCTCACCTCAGAATTTATCTATATTATAACCCGCCCTGTCTGCCCTCACCAACCTCGTCTCCATCATCATGTCTGCCAGACCTTCAAGTCACCACTTTGGTTCAACAAGCTCAACATCATCCACACCCTCATCAGGCTCCGACTCAGACTCTTCCAGCTCAGGACACAGATACAGCATGGACTCAATCGCCCTCCCCATCGCCTCTGTCGAGGTTCTTCGCTGCATGCGATGCGCTCGCTCAGTTGAGGCTACTTCCACCGACGACGTCAGCACCATGGGAATGGTTCGCATCGCACACAACCTTTACTACTGCGAACGCTGCGCAAAGATGGTCGGCTACAAATAAATGAATCAACCAACACACAACAATTAAAGGCCTGAACACGAGTAACACGCAACTACTTTCAGCTTTTGTTTCTTCTTTCTCGATGGAGGGAAACAAATCACATTGCGACATGGACGGTTAATCCCCAAAGCATTCAATGAATCTTCCAACCAGCCAGCCAACACACAACAACCACCTTTTTGGCGCAAAGAAACTATGATATCCGCCTCTTAACCCTCCAGTGTGCCGCATGAATACATCCCCCTCCCGCCATTAGGGTCAGCCAGCCATTTCTTGCATTTGGCATACCCAATCAACACCAAGAGCAAAGCCATGTATCGCCATAAGAGCATAGTTGATCATCTACATCAACATGCGAGGACGACCTAAATTGGCACCCTCTTAACAACAACCGAAGCAAAACCCAACGATACTGTCAAACCCCACCCTTTCAACACCTGTAAGTCTCAGGGACCATTCCCATCTTTTTGAGGTTCAGGGCATTCGAGTGATTGGGTGCGGCATGTCCGGCATCAATGTATGGGTACCCCGTCAGCTTCCGGATCAGCACTTGTCAGGCTCGGCTCAGCTCAGCCCAGCCCAGCCCAGCCTGCGAGTGATCAACCCCTCCAAAAGAGAAAGACTGCACTCACTGTCTCATGCGTTATGGATACCACCGAGGCGCTGTCTTTTCAATTTTAATGACCACCAATGTTTGTGTATTTGACGACCTTCATGTATGGAGTTTTCTTTGGGATGGGATACATAACATTTGTCACACTATCGGTTTTCTTCTTCTTCTTGTATACCCACGGATACCCTGTTTATTGCCGCCGGGCGCTTTCGCATATTTTTGGGGTTATTTGAATACTTTACTTGTTCGATTCTCTTCATCGTGGTAGAAACACGCAAGACCACGGCCTGGTGCCTGGCACATGGCTTTAGCCTCATGGGCAGGCTGTTTTATCTATATACATGCTTATACAATTTATCAAAAATTACCATATCATATCTCATCATATCATTGTATCTCGTGCATTGTGCATTGTGCTCTCACACCAATCTCATCTGTGTCTTGCATGTTTGCCATGTAGTTAGTTGGTGGCCATTGACGCCTGACCTGACCTCTGACAGTCCCAGTGCCTATCTAACTACAGGCTACAGCAGCAGCCCTCGGCGCTACGTGCCGTCTCTCACATTGCTAGCACGTATTTACATCCGACCAGGGTCGGAAATACTGCCATTGGCTATTTCGTTCCCAAACGGTGATTGCCATTTTTACCCTCCCCCTCTCAGAACCAATCAGAGACTGTCCAAGAGGAATTTCAACTGCAGACTCGATGTTGGCTGCCGAAAGGTCACATACCAGCCGCTGACGTCTTGGCTCCCCAACTTCTCCGTAATCATTTCTCTTGATGCAGCCCAGAGAGAGAGCTGCGTTCTCATGGTCTGAGTCTGAGTCTGAGTCTGAGTCTGAGTCTGAGTCTGGCTTCATCGATAGGAATGAGAGCGGAGCTGGGAATGGAGACATGGCGGTCTCGCTTCGACTCATTTCACTTTAATCTGAGACTCTGAGACCTGTCCTTTTCCTTTTTCGCCTCCCCTTTTCTGGTCTTCTCCGCCTGTCACTCCAGGTTTTATCCCGACTTTGGCAATTCTCCTCGGTTAGGGTTTTTAACAGAGCCCAGAGCAACTCCACTATTTCGGTTTACCTGCTTATTTCTGCAGATTTAGTGGAGTCATCAAGTTCCATTCAATATCTTGCACCCGTACCCGCCGCTGCAGCTGCATCTGCACTTTTTTTTTTATACCTCTACTTCCCGCCTCGTTCTCTTTTGAGGCTATTCCCACTGTCCCACTCGTCGTGGTCTAGAGCCGTCTCGGAGATGCGTCGAGATTACGACGACGTGACATGACATGGATATGAGTGCCCTGAGAACAAGGCCAAGACCAATCGATCCAATAGTGCAGTGGTGCCGCACTCACATGCAGATTGGCTTGCGATCATTGCATAAACTCTATGTAATGTCTACCTATACCCGTGTCACGATGACACTTGAAACTCAATCAGTTCAGTCACACTTGCACTTGTGCTCGCCCTTACAAATCGTAGCCGGAGCTTTCAGCTGTCGACTGCGCAGCTTAGGTTTTGCCCAGCCAACCATCAAAAGTCAATGTCAGTTCGCGTGCGGCACCTCAGATGCAAACAGTGGAGTCTTGAGTGCCGTGGACTATCCGCAAAAGGCACCAAGATAGCTCATAGCCTAACTGCAAGTTACCCAGCACCGTTGTCACGCTTCTGCAAGCCTTGCAAGCCAAGAGCTTAACTGTAATAGGCATTTCAGAACATCCCAGCCACACGATGGATGTGATCTAAAAAAGCACATAACCATGGAGGAGCTAATGTACGACTTGTCCTCCTGCCGCACATCGCGCCAGTAGCAGGTTGAGAGGAACATCAATAGATAGAGCTTTTGGCTTTGGAGCGGCAGTTGAGGGGATGCGTGCGTCTACAAAAGTGCTACGGTAGTCGACTGGAGTGGACTGGAATGTAACATTGGCTTGTGTAGCTGCATCTGCCGTTATCCTTCAAATAGAGGAGGTGCAGGTCTAGACTCCTCAAGACTCTGTTTAAGAGCAGCCCGACTCCCCGCTCGCTCGCCATCCTCGGCTCCGTCAAAGGCAGCAGCGAAAAATAAAGGAAATAAGATGGCGGCGGTGGCTTGACGGGTTCAAGTGCCGGAAGGTTAACAGTCCGAGACTACGAATTGCTCGAAATGGCCATTTCTTGATTCCTCTGCGATTCAGGACCTCGTAGCTGCACTAACTATTATCTATCTCACAGGTCCAAGATAGGCACCGCACCTTTTCAAAGTCCCCGTGCCAAGCTTTATTTCCTGCTCGTGTGCCTTGCGTTTCCTTGCTCAACTTGCAGTCCAGGGTTTCAGTCCCGTTCTTGACCAAGCTCGAAATAGCACCTCATCGGCGCGCAGGGGTTGCAGTGAAGCCAGGGTAGGTAGGTATTTTACGACAGACAGAAATGGGAATGGAAGTGAGAAAAACATGTCCCAGCCTGCTGGTCTGTCTATCTATCGTATCGCCCGCTCCAAAAGCTGACATGCAGCAATTATGAGGCTGTCATGTCACTGACTTCTTCCTTTTCTTGGCATGAGACGTGAGACAAAGAATGAACCCCTTGTCTTGCCTTGCGTTGGATCAAGTGGTGGAGTCGGGGAGTAGAATGCACTGAATGTCACTTTGTCTTAGAAGATAGTAGCAATACTCAGAGACAATTGATCATTCTGACAAGGCTACAAGACAATCAACGCCGGAGTTCTTCTCATCCGTGATAGATAGTGAGACTCAACTCACCGGTCTAGATCCGACCCCCCCGAACTTCATTCAGGGCGTTCGCTCGGCATGTCGTCCGTTTAAAGCAACAGCGGCATCGACGGATCTGAAGGTTATAGCGACAAACATCCCGAGGCCGATCCGTCCGAAGGAAATAACGCTTTTGGTGATTCCGTACGGAGTAGACTCTGAGCAGTTCCGTCTTAATGCCGATTTAACCGTCTAACTATCGAACCACCATGCACAGCAACGTCGCGATGTTATCACCGTCCTCAATTCTCAGTCTTCCCATGGAGCAAATGAGGGCTTTTTTTCTGTCTTTCCTTAACCCGTCTCACACACCCCCGACAGGTCCATACACATTCACCCGTCTAACCAGAAAACGGTTGCGCCCGTGAGCCATGCAGCCAGATGTCATAGGGTCCCCGCGCGCCAACTCCAACGCGAGTTAGCTTCACCTCGAGTGCCGCAAGGGATGACGTTTTCTCATGCGTCAAGGGTTTTCTCTGCTCCCTTTATTAACAAGGTCAGAGCGGTGACAGGAGCCACACCGAAATGAAAAAGAAGAACCCAGAGAAGAGTGCTTAAACCATGGCCCTGAATGTTGGAAGAGAGAATAAAAAAAAGAAATGGAGCTCATGGGTTTCTCTGGTGGAGAACTAAGCACACGGGAGATCATCACAAAAGATCAGATATTCTCCATTTGAGGCTCAAGACCCCCGAGATCCCAAACTCAAAAATAGCAAAAACAAGCACGTATTTAGAAACAGCACAACAAGAGCATGGATTAAAGGGGTTCTTTCTCCCTTCCGTGCAATTCCCTTGCACAGACACGTACACACCATCAAAACATGCATCTTCCCGCAGAGACCCTGCGAATGCCCTCACTCCAATATGACCCACCCCCCTTTCGTCATCCCGTCCTCTGACCTCATCGTGCAGGCCACCACGACACCGCCGTTACGTTATCGAGCAGACCCAAAAACAGGGCGGTCTATAAAAAACAACACTGACATGGGTGCGTGACGTCGCCTGTGAGGGAAAAAACTGCTAAACGGTTTGCTTTTGCAGTATTTGGCATGGGTTCTTTTGGCGAAACGGTCACCAAGCGGGAATAGACCAAGGTGTGTGAAGATGATGTACATGAAGGTCAGAAATCCCTTACGATGAGCGAAACGGTGAGGTTGTGGTGTACGTGTAACTCGACTTCTTTTGAGCATCATAGGGCTGTTGTGTGCACCGGCGGTCAACGGGGCGAAGCTTCTATGCTGCTTCTAAGAATATTCGATTTCTGATTGCCAAGATTGTCTTCTTGAGCACATACCCAGGTGTTTTCATGCATGCTCACACTAAGGCTATTCCAACGCCTTACTCCCAGTTCCTACAGCCCATAATTACAAAGTCAGACATGCAAACGTCTCATATGCCAACATCATGTTTCCGTAAACCAACGACCGTAAAGCAATCAGCCCTCCATTTTAACATCCGTCTCCCTTCCGAGATTCTTCAGCAGGAAACTGCGCTTGAAGTACTCGTTGGGGTGGACAATGGTCTCGAGCTGTTGTTGTGTCATGACGCCCTCATCCTTGGCCTTCTTGATCTCTTGCTTGTGCAGATGCTCAAATACACTGTGATCGCAATTAGTATATATGCTGTTCGAGGAATGAGTATAGACTTACCGATTGCACGCCATGTGGAACTTTTGCTTATCCTTATCCTCTTTAACGCCCTGAACAACAGAGCGATCATTAACACCCATAGCTTGAACAAGTGCTGAGAGGTTCTCCATGTTGAAATGCCGATATGGGCATCCGTGGGCCTCACCAGGACCAGGAGGATGTTCGGTGAGGATCTTCTGACAACTGAATGGACTGTAACCACCACCTCTTCGGTTGGAATCACCACCGACATCACCATAAACGTGACGAATATTATATCTGTACTCCTTGTTGAACTTATCATCTGTGATCTTGTGGAAGCTCTTTCTCCAGAACACAAGACACTCCTCCAGGTTGAGGCCAATCCCCTTGAGAAAGAGAGAGTACTGCAGTCGACCATAGTGTTTGAGATGAGCGTCTCGGCGTAGTGAGCGGTGCAAGTGAGACATGCAGGCTGGGAAGTGTTGTGATAAGTTGTCGATGTTGGCAGCGCTGATCTCGGCGCCGGGCACAGCGGCGGTGCTGGACATGTATGATGCGTCGGGGGTGATGAAGTTCTTGGAAAGATGGTTGAGGATTGGTGTGAGCCGGTCGTCCTCGTCAAGTCGAGGAAGAGCACGGGCAGTCAACTACGCGCTGTCAGTTCAGATCTTGGCAACAGGTTTTCAGTTGCTGTACCTCAAGTTGTCGCTCCAGTCGCGAGCTGAACTCCGAAACCACCATACCAGCCTGTTCTCGGCCCGGTACAAACGCCTTTCCGGCCTTCAAAAACACTCTTCGGCTCTCAATTAGCTCGGGAACCCGTTCCCAGTCTACCTTGAACCATGTATCGTCGTCATTCTCACTCTTTCGGTTGCTAGCAAAGGCAGCCAGCTCCGCGGCATACTCCCTCCTATCCTCATCTGTTACGTCTTCACACCAGTCTAGGCCAAGAGTCTTGACAAAGGCAGATCGCTCGGCGAGATCGTCATCATTGAGTCGCAGGCGGAAAAGCATCGTCTCGACACGTGTGAAGCGACGGCGCAGATCTTCAGTAGACGAGAACGCAAGTCGGAGGATGAAATGGCTGTAGTGGTCTTTTTGGCGTTGCTCAAAGATCTTCTTGGAGCCTGAGCTGTTGGCCTCGAGGTGGAGGTGCTTCTTGAGGATGGGCTTCATGTGTGTTGCAGTCTCGGCAGGAGTCTTGTTGCGAAACGAGCAGGCTTCGAGTTCAGCGAGAACTACCGAGTATTAGATACGCCCACTATCACAATTTCCCGCAGCCTACCTCGGAGTCTGTCGATGGCCCATTGCTCAAACTGCTCGAGGGTGATATCCGCAGTGGGAGGATCTGTGTAAAAGTTGAGACGATGGGGATAGTCGAGATCTTTGTATGTAGGCGCCGCGAATTGCTTCTTGCGATGGTCAACGACATTTCGCCTCTTGGGATCAATTCGGCTAAAGTCTTGCCGCAACATGATTTCGTTGTCTGTTGAATGTCTGTATCGATGGAGTGGAAATTGGACAAGGAGTGGAATTGGTTAGCAAAAGGCATAGAGAGGGAGACGCGACTTTACGCGTCTGGCGTCGCGGGGTGGAGCGGGCAATTAAGGGCCAGCAGTCCCAATCAGAAGCGCGCGAGGTGTTCCCCAGGTGATTTTGGCGCACAAGCGCACGATTTACTTGGCTCCATCAACCAAACAATGTAATTAACTAACAAAGAAGGTTTTGTTCTTAAACCCAAGCGTTCAAACATTCAATTAATATCTACAATAATCAAGTCATTTAAAATTATATTTAACGCGAAAACAGAAACGATTTTGTATCTGAATGACCTGTCACCATGCTCTTCAAGAGGTAGTCGATGACCTTAGTTGGAGCTAACTGTTGTTCCAATTCCCCATCATTCACAAGTGAAGTACTCATGCTTATCAACAACACATATTGAATCATACGCCCTGCACCTAGCTTGAGCCATGCCGGTTCAGCTCAGAAGAAGGCCTGGAGCATCGGCACCCAAGACCTGTTACTCTACAACTCAATTCAGAGTCCCCTCAACAGTGTGGACGAGCCTCAACCAGCCATTGTGTATTAGCGACTCATCCTTCGAGGTTGCTATTGAGAACCTTTCAGGCTCTGCTCTTCTATTCAAGCTGCCCCCTGAGGTTCTTACCATGATCTTCGACCAAGCGCCACAGGTGGACAAGATCATGTTAGCGATGACCTGCAAAAGTTTACTCGCCACTTCGCGGCTGTGCGGCCTTTCTGTACCTCTCCGTGAATCGCACATGGCCACTTGGAATAGATCAGACTCTTCATCCTCTGTAGTGTTATGCTCATGTTTGAACATGGGCGACTTATTCCGAAGGTTTCGGCCAAGGGACGCCCGTGGTCGACCAAGTAGGGCATGGAGTTGGTGCCTAGACTGCTGTAGGTATCTCCCGACAAGACGAGGATGGTGGCAACGTCGAATGAGAAATGAGATTGCTATGGTATCTCGAGATGGGCGTGAGCTTAGTATTGGTTGGTTCAGTCGCGGAGTCAAACAGCAGTGTCCTATTTGTTACCTGAAAGACGTCCAATAGTTTCAATAACGAAGTTAAAAGATGGAGATGATATCAACAAGAATATACTTTTGGTGGGCCTTTCTTATGATCCTTTAACATTCATTTTTGAGAAAATAAACGAACACAAACCTCCGAAATAGAAGTTGCGTTCAAAGTTCTCACGCTTATGCATTGCTAATACAAACACTACAACTGAAGCGGCCCAGTTCTCAGTTACAAGATACAACACTATATCTAAGTAGATAAAAGTTCTCGAAATAATAGATCAATTACCGCTACTGCGCACTGAAATGGTGTTAAACAGACTCATGGGCCTCGAGTAATTAGGGAACATAGTTGTGATGAATGCGAAGAAACAAGCGGTGCCATCATATTCCTCTTGTCTCAGTGGATGTCCGGCGATTAACTTTCACAGAGACGTAAGGACTTCCAACCACCATTATGCGCTCGTTTCTAAACTTTTAGAGAGTCCACTCAGTCCTTGACCCGACTAATCATCCTGTACAATTACCAATCCCCCCTTCCCTTAACAGACCTCAGAACACAGCGAGTGCATTTTAGGTATATTCTTTGTACTGCACGGATTGGTATTGAGTTATGCGTTGCACGGAAGTATAGATCGGTTCCTTTTTGTTTTGCTGCAGGTTGATGAGCTTTGGGAGTAGGTACTGCAATAAGCATGCAGCATTTTGCTGCATAATTCTAAGTGCAGTCTTATAACATGTACCTCTGTGTAGTGACATGTATCGCCATCGTGAGGCTTAGATCTACCTGTTGTCAACTATCCATACCTACCAAGATTGAGCTTTGTTAGAACTGTCTAGTAGATGCTTGTTGACGTAGATAGATATCTTAGCTTGATGCAAACCATGCTGCTCTTCAGGCCTCCACTGACAAAGAACCCTTTGTGTATCGATCTGTCTCCGTAATCAGTTAGCTAGAGGCAGTGATTGCTAGATCTAGACCACTCGACCGAGGGCTGAGGTGGGTGTCGGTCCCTGATGAATGCGACGGGAGGGAGCAACGGCTGCTAGAGCGCCTCTCGCTCCCGAAGAAGTGGAGATAGCCGGGCGCTTATGGGGCACGTACATTTTACAGGGGCGGGCGGTAGGTGGCTTTCATTTCTGTAGGGCTGAAGAAGGAATGGAAACCAACAAATGTTACATGAATGTCAAAAGACTGGCATGATTTACCATGATGGCAATAAATGCGTATTTATCTTATATGAATGAAGGAGTTTGAAAAAACAAAAATGAGCCGATGTATAAGCACAAGACACCAGGACTAAGATTATCGCAAGGCATACTCACATCATCCATCCGTCGAGGTAGGTATCCCATGACTTGTGACTCTGGGTTCCCTACGACATGGATGACTCGAGGAAACGGCCCCCACCCTAGAAACGCGTGTGGCATGGATAATACAGTACATTAGCACAGATGTAAGGTGAGATATCGCTAAATAAGTTCTAGGAGGGGGGGAGACACCATGTTGAAACCGTCTTACCTTACTCCGTCAGTACCTAAGGTAGGGTACTGTCACACTCTCACTGGCCCTACGGGGCTGGGCTGAATGGGACAGACTGGGGTGATCCCTCAAGGCTGCCTCATCCAGTCTGTGCCGTGCCGCGCTGCGCTGCGCTGATGAGAGGGGATTAACAGACAGGGTTTGGGCCTAAACATGTCAAACCTTGAACATTAATTAATTACCTGCCTTAAATCCATTTCTACTTGCTCGGCTTCATCTTCATCTTTAATGTGACGTCTTTCCTCACTCTCTCTCCCATAAATCTTCATATGGGACCTTGCTTCGTTGACAATTACTCATTCGCAACTGCCGCGTCAGCACCACATCCTTTCCTCAGTCAGCCTTACCACCGCAGACCGTAACCCACCAGAAATGCTATGATGGCTACCTCAAGCGTCTTCTCCGCTCGGCGTCGCACGTCGCCCGGTGACTCTGACGACACCGATATGAGCTTCCCTCGCTGCGCACCCGGAAGACGTATTCCCAGCTCGGAATGGGAGAAGATACGCCCAGTAATCACGAAGCTCTACCAGGAAGAGAAGCGCCCGCTCAAAGAGGTCATGGAAGTCCTCGAGCGTGAGCATGGCTTCACTGCAACGTGTGTAAACCTCTTCGTCTCTTCCTTAAAGTCTCGAGTGTTGACTCTTTTGGCAGTGTCAAGATGTACAAATCGAGGATTTGGAAGTGGGGTCTTGATAAGAAGCTCAAGAGTGATGAGGTTCTCGCCATTCTTATCCTGAGGACCGAGCGTGAGGCGCAGGGAAAGATATCAGAGTTCACTATTCGTGGCCAACCAGTCGATCTGGATAACATAAACAGATACATCCGGCGGAATCCAGGCCTTGTGGCGCGCTTCAGAGCGGGTGTTGTGCCCAGCATCCAGACGACTCTCGAGGTCCAATGTCGAACACCATCACCAACACCGAGTCGTCACTCGTTGCCACCACCGAAGGAGATTTCCAACGTCGAACAGGTTCTCAATCTATTCAGGGATTACTTCGATACCTCTTTCACCAACGGAATATGGAACCATGAATATAACGGTGACTGTGTCAGCCTAAGGCCTGGCGACCGAAGCGTTGAGCTGTTTGAACGTGTGGTCGCCAGCTTTGGTCTTGTCAACAGGTCAATGATGAGAAAAGACGAGATCTCAATAAGCACTCTCCTCACTCCAGCATTTGAGTCGCTCAAGGAGATAATCGCCTCCGAGAGCCCAGTCTTCGCAGTACGCACAGCTTTCCTCTTGTGGTATCTCCGTCGCTTTCACAAGGAAGACCTTCTTCACATTGTCATGAACTACCTCGCTGGCTTGGTACCTATTGTACTGGGTCACGATCACCCGGTGACACGAATCTGGAAAATTATTGGGTCTCAGGACTTCTCCGATCATTATGAACTCTCCACAAGGCTTTACTCTTCTCTCGTACCTCTCTTTGAGGAGCGAATTGGGTTCGCCAACTCCCTGACCACAATTTTGTACTGCGATCACATCGATTGCCTTGTCCATCATGGCCAAACAGCAGAGTCACTTAGTGTCGCTACACAATACAGAACACGGGCAGAAGCCACGCAATTACGACATCCTTGGCTCCGCGAACTTGCAATCTTACAAACAGGCATCATGTGCAATGCGAAAACAGCCGAGGGCAAGATAGAAGAGGCAATGCAGTGTCTTCAAACACTAAAAGATTGGGACCTGAACGAAGAACAACAAGCCGGTATGAACATTCAACTCGGCAACTACGGCTATCAAATGGGCGACTTCTCCTTGGCAATCAATTGCTTCCGCGAAGCATCTCGCCTCATAACCGCCAGCCAAGGCGACGAGAGGATCCATCTCACATGTCTCGCAAACCTCGAGTCTGCACTGCGCAAAAGCGGAGAGGCCGACGAGGCAGCCCAGGTGCATGAGCTACGACTCACACGATTATCAGACTTTGCCAGGGAGACTGGCACCTTTGCAAATCTGCCTGAATCCTGCGCTGCGGCCGTGAGCCCGGGGGGTATTTACAGCTGGGAAGCTCAGCAAGTGTCTGATTGGCACTGGAGTGAGGATGGGCACGGTAGTGCGATGCCTCCCTTGGGATTGACATGATGCCCGCAGCATCTGCTTACTGCATTGTGTTTCATCATACAGGGGGGTTCTACACGATATGAAATATGACTCTGCGTATATATATTGAGCGAGGATTTTGGGGGTTTAACGCTTTTACGACTAAACATTTTGTTACGACGAAGACACTATCAGGAATGAATTCAAGAGACAAAGAGGGAAATCTCTGCTCATACTGAGAATCCAGATGTTTGACAGAAGGATCAGTCTAGAAGACTAGCTGGTGGGCATCTTGGACGAAAGCGGTATCATTTTTCGAGGCCACAACTGGCGACCTCCCGGGGCTGTGTATATCAGTCTAGTGAAGCGGAACCTTATCATTTATCTTTAAAGACTTTATCCATCTTATAAAAGCTTATTTTATTGTTATTGACTCTCTCTTTCATGATGTCAAATGGGTAAGGGCAGAGTAGCATCATGATGTTTTGCGCGGGGGATGGTCTGGCGTTTGCAGCGAGGCAACAACCTCAACTGTGTGGCCATTGGCGGCAGCATGTCTTGAATAAAATACCCCTGCATTAGTGGCCGTTGAACATGACTTTTTGTTGTGTTGTCGGGTTCGTTGTGGCATATGCTTGTGAGTGTTGGGTTGCATACTTGCGATCTTCTTGGGGATGCTTGACGAACAATGCAGGCAGGCAACAACGCAATGGATTCAGAAGTGAGATATCACGACAGTTTATCTATATACCGTACATGTTCAGTAAGTAGCGCTCTTTTTAAAGCCACTGGCTCAGTTTAGTAGCACCTCGACAGTAGCGGCATGAGGAGAAGTCTATATCCCAGAACCATCGACCTCGTGGTCTCTATCTCGAGTAAGACACAAGTTGTTGTGCCTCTGATAAGTAATAAGAGACCTTATACAGTACTTTAATAAACACGAGTATTTTAGTATAATTGTAGAAAAGGCCGTGATGGAAGCGATTGCTCTAGTTTAAGCGTCTTCTTTGCAAGCGAACTGTCAATAGTTAAGCCACTGTTGAACGACAGACATACAGACTAATTACAACCTCATTCTTCAGCAACATCCGGTATGGTGTAGTGGCTAACATTTCGCGCTCTCATAACCTGGGGGATTAGTACCGCGGAGCCCAGGGTTCGATTCCCTGTACCGGAGTTTCTCTTTTGCCCTGGTTTAATATTAATAATAATATCTTTATCTTCATTTATTTTTATATATAAAAAGTAATTAATTTACTTATAATTATAAAATAGAGATTTTGCACCTGCCTGTCCTTGCCTAGATCTTTTAGATCTTTTGCAATATATCTATTCTATTATGTCTTATGCCAAGGCAGACATTTATAAGTGCAGTGCAATAGTGTCAAAGAGAGTATGCAATGAGTGTAAGCTCTATGGAATACCGCCTAGCAAAAACAATTCTGCGAAACGTGTTCCCTGGCTGGTTGTCTCCATCTCACGATAAATGTTGACTTACAGTGTGGTCACAACTTCAACGTACAGATATGTAAGTGACGACGGCGTCCCCTGACGACTGGATAAAAAAGCCTATCCAAAAACGTGTTGAACCTTTTCAGAAGGATACCACGGTGTTTCAGCGCCTGGTATAATTTGTCATTTAGATGGTCAGTAGAATTATAAGTAGTGTCGCTGCAAGTAAGCCAATAATGTCAGCGGATGGACCATGTGGTCGAGGCAGAGGATCAGATCCAAGGGTAACGAATTTCGGAGGCGTGAAAGAAGCTCGAACTGACAAATGATGGATGTGTGCTCGGTGACGCGAGTGGTCGGAAAGGATCTACGGCACGGCGCGGCATTCAAGTATGTTCGTTCATGGTGCAATCAATCGTCTTACTCATTTGAGACGCTTCCTTGGGTGACATCAAAGGCGTTATTGGTCGGAGTGTACCAAGACTTGGCAAAGCGAACATTCCGTGGAGTTTACTCACGGTGAGTGAGGTGAGGGTAGTATTTTACGGACGCCGAAGGACCCGGAGGGGTTTCGGCAGTCGAGAGACCGGAGGCCCGGAGCGGAGGGATCGGGCGATGACATAGAAGAGCGGTACATGTGACGACTCATGAAGTTGCAGTTATCGACGTCATGACAGAGCAAAAAGTGACAAGGGGTGAGGGGACCAGTTTGCAATGGAATCAAGGGACGATCGCAGGAATGCGTAGGAATGGAGCGGGTGGGCGATTATAGGGCTCTTAGTGGCCGCCTTGGTGGGCTCTCTGCAGCGGCAGTGGGATAGGGCGGCGTGGCAGCGGGGATTGAGAGTGGAGAGAGTTGGAGAGCTTCAAGATAGAAAGAGAGAGACCAGAGAGTGTTTTGGTTTTTGGTATGGATTTTGGTGAGGGTTTAATGTTTGCCTGATACCAGCGTCAATACAAGAGCAAAAGGATCCAATGCAAGTAATGAATAGCCGACAGGTGGGTGATACACATAAAACTGAAGCCGGCGCTTTTTGTCACCATCATTACTGCGCGACCATCTGTGTTTCGCTTATGTTGAATCCTGGTTCCCTCTCTCGGGATGCCACAAAGAGACAGCAAAGGTCGAGGAAATATGGGGCAATGCATGCAGGTGTAACGAAGCAACACAGCGCCAAACGTTACTTTGCAGATAAGCCCCTGTAAGTTAAGTGTAAAGTACTGAAGTGTACTGTATTAGGTTCACAATGTTCTGTAATTTGCGTCTGTCTTCACTGTCTCAACTGAGTCAATTAGTTCGCTATCAGATCTGTCTGAGCTTGCCTCCCCGAAAAGCTAGGTTTGTTTGGTAAACTTAATTGCCTAAACTCTACTGAATTCCCGTAATCCCCCCCCTCGTATAGTCTTTGCTAATTAGTGGAAATAATCATATAATAAGTAGAATACGGAATAATTAATATTGAGGCTCGTGTTATAGATGATATACTCGTGTAGTCTGTCAGCTGTCAGCGCTTCCATGTGCTTGGGCATTCGGCTTATTTGTTGGGTGGTGGTATCTAAGATATCGTAACGTTAATATCATCAACCTCCACACCAATTTCATGAATCATCCACCCATTCATTACCCATTCCAACACGGGATGCAGAGTCCTTTTTGACCTTCTGTTTCCACCGGATCTTTTGTTTCTTACCTTATCTGCAATCAATCTGCATCTTCAATTGAGGGAAATCTTTGACCCTAGGACAAAATCTTCTCCCCAGGAAATTACAAGTCCATGCACTCCCGGCCCAGCTCAGCGTGACCTCTAATTTCACCACGCCACGCCCAACAACATACCATATCCGTAAAAGTGACCGTATTGCAATATTTGACGTTCCTGCACGAGACCAATTGTCCTGGTTCCCAAGCTCTCGAGTGTGTCTTGGCCACTGCTACTGCTACAGTTACCGTTGCCGCATACTTAGGTATCTGTAGCTCCCTGCACCTCATTAAAGGTGCCGTCACTTCAATTGTACACCATCGCCTGCACAACATCAACGAGCGTCGACGACTCAGCAAAACAGAGTTTACCTGGATCCGATTTCAACGCAAACCTAACTTAATCCCGGCCTCAAACCCCTCCTTTTCCTCTCGTCTCCGAACAGAGTACATCCACCCTACCATCCATCTACCTAGCAATAAGAATTCCATCGTGTGCAGGTAACTTTGGAAGCGCTCAACGCTGCAGGGTTACCTAAAGCTACTATCGACTTATCACTGTGACGGCCCCAATTTTCCTCACCTGCTGCCAAAGCTTCGAGCAGAGTCTAGTGGATGAACTCCCGCGGTGATAAACAAGGTCAGTTCCTCTCCAATGAGGTAGAACTCTAGGAAGAAAGATACAAAGAGAAGGAAAGCGGATTGATCTAAAAGCGAGTTCAAACACAAACAGTCGAGAAAGGAACAAAAAGACGACACAGCGAGACGAGTTCAGACGGAAGGAGTCACAGACAGGAAGGACCCGCTCCGATCCCCGGTCAATCTCTACAGGTAGGCGGTGCTAACCTAGCACATCGCACCTGCACTTGTGCTAGTGGAGGCTAGCTAGTCCTTGAAGCTAGTGGCAGTCACGCCCTCCAAGTGCGGTGCCCCTCGGAGCGCAAAAAGACCCAAGACCTCGGGTTAGGGGGCTAAAATAATCAGGTAAGGCAATCATCAACATCTCCTATTGTATCACAGACATTGCCCAGATATTTCTGTCACCCATGATCAGCTCGTCAGTTTTCTATCCATCCCTTCCCTTAGGGAGCCTGTCTTGTGCTTCTCACAGTTCAAAGGTCAAAGGCCTGGCCTTCCATGCTACTGCTGTAGTACTGTTCTGTTCTGTGCTGTGCTGGACCCACGAACGATCAACCACCCAAATCTTGGCTGTTCACGTCGATCTCGACTCCTTTGACTTCTCCTCTTCTTTCTTTTCTGTTCTTCTCTTTCTCCTGTTCTCGCTCTGTTTGAGCGACACTGTCGACACATTCACCCTCCCTCCTCTGAACGACGTTTCGAATCGCCTCTCATGTTCGCGTTATAGAAGAGCCTTTGGCCAATTTCTCCTCTTCCTTCCGCCGTTCTCCTCGTCCTTATAAACGAACCCCTTGGACTCCTTCAACTCGATCAACGCTCCCTCAACCAGCATCGCCAAGCCCATTCCTTAGCACCGTGCTCCCTTGACGCATTCGCATTCCCCCAGAGTTTCCCTTGCGCCAAGGTACGTTCCTAAGGTCTTCAAGATCTCATAATTGCCTTGTCTCTGAATATCAACACTCGTCACCCCACCTGAATTTCGGAATCCAGCGACTTAGCCAATTCCATTTTCGTACTCATCTCATTCGCAGCAGGCTGACAGCCAATTCAGCAGTCTCGCGATCTAAACAAACGACGATTGCTCAACTTTCCCCCTCCTACAAATTCGCTAGACCTTAATCTGGTTCTAAGCGACTCCGACGACCCGACAGCGCGGAGCCATGAACACGCCCCACGCCCCCCGAACTGCGACGGCCCTGCCCCTCGACGACAACTCTCAAGATACAGGAAACAACTCTTTTAGAGGCCGTGATACCTCCCTTCGCTCAACTTCTCGTCCCATACCAGTTCCTGCACATACACCTTCTCGTGCTGGGGCCTCCCTTACACCAACTTCCCGTCGGTACGACCACGCCTACGCTACATTGTCCACCAGTCCCTTGTCGTCCTTCACGCTTCCTGATGTCTCTGTCACAACGCCGCCGCTTGCTCATTTCCGTGCGGATACAATAGCACCGACTTCCATACAAGAGGGCGAACTCCCGCAACCACAATCCAATACACTGTCCATTGGATCACCGGCTATTCCAAGACGCTCCGTCAGTCCTGTGGGATCATTGCGTATCTCAACTGACTTTGCTGCACGTCCCGTAACCCCAGACCGCCGTGAATCATTTAACAACAGCAACGGGAATGGCAGTGGTTCATCCCGCGGCTCGTTGACGTTGAACCACAGGGCTTCGTCCAACAGCCTTCATCCCATCTCCCGGACACCAAGTTTGAAAGCTGCCTTGACTAACAGTCTTGGTTCTGCCAGCGGCACAAGCAGTTTGGTACCTAGTCCTATTATTTCTGCCATGGGGGATATGACGCCTCTTCCAAGCCCGCTCATGTCGGGTGATTCCCCAGGACCCTGGAAGAGGCTGAGCGCAGGTTCTGCGTCACCTCCCCAACAGCGCCTCAAAAGCGTAGGAGAGGGCTCTGTTCTGGTTACGAGTACAGGTGAATCGATTGATGCAGCACTTTCCAATGGTGCCAAACGTAAAATCTATTCAACCCTCGAGCCTGGCGACCATGTTCATACACAATCGCCTTCTAACCAGCAGCCACGACAGCATACACGAAACCGAAGCGTGAGCGAATACGTTCCTGATCCTATGGGTATTCCTAAGAGACAAATATCCGTTTCAGCACGACCCAATGCCGAGGCTTCAGCAAGGTCCCATGAACCGCAGCTTCGAAGGGAGCTTAACCTCGCAGAATCGCGGGGACTTACTCCTTCGGTGGTCCAGCCACCAACTCCTCCACCAAGCGAGTCTTCGCGAGACTCTGCTGATGGCGCCGGCAAGCCCAAAGGACTCCAATTCGAATATTTCGAAGCAAACGGACGCAATGATAAGAAGCGGCGCCGATGGAGGGCCGTGCGGATGCTTGGTCAGGGAACCTTCAGTAGGGTCATGCTAGCTACAAGCCAGATTGAACCCGACGAAGACTCTTTCGAAGTTGACCACGGAAGGCTGACACCAAAACCGGAACAAAGCCTTGACCGTAAGACTTTAGTTGCCGTGAAGGTCTGCGAGCATGGTCCAAAGGGTGGCGCCAGCGAGGAACGTGTTGAGATGAGTCTAAAACGTGAACTTGAAATCATGCTTTCGATCCACCACCCCTCACTTGTCGACCTAAAAGCTTGGAGCATTGAGCCTACTCGGGCCATCCTTGTCTTGAGCTATTGTCCTGGAGGTGATATGTTTGATATCGCGACCAGTCATCGTGGCGTGCTCAAGGAGCCTCTATTGCGAAGAATATTTGCCGAAATGGTTGGCGCTGTAAGCTATCTCCACGAAAGGAGAATTGTTCACCGAGATATCAAACTCGAGAATGTCCTCGTCAACCTCACCCCTTCTGAGCTTGCAGACCCATCGATCGACTGGGCTACCTACCCTTACTCAGTGGTAATTCTGAGTGATCTGGGCCTTTCGAGACGCATCGCCGATGATGAGAAACTGGAAACTCGATGTGGATCAGAAGACTACGCAGCTCCCGAGGTCATCATGGGGCAACCTTACGATGGACGAGCAACCGATGCTTGGTCACTCGGTGTTCTTCTGTATGCTCTTCTTGAGGCTCGACTTCCCTTTGATCCTCACCCAGGTATGAGTGAAGCGCATCGCATGCGTAGTCGCACTAGCCACCGCATCGCGAGAGTCGAATGGAAATGGGTAGAATACTACGGCGATGATACTGATCACGATGGCGACGAAGCCAAGTTCAAGCAGAAGGGTCTCCTCGGTGCTATGGAGATCACAGAAGGGTTGCTAAGGCGAGCCAGGGGTCGTTGGACCGTCGATAAGGTGGCCAAGACCCCCTGGGTTCAGGGTGCTATCAATATCGAAGGCGGAATACGTTTCCGCGAAGAGAAGGACGGCGAGGAAGTTTCCTGACATTCACTTGTCCGACTCTAAAGTCACAGCAAGTATCTTGACTTCATTCAACTTGGACCAGAGGTCTGTTCTCGAATATTGCCCATAACCAACTCGATGTTTTTTAAACCATCGGTTGCGCTGCTGCCAGCACGCCGGCGGCTCCCTTACAACTACATTACAATCTATTACGCGCCCCTTCTACGAATCTTTATACGACTACATGACGGGACAAAGGGGCACATGGGTAACGGATTGATCAAACCAGGAAGAATGACGGAAGGTGTTGTTTCATGGGTATTAGTATGATGCGGTTCGGTTGTGTAATTCTAGCATTTGTTTGTGTTTTGGCATTTGTGCTTTGGCTGTCTTGGGTTCGGTTCGTTCTATCTTGACATCCTTTCTTGTCTTCTTATCCTTCGATTACCCACTTTGTTTCTTCGTTTTTACATTAAACCATACCACTCGTAGGCTTTCAGGAGTAGAAAAAGGTTATACCAAAATGGATAGAAAGGTGTTTTTATACTCTATTATGTTCTTGTGCCAAATGTCAAGCGCGACCTTTTCATCCGTGAGAAACCCTCAACAAGATAATTTTTACTTGTTCCTACGCGGCTTCAACTACGCAGACTTGTGTCTAGAATAACATGCACTTTGGTAAGAGTGGCTACGCATTTATGAGGCAATACATATGGTGATGGTTTCCAAAGCACGACTTGGGGCAGTTGCTGCGTGAACCCCCCCTCGTTTGAATGCTGTGTAATTGTCGCATTGAAAAGCCATTTGTCGTATTCTTATCAGCATCGTCTGATTCCACCGACGTCATTATGTGCAAGAATGCCTTCTCAAGGCATACAAACAATGAACATTCTATTATCTTTCCCATCTTGCAAAAAGAACAACAGTTTCTGAAAACGCAAAACGCCCAGTTGGCTTGTCTTCCACATACTAGACATGTCTGGCTTCTCCATGCTTTCAAAAATGCTGTATAACTAGATCCCCCCATACAGTACAGGGTTATTACTATGTATGTTCAGTTATCTTGGTCACATGCTACTCTTCATTCATGGGCTGAGTCTGACAACGGTCGACGTTGATAGAGCTACCGGCCCGTTTATTGTTTCTTGCAGAGGTTAATTTGTCTCAAGGTTTGACTGCACTGCACAGCATATCTCGGGTCGTAATGCCACTCACTGATGGCTTTAAGTTGACGCCTTGGACTCACAATACAAAATATGCTTATATTTACGCCCAACTCCTGTTCGGGGGGGTTGTTCTCCCTCGTTGATGACTGACCAGTCGCTTAACACAAGGTCACATTTGTCTTATCAGCTGGAGCCCCTCTGTATGTACTCTGTATCAGCTAAGAGATCTGCAAAGCCCGGCCATTGATGTGGCTATTTTTATCTGCTGGGGACAACTGACAACGAACCATGAAGTCATGAGTCGATTCAATCTACCCGGAGCCATCCAATGAACACACAGTTCAGTATCAACACAGGAACTCAGCTCCCCCTTGCTGCCTTGAATTTCCCCCTTATCACTGTCCTTCGAAAGGAAGAAAAGAAGGACGGATGGAACACGTAGGGAGGACCTCAAGCAGGCTAGCGGTAGACGTTGTCAGACGTGGTGCCGCATCCAGCGATATGAACCGACTGGGCCGCAGATTATGTCTCGGGGCATTTAGCTAGAGTCGCGGCGGACGCGGACCAGATTACCGCGTACAATGTGGCTTGACCCTACTGCTGATCTCAGACTTGGCAGCGGCTTGCTCTTCATCAATCTGCTTTAATTGGACCCCTGAGAAAGACGCCGTAAATCTCGTAATAGCATCACGACGTCTGGAGTGATATTATGGAGTAAACTCCAGTGACCGCTTTCAGGGACCCGATGACGAGCTTACTGGATCGTGCGAGATGGAGTTGCGGCATGATCTCCGTCGTTCAATGGGAGCAGGGGACAGGGGGTGCCGGCATCGAGCGAGCAACTCACATGCAAGGCGAGGCAAGGCGAGGCAAGGCGAGGCAAGGCAAGCATGGGCTTGACTATGCTGTCTTGGGTCATATCCCCAGGACACTCGGGCACAGAACAGACGCTATCATAGCAACCTGAATTAGAGACAAAGACTTGCTCTTCTGATGAATTGCATTGACGGTCATATCCGTGTGATATTCTGAAGAGTATTGCATAGAATAACAAGCAACTCGTTATCTTCCAACGACACGCATCAGTTCTTCCAGATAACTCGGCCGCTCTCTCGGCCGAGTTCATTTCGACTTATGGGAGCCGTTGCCGGACCAGGGGCTGTGTGGCATGGCTTGTCATGGCTCCAGCCAACATGGAACGTTCCATTTTCAGCCCATCCGCACCCTCTCGTAAAAGCGAACAATCAATCACAACTGACAAAATGATTCTCTCTGAACTTTGCAGTTGCCGAATCATACAGGCAAGCAACACTTCCCAAGGTTGATCTTGCGTTATTTGGGTTCAGTAAGGCGTTGTTAGTCCTCTTCTGAACATTCGGAATTTCCTTCTCTTCGGAACAAATTACGGGAAAACGAGACTTTTAAGACAACGGCGCCATGTGGACGACAGGAAAGCCTTGAAGGCTCATTTCTAGGCTATCGGCGGGTGCCGGCTTGGCTACAGAGCCAGTAAGAAGCATGGCTCTCGCTCCCCCACAACATGGTGTCTTCCTTAATTTGCAAGATAACCACTGTCCTAGGGCAGTCTCCTCATTTGATTGGAGTAGACTGACTGAAGATCGATAGAGCTCCTTCGCGTCGAGATACTGAGCTTCGCAACAGAGCCTGTGTCTCGGTACCCTGATTCGCGCTCAAGCAGCAATCCTTCCAGGGTGACAACGCCTGCAAACTTCGTCACTAGCCACTCAGACCAACTCACGGTGTGGCCTCAGAAACAGCAGGTCGAACAGACAGTGGCGTGCGCCACGGCCGAAGCGATCGGACGGCCAGTAAAGTTTCCAAGTTCAAGTCCATCCCAGGCTTCTCCGAAACCATTCCCATTTCTTCTTGTCCGCCGAATGTGCCGTGCCGATCGTGTTGTCACTCCTGCAGCACCTGACAATATCAGGGGAATAGAGTTGCGTCTTGCCTCTCGTGGTGCCTTTGATTCAGCTGAGCTGAGAGAGAAAACCAAGATAACGAAGCCTTCTGGAATATCTCAGAACTCAATGTTCTCAGAGCATAAACACAGGATAACACGCTGGAATGCTCATCCCCTCGGCAGATTTCCCTGTCGGTACGAGCCCCCAGAGCCGTATCGAGTTAACATGATTGGTGCTTCTAAGTTAGGGTGGTGTCTCCGTCTTGTCCACCTTCTGCTTTGGGCCGTTTGGTCGCATGCTCTCACAAGCGCACCCCTGAAAGCTTTCATCTCACTGGCTGAGTATCATCGACCCCAGCGATGGCGTTGTCTTCCTAAGTTTCTAGTGCAGCCTTATCGGCCCTTCTTTCTCTGTGCTGCTGAATCTCCAATTCATAATTCGTCCTCTTGAGGTCGTTCTCTCTATTGTCGCCTCTGCACTGCCTGGTAACTCGAGTCGTTGGTTTTGAGAGTCATTGCTGCCATGTTTTAGCTGTGCCTGGATGGATTTTGACCGTGTTTGGTTTTAACCATAAACCCTCGGAACTGCTGAACCGAGGATATGTCTGTTTCCCTCTTATCTCCCTCAAAGAGCCCACTCCAGCCTCCTCTAGACAACATATTGGGTTGCCTTTCTGGGAAACTTTGGCGAGGGAACTTTTGCTGGCGCTCTCTCACGCGCATTACTTGGCGTTCTGGCCGTGGACATTCCCCGTCTTTTTTCTGGCTCCCATTGTATCGATGGTCCTATCACAGCATCGCCCATATCTTGTCTAGCTGCTGCGTCAAGTCTGGGGAACGATAACGTTAGCAGGCCCTGGCCATTGCTTTGGTGCGACTCACTGCACTGTCCTACAGGCGGCAGACACCCCAGTCCTGGTAGTGTCCGCTGGGTTGTCGTTCTTGGTCTGGTTCTGCTCGCTCTTGCCTGTACCGTCCGTTCGAGCGTTCTTCCTTATTATTATACGTACCGATAGTCATGGGCGTTTCTGCCCGCCTATTCATCCTCCCGTTCTTGAACCTCCATCTGAGCTCTCCCGCTCGCCACATTAACGAGTGATGAATTCTCGCATTGGCGACTGAGGACACAGCCGAGGCCTTCGACTCGCCTCAGTCCGTCATTGACTGCCTTTCAGCCAGCAGACCGGGCCTCTCACGTCCGGCCTGGGCATCACCGGCGACATGTTTAACCATTCAGCAGGCGGGCCTCGCCCTTCCGACAACAATGAGGATCCGTCGTATGGCTTCGCCGACCAAGGCTGGCACAGGTTCACCATGAACAATAACAACACAAATAGTTTCTCGACGGGAAATTCGCAATCATATCACGATGGCAGCGCATCCTATGGCGACTCATCCGGCATGGATTGGGCGCCAACTCCATCGGCAGAATATGACTTGCGATTCGATCAACACGACCACATGTCTCAAGATGTCGAACTCGATAACATGAGCTCTTCGCAAGGTGGAGGAGGTGGCGTTGGACGCCTGGTTGCGCATTTCGAGAACAAATCTTTTGCGCCCCCTCTACCTCCAAGACCATCGAACGTCGTAACAAGCCCAGTACATCAAGAGCCTCCTGTTTCCTCGCCGTTCGGAAACTTCAGTGTCACCTCACCTATCGTTACAAGTCCTCTTGCCAGTCCTGCAGAGCCCAACTATGGACTCTTGAGTGGTCATTCAAGAGTCACTAGTCCAATCGTTAGCCCGCCGCCAGCCCTCGCTTTTGGCGGATTTCATGATATACCAGTCCACAGTCCAGGTGTGGGTTCGCCGTCCGGTCCCTTCGGAAGTATGAACAGTTTCATGGTCAACAACAATAGAGTGACGACCCCGATGGAGACAGCATCCATGGCTGGGCCTTCAATGATGCCAAATTCTAACATGAACGCCAAAATCACCTCACCCGGCCCAGTTGCCCCAGGTGTGCCGGGTACACCTGGATTTGCCATATGGCGGCCACCAGTACCAATGACTTCTAAACCCTCCTTGGATCAACCACAAGGCAGCAGTACTTCCTCAAACTCCGGCTATTTCGCAAAACCCCCGATCCCCTCTACACCTAAACCAGTGATGAACGCCGGAAGCCAGCTGGTCTTGGATTTCAATACCAATTCCACCTTTAATGCTAAAGGCAAAGCCCCTGCGAAGCCGCCTGTCAAACCACCCAGGCCTGTTCGACAACCCTCCCGATCATCAATGTCTACACCTGGACCTTTTAGCCCTCCTATTAAACAGGAACCCTCTACACCACAACTTTCTCAAGCCTCTACCTCCTCCATGCTGCCTCCGGTATGTTTCATGAAATTTAGATCGATATGACCTATTGCTAACTCTTCTTAGAATGAACGAAGAACTTCCGTATCTCAACGATCTCAAGCAGGAAGTCGTCCTTCAAGAGAACAGGTTCCGGCTGAGGCATGGGAATCCTTCAAGCACACAATCCGTAAACTGTATCTTGAGGAAAGGAAACCACTTAAAGAGGTCATGTCTGTCATGGCCGACCAGTATGGCTTCCAGGCAACGTAAGTCCTTATTCACCTCCCACTGAGTGCCATTACTCATCCTTTGTAGGCCAAAAATGTACAAGACTCGATTCTCGCAATGGGGTTTTGTGAAGAATAATACCGAAGAGGAAGTAAAGCGCCTGCTGTCCATGAAATTCCAGCGCGACGCTGAGGGTAAGGTGTCCGAATTCGTTCGTAACGGCAAGGTTGTCAACCTGGGCACCTACTTGAAGAGAAAGGGAGTTACCGAGTACGACTTGGTTGATTTCGAACTGCCTGCCGATTTGCCGGCACACATCAGATGTAGAACACCAACTCCGCCTCCAACACCAGGGTATCTCCAATCACCGGATCTCCTTCGGGCTCAGGAAATCATCATCAGCAACATGAGAAAAGCATTCTTGCAATGTCGACAATTCGAAGTCGAGACTGACGCCCAAATTGGATGGCAAACTATCATGGTGTGGGGGGCGGGTTCAAGTGATCTTCTTCTCGAGGCTAACCACTATTTCGAGATGAAGGACCACGATCAGGGTGGCCATTTTCTGATGAAGGCTTTCCAACAGCTTGAATCAGATCTGAAGAAGCTTTCTCCTCAGGGAATCAAGGAGTTGCTTCTGGGTATGGTTCATCGCGATCCAGGAATGATGACGGCACTCTGCAAGTATCTAGCGGCTTACTCGACGACTAACTTCGAGAGGTCACATCCCCTCCGGCAGATCTTCTCCTGTTTATATGAGGTGCAACAGAAGCATGGGCCAGGCACACTATCGGAATTGCTGTGGGGAAGCATTCCAACCATCGCTGAGGAGCTGGAGGCCATTTATGGTCGCAAACATCCCTATGTGGCTCGAACATGGGTTGACCTAGCCATGTTTTATAATCATGTGAGCCAAGAGCGACTGGAGAAATTGGTGGGAGAACTGCGACTGCTGCAGCGACAAATGGAGCAACGACTAGGTCCTGAAAGCGTCGATGTTCTCGTTCTGCGATATACAATTGTCCAGTTGATGTTCGCGGCGCACCCTCAAGCTGATGCGACTAAGCAAGCAACGATCGACCTCTGGCATCATATGAGAGGCATGGGACTTCTATTCCCCATTCGTAGCCAGCAACCGAACATGTTCTGCTATCACAGTCCCGTCAAGGTCGATCCTTGGACGAAGCGTTGTCGGCGTCGATACGATTCTGGTGTTCAATTCCTCGAAGAACATGTCGGGGTTCGCGTTGTCGTGTACTTCGAGGAGGACTTCCATACCACGGAGCACGCACCAGAACATATTCCTCATCAGCACCAGCAACGCCAGCAGCAATATCAGCATCGGCAGCCACAGCAGCAACGCCCACAACAGCTCCAAGCACAGGACTCGTGGGCGGCCGCGATGGGGCAGCAAATGTCGAGCTCAAAGTATTCGTTCATCTGAGCAGGATCTCAGATCGTTTATTGTTCTTGGTCCTGATGCGTAGTATCAGGATCCGACGCATGTAATTCGACGAAGCCGGTGTTTTCAACAAGTATTGGTGACGGAGGCGGCTTCAACGACTGCACGATATACTACTATACGTGTCGCCAGTATATGTACATATCTTGGCACCGATAACTTTGGATTCGATCATGATCCCATTGATGAGTACACAGCCTGGAGTCTGGTACCGAGCAAGCATATCTTCTTTGTGGGTTTTAACGTCTCATGGACCGGCGTTTGTTCTTTGGGTTTTGCGTTAGCCAGCACGGCACAGCACAGCAGGATTTGGGGGAAACGTGCTTGAACATTTTGGTTTTGGTCGATTATGATATGACATCCCCCATTGTATAATAGTAACTGACGCGCCGGGTATTGATGAGACAAGACGAGGTTGGATGATGGCGGAGTTTGGGGAGTCTTCAAAATGACGGCGCTCTAAAGAGAAATGAAGGGGTTTACATTGAGAAGGTGCAAGGCAGGCGCGAAGGTTTGAGACCTAAGGTTGGAAGGAAGGAAAGAAGGATATGAACAATCCCCTCCATAACGAGGGAAGGCGATACCCTGGGCCAAAATTACAAGTCGAAACCTTGGTAGTGAAATCAGGTAATACAAATAGACATTTATCTACAACATTTATCTACTAGCACAACATAAACCTTATGTTTTAAACAACGCGTTCCAACAACATTACTGAGTATTTATACCTTCTCAATTCTGTGGTTCAAATGGGCGCCGCAGCCATGATCCCCGTGAATTATTTCCGGGCTATCCCCGGCGCAAAACGAAAACCTCCACAAATCCTCATCATGACAACCTCTGCACTGCTCAAGATCCTATCATGCGCCTATCCCACCCTTCAGCCCTCGTGGGCATCTCTTCTACCCCCCTGAGACGATTATACTCTGCATCGCGCAAAATCCAAGGTAAGTAAATTCCCGCCTTCGCCCTCCCGAAGTCTCATCATGGATGCTAACCCCACGGCCCCCAGAGAATGACGTTCTCTTCCTGCGCCAACAGGGTATTAAAGCTCCCAAATGGCATCTTACGTCCCCTCTTCGCGCCGATACGAAAATAAGACTTGGTTATGGTGCCTCTATTGGTTCATCCGAACTCATTGGTCGTCAGGTGCTTGATGTTCTGAATGATAGCTCGGGACGTTCTGTCACTCTTCACGAGCCGACCTTGGCTTCATACATCATTAACAGCCCTCGACAAGCCACACCGGTACGATTCAGTGCCAAGCGCGCTCGATAACTATTACTGATATGAAATTGTTTCTTAGATCTATCCCCACCATGCGAATACCATCGTGTCGCTCCTCGATTTAAACCTTCCCCGGCCTGGTGAAGAGGAACACGACGTAGATCCCAATCATCCAACCCAGCCGTTTGAGATATTTGAGGCTGGTACTGGAATGGGGAGCTTGACGTTACACCTCGCCCGTGCTCTTCATGCAGCGAATCCAGCTGTACCTCCAAGCCTGCGAAACACCCTCTGCACGGCACGCTACAGGACCGATGGGTTTGGTCTTGATCTCGCCGACAAGGACCAGGCTGCCCTCGACTCTTATCGGTCCAGCCGTCGCGCCGTGTTGCATACCCTTGACCGGAGCGTTAAACACTCGCGTGCAGCACATAAACTGATTCGCCACTTCCGCCGCTCTTTGTACTTCCCCACTATAGACTTTCATGTCGGCTCCATAGATGAGTATATCTCATCTCGTCTTGCTGAGACGGACAACCAGCCTCTCCTTGCTCATGCAATCCTCGACCTCCCTTCCGCTCACGACTACGCTTCCCAGGTTATTCAGGCCCTCCATCCTAACGGCCTTCTTGTCATCTTCACGCCCTCCATTAGTCAAATCGCTGACTTCCAAACTTGGGTTGCTCGCACAGGCCAGCCCATGCGCCCCGAGAGGGTCATTGAGCTCGAGGTTTCGACAACGGCTGACGGTGTTCTTGATACTGGCGGTGGCAAGGAGTGGGATGTCAAAACCGTTATCCCTAGAGAAAACCCTGAAGGCGCTGCAGTGCAAGTGATGCGACCAAAGGTGGGTGAGCGAGTCACTGGTGGTGGGTTTGTTGCTGTTCTCAGGCGATGGCCAGTTGATCAGATACGCTCGCAAGTTGAGTTCTGTACACAGGAGAGTTCTTCTGAAGTTGAGTGTGGGTTTGAGAATAAGGGAACTTCTGAAGCTGAAGGGAGCCCAGAAAGTGAAGAAACTACTGAAGTTGGGGGCACGGCGGATGCTGAGCCAACAAAGACTGAATGATGTTCATGAATCTCGTAACAATCTATAAATCTTGTACAACACAATCTGTATAGTAGACTTTTAAACCTATAGAGTCCGGACATTTATAAATTAACAGTAGATGAAGCAACGAATGTAATAAGAGTGGAAGAACAGTAATGCCGCTTGCTATCTCGTTCTGGTTCCTCAAAGCATGAATGGGTATCTCTATGCAACATGCTCAAATATCAAGTCATATCCCCTCCTCACATTCAATCATCAAGATTTCATAATCATCCCTATCCCGTCTTTCTTTTTCCCCCAATTCTTTGCACTCCTTTTCCAAATTCTGCGGAGTGCAATGTCCAGCATTTCCCCCAGATTAAGAATCCCCAAAAAATGACCCGTAGTTTGGAATACCAGTGCATCCAGTGCGTGGTCTAACCCGACCTGCGGCACCGAAGATTAATCAAACAAGTAACAGAGAACTTATGCCTCTGCTGCAGAGGAACGAAATGAAATAAAGATTGCTTTCCGTGGTTCAATCTTGTGGTATAGCCTCTTTTTCTGAGGAATGGGCTTGCGCCGCATGGAATCTTCCAACCTGTAATGCTTTCCAATGAAACTTGCCTATCTTGCGCAATGTTGTGACCGATAAGGAAAAGTAGAGGAAGAAAATAATTTGTTGTGTTAAGTGCTTAGACACTGGTGATGCGCTCAAGAGGAGCTCGAGCGCAGCAGACCATGAGCTTCAGGCTTGTACCGAGCTCTTCAGCTTCAGAGAGTAGAGACTTATCGCTCCAAATGCTCTTTTCAGAGGGGTTCCCAGCTGCGTTTTCGTAGCACCGTGTGTACCACCATCGGCCAACCCGGCTGACCATCTTGGTGATGCCCTCGTCTGCCAAGGGGCTGTTGTCGCTCATCATCTCGGATAGACTTGGCGGATCCTTCTTCTTCTCAGCAATAGCTTTGCCCTTGTCGGCCTTACTATCTGAGCGAGTGACGGAACTTGCAACGGGAACACCCACTCGTGCTGCCTTGATGGTAGTGAAACCAACCTTGCCAAGGAGACGAACAATGAGATCCGCGGTTGATCCGAGACTAGTATCAGGCGTCTTCTCATTGATCCTCTCTTTGAGACGGCGGACTGTACGCCGGCCCCGGTTGCCCATGTTGTTTAGGTCAACATCGAGAATAGAGAGCTCGATGAAGCCTCCTGGCTTCAACACACGGCGAGCTTCGGTGAGAATGCTGCGGTAGTATGCTTCAGGAGCTGCGACAGGAAAGCGATAGACAACAGCCGTAAAGCTCTGAGGGGCGAACGGAAACTTGTCGAGGTGAGAGACGTATTGGATCTGGTGGTGGTTTGGAGGGCTGAGAGGGAAGCTCGAAGATGAACTCTTGAGTTCTTCAGAAAGAGGAGCGCGAGGAGACAGGTTGAAGAAGGTGGCAGCAGGGTATGTTTCCGCAGCGTAGAATGACCAGTCATCGTTACCAAGGCCATCAATTACGAGGATTGAGTGTCTCTTCAGTGATCCCTCAACAGGAACCAGTTCATGGCGAACGTCACTGAAGAGAACATGCCCGAAGGTAAGCCACTTGCTCACCGTCATTGAACCAACTCTGAGGTTTACTTGTGCGAGTGGTGACCCGTCCTCGGAAGAGGAGCTGGCATCAGATCGTCTCGTCTTGCGGGAAGATCGACTGCTTCGTCGAGATACCTCACCAGCCGCAGGAACCTCGGTGTTGGTGTTGCGGTC